>NW_028167557.1:600000-944000 GCF_963513975.1 Fringilla coelebs
TTAAGGCCGCAGGACCCTGAACCATTGTACAGGCTTTTTCCCTGGGAAACAAAACTCACAAGCCACTGTTCTGGGTGTCAGTTTGCAGAACACACTTGGCACTCTCAAACCAGACCAAGTTGGCACTGGTGCCACCTTGCGTCTGGGAGGCATCCTGCGAGAGGCGGAATTCCAGGAGGCACCCGGCAATTTAAGGCCGCAGGACCCTGAACCATTGTACAGGCTTTTTCCCTGGGAAACAAAACTCACAAGCCACTGTTCTGGGTGTCAGTTTTCAGGACCCACTTGACACTCTCAAAGCAGACCAAGTTGGCACTGGTGCCACCTTG
This sequence comes from Fringilla coelebs, assembly GCF_963513975.1. Classification (NCBI taxonomy): domain Eukaryota; kingdom Metazoa; phylum Chordata; class Aves; order Passeriformes; family Fringillidae; genus Fringilla; species Fringilla coelebs. Next base: position 600,330 of record NW_028167557.1, read on the forward strand.
CGTCTGGGAGGCATCCTGCGAGAGGCGGATCTCCAGGTGGCACCCGGCTATTAAAGGCGGCATAAACATAAACCATTGTACAGGCTTTTTCCCTGGGAAACAAAACTCACAAGCCACTGTTCTGGGTGTCAGTTGGCAGGAGCCACCTGGCACTCTCAAACCAGATTAAGTTGGCACTGGTGCCACCTTGCGTCTTGGTGGCATCCTGCGAGAGGCGCAATTAGAGGAGGCACCTGGCAATTTAAGGCCGCAGGACCCTGAACCATTGTACAGGCTTTTTCCCTGGGAAACAAAACTCACAAGCCACTGTTCTGGGTGTCAGTTTTCAGGACCCACTTGACACTCTCAAAGCAGACCAATTTTGCACTAGTGCCACCTTGCGTCTGGGAGGCATCCTGCGAGAGGCGCAATTCCAGGAGGCATCTGGCAATTTAAGGCCGCAGGACCCTGAACCATGGTACAGGCTTTTTCCCTGGGAAACAAAACTCACAAGCCACTGTTCTGGGTGTCAGTTTTCAGGACCCACTTGGCACTCTTAAACCAGACCAAGTTGGCACTGGTGCCACCTTGTGTCTGGGAGGCATCCTGCGAGAGGCGGAATTCCAGGAGGCACCCGGCAATTTAAGGCCTCAGGCCCCTGAACCATTGTACAGGCTTTTTCCCTGGGAAACAAAACTCACAAGCCACTGTTCTGGGTGTCAGTTTGCAGGACCCACTTGGCACTCTTAAACCAGACCAAGTTGGAACTGGTGCCACCTTGCGTCTGGGAGGCATCCTGCGAGAGGCCGAATTCCAGGAGGCACCCAGCAATTTAAGGCCTCAGGGCCCTGAACCATTGTACAGGCTTTTTCCCCGGGAAACAAAACTCACAAGCCACTGTTCTGGGTGTCAGTTTGCAGGAGCCACCTGGCACTCTCAAATCAGACCAAGTTTGCACTGGTGTCATGTTGCGCCTGGGAGGCATCCTGTGAGAGGCGGATCTCCAGGAGGCACCCGGCAATTTAAGGCCGCAGGACCCTGAACCATTTTACAGTCTTTTTCCCTGGGAAAGAAAACTCACAAGCCACTGTTCTGGGTGTCAGTTTTCAGGACCCACTTGACACTCTCAAACCAGACCAAGTTGGCACTGGTGCCACCTTGCGTCTGGGAGGCATCCTGCGAGAGGCGCAATTCCAGGTGGCACCCGGCAATTTAAGGCCGCAGGACCCTGAACCATTGTACAGGCTTTTTCCCTGGGAAACAAAACTCACAAGCCACTGTTCTGGGTGTCAGTTTTCAGGACCCACTTGACACTCTCAAAGCAGACCAAGTTGGCACTGGTGCCAACTTGCGTCTGGGAGGCATCCTGCGAGAGGCGCAATTCCAGGAGGCACCCGGCAATTTAAGGCCGCAGGACCCTGAACCATTTTACAGGCTTTTTCCCAGGGAAACAAAACTCACAAGCCACTGTTCTGGGTGTCAGTTTTCAGGACCCACTTGGCACTCTTAAACCAGACCAAGTTGGAACTGGTGCCACCTTTTGTCTGGGAGGCATCCTGCGAGAGGCCGAATTCCAGGAGGCACCCGGCAATTTAAGGCCTCAGGCCCCTGAACCATTGTACAGGCTTTTTCCCTGGGAAACAAAACTCACAAGCCACTGTTCTGGGTGTCAGTTTTCAGGACCCACTTGGCACTCTCAAAGCAGACCAAGTTGGCACTGGTGCCACCTTGCGTCTGGGAGGCATCCTGCGAGAGGCGGATCTCCAGGTGGCACCCGGCTATTAAAGGCGGCATAAACATAAACCATTGTACAGGCTTTTTCCCTGGGAAACAAAACTCACAAGCCACTGTTCTGGGTGTCAGTTTGCAGGATCCACCTGGCACTCTCAAACCAGATCAAGTTCGCCCTGGTGCCACCTTGCGTCTTGGTGGCATCCTGCGAGAGGCGCAATTCAAGGAGGCACCCCGCAATTTAAGGCCGCAGGACCCTGAACCATTGTACAGGCTTTTTCCCTGGGAAACAAAACTCACAAGCCACTGTTCTGGGTGTCAGTTCTCAGGACCCACTTGACACTCTCAAAGCAGACCAATTTTGCACTAGTGCCACCTTGCGTCTGGGAGGCATCCTGCGACAGGCGCAATTCCAGGAGGCACCTGGCAATTTAAGGCCGCAGGACCCTGAACCATGGTACAGGCTTTTTCCCTGGGAAACAAAACTCACAAGCCACTGTTCTGGGTGTCAGTTTTCAGGACCCACTTGGCACTCTCAAACCAGACCAAGTTGGCACTGGTGCCACCTTGTGTCTGGGAGGCATCCTGCGAGAGGCGCAATTCCAGGAGGCACACGGCAATTTAAGGCCTCAGGCCCCTGAACCATTGTACAGGCTTTTTCCCTGGGAAAGAAAACTCACAAGCCACTGTTCTGGGTGTCAGTTTTCAGGACCCACTTGGCACTCTTAAACCAGACCAAGTTGGAACTGGTGCCACCTTGCGTCTGGGAGGCATCCTGCGAGACGCCGAATTCCAGGAGGCGCCCAGCAATTTAAGGCCTCAGGGCCCTGAACCATTGTACAGGCTTTTTCCCCGGGAAAGAAAACTCACAAGCCACTGATCTGGGTGTCAGTTTGCAGGAGCCACCTGGCACTCTCAAACCAGACCAAGTTGGAACTGGTGCCACTTTGCGTCTGGGAGGCATCCTGCGAGTGGCCGAATTCCAGGAGGCACCCGGCAATTTAAGTCCGCAGGACCCTGAACCATTGTACAGGCTTTTTCCCTGGGAAACAAAATTCACAAGCCACTGTTCTGGGTGTCAGTTTGCAGGAGCCACCTGGCACTCTCAAACCAGACCAAGTTGGCACTGGTGCCATTTTGCGTCTTGGAGGCATCCTGCGAGAGGCGCAATTCCAGGAGGCACCCGGCAATTTAAGGCCGCAGGACCCTGAACCATTGTACAGGCTTTTTCCCTGGGAAACAAAACTCACAAGCCACTGTTCTGGGTGTCAGTTTGCAGAACACACTTGGCACTCTCAAACCAGACCAAGTTGGCACTGGTGCCACCTTGCGTCTGGGAGGCATCCTGCGAGAGGCGGAATTCCAGGAGGCACCCGGCAATTTAAGGCCGCAGGACCCTGAACCATTGTACAGGCTTTTTCCCTGGGAAACAAAACTCACAAGCCACTGTTCTGGGTGTCAGTTTTCAGGACCCACTTGACACTCTCAAAGCAGACCAAGTTGGCACTGGTGCCACCTTGCGTCTGGGAGGCATCCTGCGAGAGGCGGATCTCCAGGAGGCACCCGGCAATTTAAGGCCGCAGGACCCTGAACCATTGTACAGGCTTTTTCCCTGGGAAACAAAACTCACAAGCCACTGTTCTGGGTGTCAGTTTTCAGGACCCACTTGACACTCTCAAAGCAGACCAATTTTGCACTAGTGCCACCTTGCGTCTGGGAGGCATCCTGCGAGAGGCGCAATTCCAGGAGGCACCTGGCAATTTAAGGCCGCAGGACCCTGAACCATGGTACAGGCTTTTTCCCTGGGAAACAAAACTCACAAGCCACTGTTCTGGGTGTCAGTTTTCAGGACCCACTTGGCACTCTCAAACCAGACCAAGTTGGCACTGGTGCCACCTTGCGTCTAGGAGGCATCCTGCGAGAGGCGGAATTCCAGGAGGCACCCGGCAATTTAAGGCCTCAGGCCCCTGAACCATTGTACAGGCTTTTTCCCTGGGAAACAAAACTCACAAGCCACTGTTCTGGGTGTCAGTTTTCAGGACCCACTTGGCACTCTTAAACCAGACCAAGTTGGAACTGGTGCCACCTTGCGTCTGGGAGGCATCCTGCGAGAGGCCGAATTCCAGGAGGCACCTGGCAATTTAAGGCCTCAGGCCCCTGAACCATTGTACAGGCTTTTTCCCCGGGAAACAAAACTCACAAGCCACTGTTCTGGGTGTCAGTTTGCAGGAGCCACCTGGCACTCTCAAACCAGACCAAGTTGGCACTGGTGTCATGTTGCGCCTGGGAGGCATCCTGTGAGAGGCGGATCTCCAGGAGGCACCCGGCAATTTAAGTCCGCAGGACCCTGAACCATTGTACAGGCTTTTTCCCTGGGAAACAAAATTCACAAGCCACTGTTCTGGGTGTCAGTTTGCAGGAGCCACCTGGCACTCTCAAACCAGACCAAGTTGGCACTGGTGCCATTTTGCGTCTTGGAGGCATCCTGCGAGAGGCGCAATTCCAGGAGGCACCCGGCAATTTAAGGCCGCAGGACCCTGAACCATTGTACAGGCTTTTTCCCTGGGAAACAAAACTCACAAGCCACTGTTCTGGGTGTCAGTTTGCAGAACACACTTGGCACTCTCAAACCAGACCAAGTTGGCACTGGTGCCACCTTGCGTCTGGGAGGCATCCTGCGAGAGGCGGAATTCCAGGAGGCACCCGGCAATTTAAGGCCGCAGGACCCTGAACCATTGTACAGGCTTTTTCCCTGGGAAACAAAACTCACAAGCCACTGTTCTGGGTGTCAGTTTTCAGGACCCACTTGACACTCTCAAAGCAGACCAAGTTGGCACTGGTGCCACCTTGCGTCTGGGAGGCATCCTGCGAGAGGCGGATCTCCAGGTGGCACCCGGCTATTAAAGGAGGCATAAACATAAACCATTGTACAGGCTTTTTCCCAGGGAAACAAAACTCACAAGCCACTGTTCTGGGTGTCAGTTTTCAGGACCCACTTGGCACTCTTAAACCAGACCAAGTTGGAACTGGTGCCACCTTTTGTCTGGGAGGCATCCTGCGAGAGGCCGAATTCAGGGAGGCACCCGGCAATTTAAGGCCTCAGGCCCCTGAACCATTGTACAGGCTTTTTCCCTGGGAAACAAAACTCACAAGCCACTGTTCTGGGTGTCAGTTTTCAGGACACACTTGGCACTCTCAAAGCAGACCAAGTTGGCACTGGTGCCACCTTGCGTCTGGGAGGCATCCTGCGAGAGGCGCAATTCCAGGTGGCACCCGGCAATTTAAGGCCGCAGGACCCTGAACCATTGTACAGGCTTTTTCCCTGGGAAACAAAACTCACAAGCCACTGTTCTGGAGGTCAGTTTTCAGGACCCACTTGACACTCTCAAAGCAGACCAAGTTGGCACTGGTGCCAACTTGCGTCTGGGAGGCATCCTGCGAGAGGCGCAATTCCAGGAGGCACCCGGCAATTTAAGGTTGCAGGACCCTGAACCATTGTACAGGCTTTTTCCCTGGGAAACAAAACTCACAAGCCACTGTTCTGGGTGTCAGTTTTCAGGACCCACTTGGCACTCTTAAACCAGACCAAGTTGGAACTGGTGCCACCTTGTGTCTGGGAGGCATCCTGCGAGAGGCCGAATTCCAGGAGGCACCCAGCAATTTAAGGCCACAGGCCCCTGAACCATTGTACAGGCTTTTTCCCTGGGAAACAAAACTCACAAGCCACTGTTCTGGGTGTCAGTTTTCAGGACCCACTTGGCACTCTTAAACCAGACCAAGTTGGAACTGGTGCCACCTTGCGTCTGGGAGGCATCCTGCGTGAGGCGGAATTCCAGGAGTCACCCGGCAATTTAAGGCCGCAGGACCCTGAACCATTGTACAGGCTTTTTCCCCGGGAAACAAAACTCACAAGCCACTGTTCTTGGTGTCAGTTTGCAGGAGCCACCTGGCACTCTCAAACCAGACCAAGTTGGCACTGGTGTCATGTTGCGCCTGGGAGGCATCCTGCGAGAGGCGCAATTCCAGGTGGCACCCGGCAATTTAAGGCCGCAGGACCCTGAACCATTGTACAGGCTTTTTTCCTGGGAAACAAAACTCACAAGCCACTGTTCTGGGTGTCAGTTTTCAGGACCCACTTGACACTCTCAAAGCAGACCAAGTTGGCACTGGTGCCAACTTGCGTCTGGGAGGCATCCTGCGAGAGGCGCAATTCCAGGAGGCACCCGGCAATTTAAGGCCGCAGGACCCTGAACCATTTTACAGGCTTTTTCCCTGGGAAACAAAACTCACAAGCCACTGTTCTGGGTGTCAGTTTTCAGGACCCACTTGGCACTCTTAAACCAGACCAAGTTGGAACTGGTGCCACCTTTTGTCTGGGAGGCATCCTGCGAGAGGCCGAATTCCAGGAGGCACCCGGCAATTTAAGGCCTCAGGCCCCTGAACCATTGTACAGGCTTTTTCCCTGGGAAACAAAACTCACAAGCCACTGTTCTGGGTGTCAGTTTTCAGGACCCACTTGGCACTCTCAAAGCAGACCAAGTTGGCACTGGTGCCACCTTGCGTCTGGGAGGCATCCTGCGAGAGGCGGATCTCCAGGTGGCACCCGGCTATTAAAGGCGGCATAAACATAAACCATTGTACAGGCTTTTTCCCTGGGAAACAAAACTCACAAGCCACTGTTCTGGGTGTCAGTTTGCAGGAGCCACCTGGCACTCTCAAACCAGATCAAGTTCGCCCTGGTGCCACCTTGCGTCTTGGTGGCATCCTGCGAGAGGCGCAATTCAAGGAGGCACCCGGCAATTTAAGGCCGCAGGACCCTGAACCATTGTACAGGCTTTTTCCCTGGGAAACAAAACTCACAAGCCACTGTTCTGGGTGTCAGTTTTCAGGACCCACTTGACACTCTCAAAGCAGACCAATTTTGCACTAGTGCCACCTTACGTCTGGGAGGCATCCTGCGAGAGGCGCAATTCCAGGAAGCACCTGGCAATTTAAGGGGGCAGGACCCTGAACCATGGTACAGGCTTTTTCCCTGGGAAACAAAACTCACAAGCCACTGTTCTGGGTGTCAGTTTTCAGGACCCACTTGGCACTCTTAAACCAGACCAAGTTGGAACTGGTGCCACCTTGCGTCTGGGAGGCATCCTGCGAGACGCCGAATTCCAGGAGGCACCCAGCAATTTAAGGCCTCAGGGCCCTGAACCATTGTACAGGCTTTTTCCCTGGGAAACAAAACTCACAAGCCACTGTTCTGGGTGTCAGTTTGCAGGAGCCACCTGGCACTCTCAAACCAGACCAAGTTGGCACTGGTGCCATTTTGCGTCTTGGAGGCATCCTGCGAGAGGCGCAATTCCAGGAGGCACCCGGCAATTTAAGGCCGCAGGACCCTGAACCATTTTACAGTCTTTTTCCCTGGGAAAGAAAACTCACAAGCCACTGTTCTGGGTGTCAGTTTGCAGGACCCACTTGACACTCTCAAACCAGACCAAGTTGGCACTGGTTCCACCTTGTGTCTGGGAGGCATCCTGCGAGAGGCGCAATTCCAGGTGGCACACGGCAATTTAAGGCCGCAGGACCCTGAACCATTGTACAGGCTTTTTCCCTGGGAAACAAAACTCACAAGCCACTGTTCTGGGTGTCAGTTTTCAGGACCCACTTGACACTCTCAAAGCAGACCAAGTTGGCACTGGTGCCAACTTGCGTCTGGGAGGCATCCTGCGAGAGGCGCAATTCCAGGAGGCACCCGGCAATTTAAGGCCGCAGGACCCTGAACCATTGTACAGGCTTTTTCCCTGGGAAACAAAACTCACAAGCCACTGTTCTGGGTGTCAGTTTTCAGGACCCACTTGGCACTCTTAAACCAGACCAAGCTGGAACTGGTGCCACCTTGTGTCTGGGAGGCATCCTGCGAGAGGCCGAATTCCAGGAGGCACCTGGCAATTTAAGGCCTCAGGCCCCTGAAACCATTGTACAGGCTTTTTCCCTGGGAAACAAAACTCACAAGCCACTGTTCTGGGTGTCAGTTTCCAGGACCCACTTGGCACTCTTAAACCAGACCAAGTTGGCACTGGTGTTGCTTAGCGTCTGGAAAACACCTGGCGAGATGCGGAATTCCAGGAGGCACCCGGCAATTTAAGGCCGCAGGACCCTGAACCATTGTACAGGCTTTTTCCCTGGGAAACAAAACTCACAAGCCACTGTTCTTGGTGTCAGTTTGCAGGACCCACTTGGCACTCTCAAACCAGACAAAGTTGGCACTGGTGCCACCTTGCGTATGGGAGGCATCCTGCGAGACGCCGAATTCCAGGAGGCACCCGGCAATTTAAGGCCGCAGAACCCTGAACCATTGTACAGGCTTTTTCCCTGGGAAACAAAACTCACAAGCCACTGTTCTGGGTGTCAGTTTGCAGGATCCACCTGGCACTCTCAAACCAGATCAAGTTCGCCCTGGTGCCACCTTGCGTCTTGGTGGCATCCTGCGAGAGGCGCAATTCAAGGAGGCACCCCGCAATTTAAGGCCGCAGGACCCTGAACCATTGTACAGGCTTTTTCCCTGGGAAACAAAACTCACAAGCCACTGTTCTGGGTGTCAGTTCTCAGGACCCACTTGACACTCTCAAAGCAGACCAATTTTGCACTAGTGCCACCTTGCGTCTGGGAGGCATCCTGCGACAGGCGCAATTCCAGGAGGCACCTGGCAATTTAAGGCCGCAGGACCCTGAACCATGGTACAGGCTTTTTCCCTGGGAAACAAAACTCACAAGCCACTGTTCTGGGTGTCAGTTTTCAGGACCCACTTGGCACTCTCAAACCAGACCAAGTTGGCACTGGTGCCACCTTGTGTCTGGGAGGCATCCTGCGAGAGGCGCAATTCCAGGAGGCACACGGCAATTTAAGGCCTCAGGCCCCTGAACCATTGTACAGGCTTTTTCCCTGGGAAAGAAAACTCACAAGCCACTGTTCTGGGTGTCAGTTTTCAGGACCCACTTGGCACTCTTAAACCAGACCAAGTTGGAACTGGTGCCACCTTGCGTCTGGGAGGCATCCTGCGAGACGCCGAATTCCAGGAGGCGCCCAGCAATTTAAGGCCTCAGGGCCCTGAACCATTGTACAGGCTTTTTCCCCGGGAAAGAAAACTCACAAGCCACTGATCTGGGTGTCAGTTTGCAGGAGCCACCTGGCACTCTCAAACCAGACCAAGTTGGAACTGGTGCCACTTTGCGTCTGGGAGGCATCCTGCGAGTGGCCGAATTCCAGGAGGCACCCGGCAATTTAAGTCCGCAGGACCCTGAACCATTGTACAGGCTTTTTCCCTGGGAAACAAAATTCACAAGCCACTGTTCTGGGTGTCAGTTTGCAGGAGCCACCTGGCACTCTCAAACCAGACCAAGTTGGCACTGGTGCCATTTTGCGTCTTGGAGGCATCCTGCGAGAGGCGCAATTCCAGGAGGCACCCGGCAATTTAAGGCCGCAGGACCCTGAACCATTGTACAGGCTTTTTCCCTGGGAAACAAAACTCACAAGCCACTGTTCTGGGTGTCAGTTTGCAGAACACACTTGGCACTCTCAAACCAGACCAAGTTGGCACTGGTGCCACCTTGCGTCTGGGAGGCATCCTGCGAGAGGCGGAATTCCAGGAGGCACCCGGCAATTTAAGGCCGCAGGACCCTGAACCATTGTACAGGCTTTTTCCCTGGGAAACAAAACTCACAAGCCACTGTTCTGGGTGTCAGTTTTCAGGACCCACTTGACACTCTCAAAGCAGACCAAGTTGGCACTGGTGCCACCTTGCGTCTGGGAGGCATCCTGCGAGAGGCGGATCTCCAGGAGGCACCCGGCAATTTAAGGCCGCAGGACCCTGAACCATTGTACAGGCTTTTTCCCTGGGAAACAAAACTCACAAGCCACTGTTCTGGGTGTCAGTTTTCAGGACCCACTTGACACTCTCAAAGCAGACCAATTTTGCACTAGTGCCACCTTGCGTCTGGGAGGCATCCTGCGAGAGGCGCAATTCCAGGAGGCACCTGGCAATTTAAGGCCGCAGGACCCTGAACCATGGTACAGGCTTTTTCCCTGGGAAACAAAACTCACAAGCCACTGTTCTGGGTGTCAGTTTTCAGGACCCACTTGGCACTCTCAAACCAGACCAAGTTGGCACTGGTGCCACCTTGTGTCTTGGAGGCATCCTGCGAGAGGCGGAATTCCAGGAGGCACCCGGCAATTTAAGGCCTCAGGCCCCTGAACCATTGTACAGGCTTTTTCCCTGGGAAACAAAACTCACAAGCCACTGTTCTGGGTGTCAGTTTTCAGGACCCACTTGGCACTCTTAAACCAGACCAAGTTGGAACTGGTGCCACCTTGCGTCTGGGAGGCATCCTGCGAGAGGCCGAATTCCAGGAGGCACCTGGCAATTTAAGGCCTCAGGCCCCTGAACCATTGTACAGGCTTTTTCCCCGGGAAACAAAACTCACAAGCCACTGTTCTGGGTGTCAGTTTGCAGGAGCCACCTGGCACTCTCAAACCAGACCAAGTTGGCACTGGTGTCATGTTGCGCCTGGGAGGCATCCTGTGAGAGGCGGATCTCCAGGAGGCACCCGGCAATTTAAGTCCGCAGGACCCTGAACCATTGTACAGGCTTTTTCCCTGGGAAACAAAATTCACAAGCCACTGTTCTGGGTGTCAGTTTGCAGGAGCCACCTGGCACTCTCAAACCAGACCAAGTTGGCACTGGTGCCATTTTGCGTCTTGGAGGCATCCTGCGAGAGGCGCAATTCCAGGAGGCACCCGGCAATTTAAGGCCGCAGGACCCTGAACCATTGTACAGGCTTTTTCCCTGGGAAACAAAACTCACAAGCCACTGTTCTGGGTGTCAGTTTGCAGAACACACTTGGCACTCTTAAACCAGACCAAGTTGGCACTGGTGCCACCTTGCGTCTGGGAGGCATCCTGCGAGAGGCGGAATTCCAGGAGGCACCCGGCAATTTAAGGCCGCAGGACCCTGAACCATTGTACAGGCTTTTTCCCTGGGAAACAAAACTCACAAGCCACTGTTCTGGGTGTCAGTTTTCAGGACCCACTTGACACTCTCAAAGCAGACCAAGTTGGCACTGGTGCCACCTTGCGTCTGGGAGGCATCCTGCGAGAGGCGGATCTCCAGGTGGCACCCGGCTATTAAAGGAGGCATAAACATAAACCATTGTACAGGCTTTTTCCCAGGGAAACAAAACTCACAAGCCACTGTTCTGGGTGTCAGTTTTCAGGACCCACTTGGCACTCTTAAACCAGACCAAGTTGGAACTGGTGCCACCTTTTGTCTGGGAGGCATCCTGCGAGAGGCCGAATTCAGGGAGGCACCCGGCAATTTAAGGCCTCAGGCCCCTGAACCATTGTACAGGCTTTTTCCCTGGGAAACAAAACTCACAAGCCACTGTTCTGGGTGTCAGTTTTCAGGACACACTTGGCACTCTCAAAGCAGACCAAGTTGGCACTGGTGCCACCTTGCGTCTGGGAGGCATCCTGCGAGAGGCGCAATTCCAGGTGGCACCCGGCAATTTAAGGCCGCAGGACCCTGAACCATTGTACAGGCTTTTTCCCTGGGAAACAAAACTCACAAGCCACTGTTCTGGAGGTCAGTTTTCAGGACCCACTTGACACTCTCAAAGCAGACCAAGTTGGCACTGGTGCCAACTTGCGTCTGGGAGGCATCCTGCGAAAGGCGCAATTCCAGGAGGCACCCGGCAATTTAAGGTTGCAGGACCCTGAACCATTGTACAGGCTTTTTCCCTGGGAAACAAAACTCACAAGCCACTGTTCTGGGTGTCAGTTTTCAGGACCCACTTGGCACTCTTAAACCAGACCAAGTTGGAACTGGTGCCACCTTGTGTCTGGGAGGCATCCTGCGAGAGGCCGAATTCCAGGAGGCACCCAGCAATTTAAGGCCACAGGCCCCTGAACCATTGTACAGGCTTTTTCCCTGGGAAACAAAACTCACAAGCCACTGTTCTGGGTGTCAGTTTTCAGGACCCACTTGGCACTCTTAAACCAGACCAAGTTGGAACTGGTGCCACCTTGCGTCTGGGAGGCATCCTGCGTGAGGCGGAATTCCAGGAGTCACCCGGCAATTTAAGGCCGCAGGACCCTGAACCATTGTACAGGCTTTTTCCCCGGGAAACAAAACTCACAAGCCACTGTTCTTGGTGTCAGTTTGCAGGAGCCACCTGGCACTCTCAAACCAGACCAAGTTGGCACTGGTGTCATGTTGCGCCTGGGAGGCATCCTGCGAGAGGCGCAATTCCAGGTGGCACCCGGCAATTTAAGGCCGCAGGACCCTGAACCATTGTACAGGCTTTTTTCCTGGGAAACAAAACTCACAAGCCACTGTTCTGGGTGTCAGTTTTCAGGACCCACTTGACACTCTCAAAGCAGACCAAGTTGGCACTGGTGCCAACTTGCGTCTGGGAGGCATCCTGCGAGAGGCGCAATTCCAGGAGGCACCCGGCAATTTAAGGCCGCAGGACCCTGAACCATTTTACAGGCTTTTTCCCTGGGAAACAAAACTCACAAGCCACTGTTCTGGGTGTCAGTTTTCAGGACCCACTTGGCACTCTTAAACCAGACCAAGTTGGAACTGGTGCCACCTTTTGTCTGGGAGGCATCCTGCGAGAGGCCGAATTCCAGGAGGCACCCGGCAATTTAAGGCCTCAGGCCCCTGAACCATTGTACAGGCTTTTTCCCTGGGAAACAAAACTCACAAGCCACTGTTCTGGGTGTCAGTTTTCAGGACCCACTTGGCACTCTCAAAGCAGACCAAGTTGGCACTGGTGCCACCTTGCGTCTGGGAGGCATCCTGCGAGAGGCGGATCTCCAGGTGGCACCCGGCTATTAAAGGCGGCATAAACATAAACCATTGTACAGGCTTTTTCCCTGGGAAACAAAACTCACAAGCCACTGTTCTGGGTGTCAGTTTGCAGGAGCCACCTGGCACTCTCAAACCAGATCAAGTTCGCCCTGGTGCCACCTTGCGTCTTGGTGGCATCCTGCGAGAGGCGCAATTCAAGGAGGCACCCGGCAATTTAAGGCCGCAGGACCCTGAACCATTGTACAGGCTTTTTCCCTGGGAAACAAAACTCACAAGCCACTGTTCTGGGTGTCAGTTTTCAGGACCCACTTGACACTCTCAAAGCAGATCAATTTTGCACTAGTGCCACCTTACGTCTGGGAGGCATCCTGCGAGAGGCGCAATTCCAGGAAGCACCTGGCAATTTAAGGGGGCAGGACCCTGAACCATGGTACAGGCTTTTTCCCTGGGAAACAAAACTCACAAGCCACTGTTCTGGGTGTCAGTTTTCAGGACCCACTTGGCACTCTTAAACCAGACCAAGTTGGAACTGGTGCCACCTTGCGTCTGGGAGGCATCCTGCGAGACGCCGAATTCCAGGAGGCACCCAGCAATTTAAGGCCTCAGGGCCCTGAACCATTGTACAGGCTTTTTCCCTGGGAAACAAAACTCACAAGCCACTGTTCTGGGTGTCAGTTTGCAGGAGCCACCTGGCACTCTCAAACCAGACCAAGTTGGCACTGGTGCCATTTTGCGTCTTGGAGGCATCCTGCGAGAGGCGCAATTCCAGGAGGCACCCGGCAATTTAAGGCCGCAGGACCCTGAACCATTTTACAGTCTTTTTCCCTGGGAAAGAAAACTCACAAGCCACTGTTCTGGGTGTCAGTTTGCAGGACCCACTTGACACTCTCAAACCAGACCAAGTTGGCACTGGTTCCACCTTGTGTCTGGGAGGCATCCTGCGAGAGGCGCAATTCCAGGTGGCACCCGGCAATTTAAGGCCGCAGGACCCTGAACCATTGTACAGGCTTTTTCCCTGGGAAACAAAACTCACAAGCCACTGTTCTGGGTGTCAGTTTTCAGGACCCACTTGACACTCTCAAAGCAGACCAAGTTGGCACTGGTGCCAACTTGCGTCTGGGAGGCATCCTGCGAGAGGCGCAATTCAAGGAGGCACCCGGCAATTTAAGGCCGCAGGACCCTGAACCATTGTACAGGCTTTTTCCCTGGGAAACAAAACTCACAAGCCACTGTTCTGGGTGTCAGTTTTCAGGACCCACTTGGCACTCTTAAACCAGACCAAGCTGGAACTGGTGCCACCTTGTGTCTGGGAGGCATCCTGCGAGAGGCCGAATTCCAGGAGGCACCTGGCAATTTAAGGCCTCAGGCCCCTGAAACCATTGTACAGGCTTTTTCCCTGGGAAACAAAACTCACAAGCCACTGTTCTGGGTGTCAGTTTCCAGGACCCACTTGGCACTCTTAAACCAGACCAAGTTGGCACTGGTGTTGCTTAGCGTCTGGAAAACACCTGGCGAGATGCGGAATTCCAGGAGGCACCCGGCAATTTAAGGCCGCAGGACCCTGAACCATTGTACAGGCTTTTTCCCTGGGAAACAAAACTCACAAGCCACTGTTCTTGGTGTCAGTTTGCAGGACCCACTTGGCACTCTCAAACCAGACAAAGTTGGCACTGGTGCCACCTTGCGTATGGGAGGCATCCTGCGAGACGCCGAATTCCAGGAGGCACCCGGCAATTTAAGGCCGCAGAACCCTGAACCATTGTACAGGCTTTTTCCCTGGGAAACAAAACTCACAAGCCACTGTTCTGGGTGTCAGTTTTCAGGACACACTTGGCACTCTCAAACCAGACCAAGTTGGCACTGGTGCCACCTTGTGTCTGGGAGGCATCCTGCGAGAGGCGCAATTCCAGGAGGCACCCGGCAATTTAAGGCCGCAGGACCCTGAACCATTGTACAGGCTTTTTCCCTGGGAAACAAAACTCACAAGCCACTGTTCTGGGTGTCAGTTTTCAGGACCCACTTGGCACTCTTAAACCAGACTAAGTTGGCACTGGTGTCATGTTGCGCCTGGGAGGCATCCTGTGAGAGGCGGATCTCCAGGAGGCACCCGGCAATTTAAAGCCTCAGGCCCCTGAACCATTGTACAGGCTTTTTCCCTGGGAAACAAAACTCACAAGCCACTGTTCTGGGTGTCAGTTTCCAGGACCCACTTGGCACTCTTAAACCAGACCAAGTTGGCACTGGTGTTGCTTAGCGTCTGGAAAACACCTGGCGAGATGCGGAATTCCAGGAGGCACCCGGCAATTTAAGGCCGCAGGACCCTGAACCATTGTACAGGCTTTTTCCCTGGGAAACAAAACTCACAAGCCACTGTTCTTGGTGTCAGTTTGCAGGACCCACTTGGCACTCTCAAACCAGACAAAGTTGGCACTGGTGCCACCTTGCGTCTGGGAGGCATCCTGCGTGAGGCGGAATTCCAGGAGTCACCCGGCAATTTAAGGCCGCAGGACCCTGAACCATTGTACAGGCTTTTTCCCAGGGAAACAAAACTCACAAGCCACTGTTCTGGGTGTCAGTTTGCAGGAGCCACCTGGCACTCTCAAACCAGACCAAGTTGGCACTGGTGTCATGTTGCGCCTGGGAGGCATCCTGTGAGAGGCGGATCTCCAGGAGGCACCCGGCAATTTAAGGCCGCAGGACCCTGAACCATTTTACAGTCTTTTTCCCTGGGAAAGAAAACTCACAAGCCACTGTTCTGGGTGTCAGTTTTCAGGACCCACTTGACACGCTCAAACCAGACCAAGTTGGCACTGGTGCCACCTTGCGTCTGGGAGGCAACCTGCGAGAGGCGCAATTCCAGGTGGCACCCGGCAATTTAAGGCCGCAGGACCCTGAACAATTGTACAGGCATTTTCCCTGGGAAACAAAACTCACAAGCCACTGTTCTGGGTGTCAGTTTTCAGGACCCACTTGACACTCTCAAAGCAGACCAAGTTGGCACTGGTGCCAACTTGCGTCTGGGAGGCATCCTGCGAGAGGCGCAATTCCAGGAGGCACCCGGCAATTTAAGGCCGCAGGACCCTGAACCATTTTACAGGCTTTTTCCCAGGGAAACAAAACTCACAAGCCACTGTTCTGGGTGTCAGTTTTCAGGACCCACTTGGCACTCTTAAACCAGACCAAGTTGGAACTGGTGCCACCTTTTGTCTGGGAGGCATCCTGCGAGAGGCCGAATTCCAGGAGGCACCCGGCAATTTAAGGCCTCAGGCCCCTGAACCATTGTACAGGCTTTTTCCCTGGGAAACAAAACTCACAAGCCACTGTTCTGGGTGTCAGTTTTCAGGACCCACTTGACACTCTCAAAGCAGACCAAGTTGGCACTGGTGCCACCTTGCGTCTGGGAGGCATCCTGCGAGAGGCGGATCTCCAGGTGGCACCCGGCTATTAAAGGCGGCATAAACATAAACCATTGTACAGGCTTTTTCCCTGGGAAACAAAACTCACAAGCCACTGTTCTGGGTGTCAGTTTGCAGGAGCCACCTGGCACTCTCAAACCAGATCAAGTTCGCCCTGGTGCCACCTTGCGTCTGGGAGGCATCCTGCGAGAGGCGCAATTCCAGGAGGCACCCGGCAATTTAAGGCCGCAGGACCCTGAACCATTGTACAGGCTTTTTCCCTGGGAAACAAAACTCACAAGCCACTGTTCTGGGTGTCAGTTCTCAGGACCCACTTGACACTCTCAAAGCAGACCAATTTTGCACTAGTGCCACCTTGCGTCTGGGAGGCATCCTGCGAGAGGCGCAATTCCAGGAGGCACCTGGCAATTTAAGGCCGCAGGACCCTGAACCATGGTACAGGCTTTTTCCCTGGGAAACAAAACTCACAAGCCACTGTTCTGGGTGTCAGTTTTCAGGACCCACTTGACACTCTCAAAGCAGACCAAGTTGGCACTGGTGCCACCTTGTGTCTGGGAGGCATCCTGCGAGAGGCGCAATTCCAGGAGGCACCCGGCAATTTAAGGCCTCAGGCCCCTGAACCATTGTACAGGCTTTTTCCCTGGGAAAGAAAACTCACAAGCCACTGTTCTGGGTGTCAGTTTTCAGGACCCACTTGGCACTCTTAAACCAGACCAAGTTGGCACTGGTGCCACCTTGCGTCTGGGAGGCATCCTGCGAGACGCCGAATTCCAGGAGGCACCCAGCAATTTAAGGCCTCAGGGCCCTGAACCATTGTACAGGCTTTTTCCCCGGGAAACAAAACTCACAAGCCACTGTTCTGGGTGTCAGTTTTCAGGACACACTTGGCACTCTCAAACCAGACCAAGTTGGCACTGGTGCCACCTTGCGTCTTGGAGGCATCCTGCGTGAGGCGGAATTCCAGGAGTCACCCGGCAATTTAAGGCCGCAGGACCCTGAACCATTGTACAGGCTTTTTCCCCGGGAAACAAAACTCACAAGCCACTGTTCTGGGTGTCAGTTTGCAGGAGCCACCTCGCACTCTCAAACCAGACCAAGTTGGCACTGGTGTCATGTTGCGCCTGGGAGGCATCCTGCGAGAGGCGGAATTCCAGGTGGCACCCGGCAATTTAAGGCCGCAGGACCCTGAACCATTGTACAGGCTTTTTCCCTGGGAAACAAAACTCACAAGCCACTGTTCTGGGTGTCAGTTTTCAGGACCCACTTGACACTCTCAAAGCAGACCAAGTTGGCACTGGTGCCAACTTGCGTCTGGGAGGCATCCTGCGAGAGGCGCAATTCCAGGAGGCACCCGGCAATTTAAGGCCGCAGGACCCTGAACCATTTTACAGGCTTTTTCCCAGGGAAACAAAACTCACAAGCCACTGTTCTGGGTGTCAGTTTTCAGGACCCACTTGGCACTCTTAAACCAGACCAAGTTGGAACTGGTGCCACCTTTTGTCTGGGAGGCATCCTGCGAGAGGCCGAATTCCAGGAGGCACCCGGCAATTTAAGGCCTCAGGCCCCTGAACCATTGTACAGGCTTTTTCCCTGGGAAACAAAACTCACAAGCCACTGTTCTGGGTGTCAGTTTTCAGGACCCACTTGGCACTCTCAAAGCAGACCAAGTTGGCACTGGTGCCACCTTGCGTCTGGGAGGCATCCTGCGAGAGGCGCAATTCCAGGAGGCACCCGGCAATTTAAGGCCGCAGGACCCTGAACCATTGTACAGGCTTTTTCCCTGGGAAACAAAACTCACAAGCCACTGTTCTGGGTGTCAGTTTTCAGGACCCACTTGGCACTCTTAAACCAGACCAAGTTGGCACTGGTGTCATGTTGCGCCTGGGAGGCATCCTGTGAGAGGCGGATCTCCAGGAGGCACCCGGCAATTTAAGGCCTCAGGCCCCTGAACCATTGTACAGGCTTTTTCCCTGGGAAACAAAACTCACAAGCCACTGTTCTGGGTGTCAGTTTCCAGGACCCACTTGGCACTCTTAAACCAGACCAAGTTGGCACTGGTGTTGCTTAGCGTCTGGAAAACACCTGGCGAGATGCGGAATTCCAGGAGGCACCCGGCAATTTAAGGCCGCAGGACCCTGAACCATTGTACAGGCTTTTTCCCTGGGAAACAAAACTCACAAGCCACTGTTCTTGGTGTCAGTTTGCAGGACCCACTTGGCACTCTCAAACCAGACCAAGTTGGCACTGGTGCCACCTTGCGTCTGGGAGGCATCCTGCGAGACTCCGAATTCCCGGAGGCACCCGGCAATTTAAGGCCGCATAACCCTGAACCATTGTACAGGCTTTTTCCCTGGGAAACAAAACTTACAAGCCACTGTTCTGGGTGTCAGTTTTCAGGACACACTTGGCACTCTCAAACCAGACCAAGTTGGCACTGGTGCCACCTTGCGTCTGGGAGGCATCCTGCGTGAGGCGGAATTCCAGGAGTCACCCGGCAATTTAAGGCCGCAGGACCCTGAACCATTGTACAGGCTTTTTCCCCGGAAAACAAAACTCACAAGCCACTGTTCTGGGTGTCAGTTTGCAGGAGCCACCTGGCACTCTCAAACAAGACCAAGTTGGCACTGGTGTCATGTTGCGCCTGGGAGGCATCCTGTGAGAGGCGGATCTCCAGGAGGCACCCGGCAATTTAAGGCCGCAGGACCCTGAACCATTTTACAGTCTTTTTCCCTGGGAAAGAAAACTCACAAGCCACTGTTCTGGGTGTCAGTTTTCAGGACCCACTTGACACTCTCAAACCAGACCAAGTTGGCACTGGTTCCACCTTGTGTCTGGGAGGCATCCTGCGAGAGGCGGATCTCCAGGTGGCACCCGGCAATTTAAGGCCGCAGGACCCTGAACCATTGTACAGGCTTTTTCCCTGGGAAACAAAACTCACAAGCCACTGTTCTGGGTGTCAGTTTTCAGGACCCACTTGACACTCTCAAAGCAGACCAAGTTGGCACTGGTGCCAACTTGCGTCTGGGAGGCATCCTGCGAGAGGCGCAATTCCAGGAGGCACACGGCAATTTAAGGCCGCAGGACCCTGAACCATTGTACAGGCTTTTTCCCTGGGAAACAAAACTCACAAGCCACTGTTCTGGGTGTCAGTTTTCAGGACCCACTTGGCACTCTTAAACCAGACCAAGTTGGAACTGGTGCCACCTTGTGTCTGGGAGGCATCCTGCGAGAGGCCGAATTCCAGGAGGCACCCGGCAATTTAAGTCCGCAGGACCCTGAACCATTGTACAGGCTTTTTCCCTGGGAAACAAAACTCACAAGCCACTGTTCCGGGTGTCAGTTTTCAGGACCCACTTGGAACTCTCAAAGCAGACCAAGTTGGCACTGGTGCCACCTTGCGTCTGGGAGGCATCCTGCGAGAGGCGGATCTCCAGGTGGCACCCGGCTATTAAAGGCGGCATAAACATAAACCATTGTACAGGCTTTTTCCCTGGGAAACAAAACTCACAAGCCACTGTTCTGGGTGTCAGTTTGCAGGAGCCACCTGGCACTCTCAAACCAGATCAAGTTCGCCCTGGTGCCACCTTGCGTCTTGGTGGCATCCTGCGTGAGGCGCAATTCAAGGAGGCACCCGGCAATTTAAGGCCGCAGGACCCTGAACCATTGTACAGGCTTTTTCCCTGGGAAAGAAAACTCACAAGCCACTGTTCTGGGTGTCAGTTCTCAGGACCCACTTGACACTCTCAAAGCAGACGAATTTTGCACTAGTGCCACCTTGCGTCTGGGAGGCATCCTGCGAGAGGCGCAATTCCAGGAGGCACCTGGCAATTTAAGGCCGCAGGACCCTGAACCATGGTACAGGCTTTTTCCCTGGGAAACAAAACTCACAAGCCACTGTTCTAGGTGTCAGTTTTCAGGACCCACTTGGCACTCTCAAACCAGACCAAGTTGGCACTGGTGCCACCTTGTGTCTGGGAGGCATCCTGCGAGAGGCGCAATTCCAGGAGGCACACGGCAATTTAAGGCCGCAGGACCCTGAACCATTGTACAGGCTTTTTCCCCGGGAAACAAAACTCACAAGCCACTGTTCTGGGTGTCAGTTTTCAGGACACACTTGGCACTCTCAAACCAGACCAAGTTGGCACTGGTGCCACCTTGCGTCTTGGAGGCATCCTGCGTGAGGCGGAATTCCAGGAGTCACCCGGCAATTTAAGGCCGCAGGACCCTGAACCATTGTACAGGCTTTTTCCCCGGGAAACAAAACTCACAAGCCACTGTTCTGGGTGTCAGTTTGCAGGAGCCACCTCGCACTCTCAAACCAGACCAAGTTGGCACTGGTGTCATGTTGCGCCTGGGAGGCATCCTGCGAGAGGCGGAATTCCAGGTGGCACCCGGCAATTTAAGGCCGCAGGACCCTGAACCATTGTACAGGCTTTTTCCCTGGGAAACAAAACTCACAAGCCACTGTTCTGGGTGTCAGTTTTCAGGACCCACTTGACACTCTCAAAGCAGACCAAGTTGGCACTGGTGCCAACTTGCGTCTGGGAGGCATCCTGCGAGAGGCGCAATTCCAGGAGGCACCCGGCAATTTAAGGCCGCAGGACCCTGAACCATTTTACAGGCTTTTTCCCAGGGAAACAAAACTCACAAGCCACTGTTCTGGGTGTCAGTTTTCAGGACCCACTTGGCACTCTTAAACCAGACCAAGTTGGAACTGGTGCCACCTTTTGTCTGGGAGGCATCCTGCGAGAGGCCGAATTCCAGGAGGCACCCGGCAATTTAAGGCCTCAGGCCCCTGAACCATTGTACAGGCTTTTTCCCTGGGAAACAAAACTCACAAGCCACTGTTCTGGGTGTCAGTTTTCAGGACCCACTTGGCACTCTCAAAGCAGACCAAGTTGGCACTGGTGCCACCTTGCGTCTGGGAGGCATCCTGCGAGAGGCGCAATTCCAGGAGGCACCCGGCAATTTAAGGCCGCAGGCCCCTGAACCATTGTACAGGCTTTTTCCCTGGGAAACAAAACTCACAAGCCACTGTTCTGGGTGTCAGTTTTCAGGACCCACTTGGCACTCTTAAACCAGACCAAGTTGGCACTGGTGTCATGTTGCGCCTGGGAGGCATCCTGTGAGAGGCGGATCTCCAGGAGGCACCCGGCAATTTAAGGCCTCAGGCCCCTGAACCATTGTACAGGCTTTTTCCCTGGGAAACAAAACTCACAAGCCACTGTTCTGGGTGTCAGTTTCCAGGACCCACTTGGCACTCTTAAACCAGACCAAGTTGGCACTGGTGTTGCTTAGCGTCTGGAAAACACCTGGCGAGATGCGGAATTCCAGGAGGCACCCGGCAATTTAAGGCCGCAGGACCCTGAACCATTGTACAGGCTTTTTCCCTGGGAAACAAAACTCACAAGCCACTGTTCTTGGTGTCAGTTTGCAGGACCCACTTGGCACTCTCAAACCAGACCAAGTTGGCACTGGTGCCACCTTGCGTCTGGGAGGCATCCTGCGAGACTCCGAATTCCCGGAGGCACCCGGCAATTTAAGGCCGCATAACCCTGAACCATTGTACAGGCTTTTTCCCTGGGAAACAAAACTTACAAGCCACTGTTCTGGGTGTCAGTTTTCAGGACACACTTGGCACTCTCAAACCAGACCAAGTTGGCACTGGTGCCACCTTGCGTCTGGGAGGCATCCTGCGTGAGGCGGAATTCCAGGAGTCACCCGGCAATTTAAGGCCGCAGGACCCTGAACCATTGTACAGGCTTTTTCCCCGGAAAACAAAACTCACAAGCCACTGTTCTGGGTGTCAGTTTGCAGGAGCCACCTGGCACTCTCAAACAAGACCAAGTTGGCACTGGTGTCATGTTGCGCCTGGGAGGCATCCTGTGAGAGGCGGATCTCCAGGAGGCACCCGGCAATTTAAGGCCGCAGGACCCTGAACCATTTTACAGTCTTTTTCCCTGGGAAAGAAAACTCACAAGCCACTGTTCTGGGTGTCAGTTTTCAGGACCCACTTGACACTCTCAAACCAGACCAAGTTGGCACTGGTTCCACCTTGTGTCTGGGAGGCATCCTGCGAGAGGCGGATCTCCAGGTGGCACCCGGCAATTTAAGGCCGCAGGACCCTGAACCATTGTACAGGCTTTTTCCCTGGGAAACAAAACTCACAAGCCACTGTTCTGGGTGTCAGTTTTCAGGACCCACTTGACACTCTCAAAGCAGACCAAGTTGGCACTGGTGCCAACTTGCGTCTGGGAGGCATCCTGCGAGAGGCGCAATTCCAGGAGGCACACGGCAATTTAAGGCCGCAGGACCCTGAACCATTGTACAGGCTTTTTCCCTGGGAAACAAAACTCACAAGCCACTGTTCTGGGTGTCAGTTTTCAGGACCCACTTGGCACTCTTAAACCAGACCAAGTTGGAACTGGTGCCACCTTGTGTCTGGGAGGCATCCTGCGAGAGGCCGAATTCCAGGAGGCACCCGGCAATTTAAGTCCGCAGGACCCTGAACCATTGTACAGGCTTTTTCCCTGGGAAACAAAACTCACAAGCCACTGTTCCGGGTGTCAGTTTTCAGGACCCACTTGGAACTCTCAAAGCAGACCAAGTTGGCACTGGTGCCACCTTGCGTCTGGGAGGCATCCTGCGAGAGGCGGATCTCCAGGTGGCACCCGGCTATTAAAGGCGGCATAAACATAAACCATTGTACAGGCTTTTTCCCTGGGAAACAAAACTCACAAGCCACTGTTCTGGGTGTCAGTTTGCAGGAGCCACCTGGCACTCTCAAACCAGATCAAGTTCGCCCTGGTGCCACCTTGCGTCTTGGTGGCATCCTGCGTGAGGCGCAATTCAAGGAGGCACCCGGCAATTTAAGGCCGCAGGACCCTGAACCATTGTACAGGCTTTTTCCCTGGGAAAGAAAACTCACAAGCCACTGTTCTGGGTGTCAGTTCTCAGGACCCACTTGACACTCTCAAAGCAGACGAATTTTGCACTAGTGCCACCTTGCGTCTGGGAGGCATCCTGCGAGAGGCGCAATTCCAGGAGGCACCTGGCAATTTAAGGCCGCAGGACCCTGAACCATGGTACAGGCTTTTTCCCTGGGAAACAAAACTCACAAGCCACTGTTCTAGGTGTCAGTTTTCAGGACCCACTTGGCACTCTCAAACCAGACCAAGTTGGCACTGGTGCCACCTTGTGTCTGGGAGGCATCCTGCGAGAGGCGCAATTCCAGGAGGCACACGGCAATTTAAGGCCGCAGGACCCTGAACCATTGTACAGGCTTTTTCCCTGGGAAACAAAACTCACAAGCCACTGTTCTGGGTGTCAGTTTTCAGGACCCACTTGGCACTCTTAAACCAGACCAAGTTGGAACTGGTGCCACCTTGTGTCTGGGAGGCATCCTGCGAGACGCCGAATTCCAGGAGGCACCCGGCAATTTAAGGCCGCAGGACCCTGAACCATTGTACAGGCTTTTTCCCCGGGAAACAAAACTCACAAGCCACATTTCTGGGTGTCAGTTTGCAGGAGCCACCTGGCACTCTCAAACCAGACCAAGTTGGCACTGGTGCCATTTTGCGTCTTGGAGGCATCCTGCGAGAGGCGCAATTCCAGGAGGCACCCGGCAATTTAAGGCCGCAGGACCCTGAACCATTTTACAGTCTTTTTCCCTGGGAAAGAAAACTCACAAGCCACTGTTCTGGGTGTCAGTTTGCAGGACCCACTTGACACTCTCAAAGCAGACCAAGTTGGCACTGGTGCCACCTTGCGTCTGGGAGGCATCCTGCGAGAGGCGCAATTCCAGGTGGCACCCGGCAATTTAAGGCCGCAGGACCCTGAACCATTGTACAGGCTTTTTCCCTGGGAAACAAAACTCACAAGCCACTGTTCTGGGTGTCAGTTTCCAGGACCCACTTGGCACTCTTAAACCAGACCAAGTTGGCACTGGTGTTGCTTAGCGTCTGGAAAACACCTGGCAAGATGCGGAATTCCAGGAGGCACCCGGCAATTTAAGGCCGCAGGACCCTGAACCATTGTACAGGCTTTTTCCCTGGGAAACAAAACTCACAAGCCACTGTTCTTGGTGTCAGTTTGCAGAACACACTTGGCACTCTCAAACCAGACAAAGTTGGCACTGGTGCCACCTTGCGTATGGGAGGCATCCTGCGAGACGCCGAATTCCAGGAGGCACCCGGCAATTTAAGGCCGCAGAACCCGGAACCATTGTACAGGCTTTTTCCCTGGGAAACAAAACTCACAAGCCACTGTTCTGGGTGTCAGTTTTCAGGACACACTTGGCACTCTCAAACCAGACCAAGTTGGCACTGGTGCCACCTTGTGTCTGGGAGGCATCCTGCGAGAGGCGCAATTCCAGGAGGCACCCGGCAATTTAAGGCCGCAGGACCCTGAACCATTGTACAGGCTTTTTCCCTGGGAAACAAAACTCACAAGCCACTGTTCTGGGTGTCAGTTTTCAGGACCCACTTGGCACTCTTAAACCAGACTAAGTTGGCACTGGTGTCATGTTGCGCCTGGGAGGCATCCTGTGAGAGGCGGATCTCCAGGAGGCACCCGGCAATTTAAGGCCTCAGGCCCCTGAACCATTGTACAGGCTTTTTCCCTGGGAAACAAAACTCACAAGCCACTGTTCTGGGTGTCAGTTTCCAGGACCCACTTGGCACTCTTAAACCAGACCAAGTTGGCACTGGTGTTGCTTAGCGTCTGGAAAACACCTGGCGAGATGCGGAATTCCAGGAGGCACCCGGCAATTTAAGGCCGCAGGACCCTGAACCATTGTACAGGCTTTTTCCCTGGGAAACAAAACTCACAAGCCACTGTTCTTGGTGTCAGTTTGCAGGACCCACTTGGCACTCTCAAACCAGACAAAGTTGGCACTGGTGCCACCTTGCGTCTGGGAGGCATCCTGCGTGAGGCGGAATTCCAGGAGTCACCCGGCAATTTAAGGCCGCAGGACCCTGAACCATTGTACAGGCTTTTTCCCCGGGAAACAAAACTCACAAGCCACTGTTCTGGGTGTCAGTTTGCAGGAGCCACCTGGCACTCTCAAACCAGACCAAGTTGGCACTGGTGTCATGTTGCGCCTGGGAGGCATCCTGTGAGAGGCGGATCTCCAGGAGGCACCCGGCAATTTAAGGCCGCAGGACCCTGAACCATTTTACAGTCTTTTTCCCTGGGAAAGAAAACTCACAAGCCACTGTTCTGGGTGTCAGTTTTCAGGACCCACTTGACACTCTCAAACCAGACCAAGTTGGCACTGGTGCCACCTTGCGTCTGGGAGGCAACCTGCGAGAGGCGCAATTCCAGGTGGCACCCGGCAATTTAAGGCCGCAGGACCCTGAACAATTGTACAGGCATTTTCCCTGGGAAACAAAACTCACAAGCCACTGTTCTGGGTGTCAGTTTTCAGGACCCACTTGACACTCTCAAAGCAGACCAAGTTGGCACTGGTGCCACCTTTTGTCTGGGAGGCATCCTGCGAGAGGCCGAATTCCAGGAGGCACCCGGCAATTTAAGGCCTCAGGCCCCTGAACCATTGTACAGGCTTTTTCCCTGGGAAACAAAACTCACAAGCCACTGTTCTGGGTGTCAGTTTTCAGGACCCACTTGGCACTCTCAAACCAGACCAAGTTGGCACTGGTGCCACCTTGCGTCTGGGAGGCATCCTGCGAGAGGCGGATCTCCAGGTGGCACCCGGCTATTAAAGGCGGCATAAACATAAACCATTGTACAGGCTTTTTCCCTGGGAAACAAAACTCACAAGCCACTGTTCTGGGTGTCAGTTTGCAGGAGCCACCTGGCACTCTCAAACCAGATCAAGTTCGCCCTGGTGCCACCTTGCGTCTTGGTGGCATCCTGCGAGAGGCGCAATTCAAGGAGGCACCCGGCAATTTAAGGCCGCAGGACCCTGAACCATTGTACAGGCTTTTTCCCTGGGAAACAAAACTCACAAGCCACTGTTCTGGGTGTCAGTTCTCAGGACCCACTTGACACTCTCAAAGCAGACCAATTTTGCACTAGTGCCACCTTGCGTCTGGGAGGCATCCTGCGAGAGGCGCAATTCCAGGAGGCACCTGGCAATTTAAGGCCGCAGGACCCTGAACCATGGTACAGGCTTTTTCCCTGGGAAACAAAACTCACAAGCCACTGTTCTGGGTGTCAGTTTTCAGGACCCACTTGGCACTCTCAAACCAGACCAAGTTGGCACTGGTGCCACCTTGTGTCTGGGAGGCATCCTGCGAGAGGCGCAATTCCAGGAGGCACCCGGCAATTTAAGGCCTCAGGCCCCTGAACCATTGTACAGGCTTTTTCCCTGGGAAAGAAAACTCACAAGCCACTGTTCTGGGTGTCAGTTTTCAGGACCCACTTGGCACTCTTAAACCAGACCAAGTTGGAACTGGTGCCACCTTGCGTCTGGGAGGCATCCTGCGAGACGCCGAATTCCAGGAGGCACCCAGCAATTTAAGGCCTCAGGGCCCTGAACCATTGTACAGGCTTTTTCCCCGGGAAACAAAACTCACAAGCCACTGTTCTGGGTGTCAGTTTTCAGGACACACTTGGCACTCTCAAACCAGACCAAGTTGGCACTGGTGCCACCTTGCGTCTGGGAGGCATCCTGCGTGAGGCGGAATTCCAGGAGTCACCCGGCAATTTAAGGCCGCAGGAACCTGAACCATTGTACAGGCTTTTTCCCCGGGAAACAAAACTCACAAGCCACTGTTCTGGGTGTCAGTTTGCAGGAGCCACCTGGCACTCTCAAACCAGACCAAGTTGGCACTGGTGTCATGTTGCGCCTGGGAGGCATCCTGCGAGAGGCGGAATTCCAGGTGGCACCCGGCAATTTAAGGCCGCAGGACCCTGAACCATTGTACAGGCTTTTTCCCTGGGAAACAAAACTCACAAGCCACTGTTCTGGGTGTCAGTTTTCAGGACCCACTTGGCACTCTCAAAGCAGACCAAGTTGGCACTGGTGCCAACTTGCATCTGGGAGGCATCCTGCGAGAGGCGCAATTCCAGGAGGCACCCGGCAATTTAAGGCCGCAGGACCCTGAACCATTGTACAGGCTTTTTCCCTGGGAAACAAAACTCACAAGCCACTGTTCTGGGTGTCAGTTTTCAGGACCCACTTGGCACTCTTAAACCAGACTAAGTTGGCACTGGTGTCATGTTGCGCCTGGGAGGCATCCTGTGAGAGGCGGATCTCCAGGAGGCACCCGGCAATTTAAGGCCTCAGGCCCCTGAACCATTGTACAGGCTTTTTCCCTGGGAAACAAAACTCACAAGCCACTGTTCTGGGTGTCAGTTTCCAGGACCCACTTGGCACTCTTAAACCAGACCAAGTTGGCACTGGTGTTGCTTAGCGTCTGGAAAACACCTGGCGAGATGCGGAATTCCAGGAGGCACCCGGCAATTTAAGGCCACATAACCCTGAACCATTGTACAGGCTTTTTCCCTGGGAAACAAAACTCACAAGCCACTGTTCTTGGTGTCAGTTTGCAGGACCCACTTGGCACTCTCAAAGCAGACCAAGTTGGCACTGGTGCCACCTTGCGTCTGGGAGGCATCCTGCGAGACTCCGAATTCCAGGAGGCACCCGGCAATTTAAGGCCGCATAACCCTGAACCATTGTACAGGCTTTTTCCCTGGGAAACAAAACTTACAAGCCACTGTTCTGGGTGTCAGTTTTCAGGACACACTTGGCACTCTCAAACCAGACCAAGTTGGCACTGGTGCCACCTTGCGTCTGGGAGGCATCCTGCGTGAGGCGGAATTCCAGGAGTCACCCGGCAATTTAAGGCCGCAGGACCCTGAACCATTGTACAGGCTTTTTCCCCGGAAAACAAAACTCACAAGCCACTGTTCTGGGTGTCAGTTTGCAGGAGCCACCTGGCACTCTCAAACAAGACCAAGTTGGCACTGGTGTCATGTTGCGCCTGGGAGGCATCCTGTGAGAGGCGGATCTCCAGGAGGCACCCGGCAATTTAAGGCCGCAGGACCCTGAACCATTGTACAGGCTTTTTCCCTGGGAAAGAAAACTCACAAGCCACTGTTCTGGGTGTCAGTTTTCAGGACCCACTTGACACTCTCAAACCAGACCAAGTTGGCACTGGTTCCACCTTGTGTCTGGGAGGCATCCTGCGAGAGGCGGATCTCCAGGTGGCACCCGGCAATTTAAGGCCGCAGGACCCTGAACCATTGTACAGGCTTTTTCCCTGGGAAACAAAACTCACAAGCCACTGTTCTGGGTGTCAGTTTTCAGGACCCACTTGACACTCTCAAAGCAGACCAAGTTGGCACTGGTGCCAACTTGCGTCTGGGAGGCATCCTGCGAGAGGCGCAATTCCAGGAGGCACACGGCAATTTAAGGCCGCAGGACCCTGAACCATTGTACAGGCTTTTTCCCTGGGAAAGAAAACTCACAAGCCACTGTTCTGGGTGTCAGTTCTCAGGACCCACTTGACACTCTCAAAGCAGACGAAATTTGCACTAGTGCCACCTTGCGTCTGGGAGGCATCCTGCGAGAGGCGCAATTCCAGGAGGCACCTGGCAATTTAAGGCCGCAGGACCCTGAACCATGGTACAGGCTTTTTCCCTGGGAAACAAAACTCACAAGCCACTGTTCTAGGTGTCAGTTTTCAGGACCCACTTGGCACTCTCAAACCAGACCAAGTTGGCACTGGTGCCACCTTGTGTCTGGGAGGCATCCTGCGAGAGGCGCAATTCCAGGAGGCACCCGGCAATTTAAGGCCGCAGGACCCTGAACCATTGTACAGGCTTTTTCCCTGGGAAACAAAACTCACAAGCCACTGTTCTGGGTGTCAGTTTTCAGGACCCACTTGGCACTCTTAAACCAGACCAAGTTGGAACTGGTGCCACCTTGTGTCTGGGAGGCATCCTGTGAGAGGCCGAATTCCAGGAGGCACCCGGCAATTTAAGGCCGCAGGACCCTGAACCATTGTACAGGCTTTTTCCCTGGGAAACAAAACTCACAAGCCACTGTTCTGGGTGTCAGTTTTCAGGACCCACTTGGCACTCTCAAAGCAGACCAAGTTGGCACTGGTGCCACCTTGCGTCTGGGAGGCATCCTGCGAGAGGCGGATCTCCAGGTGGCACCCGGCTATTAAAGGCGGCATAAACATAAACCATTGTACAGGCTTTTTCCCTGGGAAACAAAACTCACAAGCCACTGTTCTGGGTGTCAGTTTTCAGGACCCACTTGGCACTCTCAAAGCAGACCAAGTTGGCACTGGTGCCACCTTGCGTCTGGGAGGCATCCTGCGAGAGGCGCAATTCCAGGAGGCACCCGGCAATTTAAGGCCGCAGGACCCTGAACCATTGTACAGGCTTTTTCCCTGGGAAACAAAACTCACAAGCCACTGTTCTGGGTGTCAGTTTTCAGGACCCACTTGGCACTCTTAAACCAGACCAAGTTGGCACTGGTGTTGCTTAGCGTCTGGAAAACACCTGGCGAGATGCGGAATTCCAGGAGGCACCCGGCAATTTAAGGCCGCATAACCCTGAACCATTGTACAGGCTTTTTCCCTGGGAAACAAAACTCACAAGCCACTGTTCTTGGTGTCAGTTTTCAGGACCCACTTGGCACTCTCAAAGCAGACCAAGTTGGCACTGGTGCCACCTTGCGTCTGGGAGGCATCCTGCGAGACTCCGAATTCCAGGAGGCACCCGGCAATTTAAGGCCGCATAACCCTGAACCATTGTACAGGCTTTTTCCCTGGGAAACAAAACTTACAAGCCACTGTTCTGGGTGTCAGTTTTCAGGACACACTTGGCACTCTCAAACCAGACCAAGTTGGCACTGGTGCCACCTTGCGTCTGGGAGGCATCCTGCGTGAGGCGGAATTCCAGGAGTCACCCGGCAATTTAAGGCCGCAGGACCCTGAACCATTGTACAGGCTTTTTCCCCGGAAAACAAAACTCACAAGCCACTGTTCTGGGTGTCAGTTTGCAGGAGCCACCTGGCACTCTCAAACAAGACCAAGTTGGCACTGGTGTCATGTTGCGCCTGGGAGGCATCCTGTGAGAGGCGGATCTCCAGGAGGCACCCGGCAATTTAAGGCCGCAGGACCCTGAACCATTGTACAGGCTTTTTCCCTGGGAAAGAAAACTCACAAGCCACTGTTCTGGGTGTCAGTTTTCAGGACCCACTTGACACTCTCAAACCAGACCAAGTTGGCACTGGTTCCACCTTGTGTCTGGGAGGCATCCTGCGAGAGGCGGATCTCCAGGTGGCACCCGGCAATTTAAGGCCGCAGGACCCTGAACCATTGTACAGGCTTTTTCCCTGGGAAACAAAACTCACAAGCCACTGTTCTGGGTGTCAGTTTTCAGGACCCACTTGACACTCTCAAAGCAGACCAAGTTGGCACTGGTGCCAACTTGCGTCTGGGAGGCATCCTGCGAGAGGCGCAATTCCAGGAGGCACACGGCAATTTAAGGCCGCAGGACCCTGAACCATTGTACAGGCTTTTTCCCTGGGAAAGAAAACTCACAAGCCACTGTTCTGGGTGTCAGTTCTCAGGACCCACTTGACACTCTCAAAGCAGACGAAATTTGCACTAGTGCCACCTTGCGTCTGGGAGGCATCCTGCGAGAGGCGCAATTCCAGGAGGCACCTGGCAATTTAAGGCCGCAGGACCCTGAACCATGGTACAGGCTTTTTCCCTGGGAAACAAAACTCACAAGCCACTGTTCTAGGTGTCAGTTTTCAGGACCCACTTGGCACTCTCAAACCAGACCAAGTTGGCACTGGTGCCACCTTGTGTCTGGGAGGCATCCTGCGAGAGGCGCAATTCCAGGAGGCACCCGGCAATTTAAGGCCGCAGGACCCTGAACCATTGTACAGGCTTTTTCCCTGGGAAACAAAACTCACAAGCCACTGTTCTGGGTGTCAGTTTTCAGGACCCACTTGGCACTCTTAAACCAGACCAAGTTGGAACTGGTGCCACCTTGTGTCTGGGAGGCATCCTGCGAGAGGCCGAATTCCAGGAGGCACCCGGCAATTTAAGGCCGCAGGACCCTGAACCATTGTACAGGCTTTTTCCCTGGGAAACAAAACTCACAAGCCACTGTTCTGGGTGTCAGTTTTCAGGACCCACTTGGCACTCTCAAAGCAGACCAAGTTGGCACTGGTGCCACCTTGCGTCTGGGAGGCATCCTGCGAGAGGCGGATCTCCAGGTGGCACCCGGCTATTAAAGGCGGCATAAACATAAACCATTGTACAGGCTTTTTCCCTGGGAAACAAAACTCACAAGCCACTGTTCTGGGTGTCAGTTTTCAGGACCCACTTGGCACTCTCAAAGCAGACCAAGTTGGCACTGGTGCCACCTTGCGTCTGGGAGGCATCCTGCGAGAGGCGCAATTCCAGGAGGCACCCGGCAATTTAAGGCCGCAGGACCCTGAACCATTGTACAGGCTTTTTCCCTGGGAAACAAAACTCACAAGCCACTGTTCTGGGTGTCAGTTTTCAGGACCCACTTGGCACTCTTAAACCAGACTAAGTTGGCACTGGTGTACAGTTGCGCCTGGGAGGCATCCTGTGAGAGGCGGATCTCCAGGAGGCACCCGGCAATTTAAGGCCTCAGGCCCCTGAACCATTGTACAGGCTTTTTCCCTGGGAAACAAAACTCACAAGCCACTGTTCTGGGTGTCAGTTTGCAGGACCCACTTGGCACTCTCAAACCAGACAAAGTTGGCACTGGTGCCACCTTGCGTCTGGGAGGCATCCTGCGAGACTCCGAATTCCAGGAGGCACTTGGAAATTTAAGGCCGCAGAACCCTGAACCATTGTACAGGCTTTTTCCCTGGGAAACAAAACTTACAAGCCACTGTTCTGGGTGTCAGTTTTCAGGACACACTTGGCACTCTCAAACCAGACCAAGTTGGCACTGGTGCCACCTTGCGTCTGGGAGGCATCCTGCGTGAGGCGGAATTCCAGGAGTCACCTGGCAATTTAAGGCCGCAGGACCCTGAACCATTGTACAGGCTTTTTCCCCGGGAAACAAAACTCACAAGCCACTGTTCTGGGTGTCAGTTTGCAGGAGCCACCTGGCACTCTCAAACCAGACCAAGTTGGCACTGGTGTCATGTTGCGCCTGGGAGGCATCCTGTGAGAGGCGGATCTCCAGGAGGCACCCGGCAATTTAAGGCCGCAGGACCCTGAACCATTTTACAGTCTTTTTCCCTGGGAAAGAACACTCACAAGCCACTGTTCTGGGTGTCAGTTTTCAGGACCCACTTGACACTCTCAAACCAGACCAAGTTGGCACTGGTGCCACCTTGCGTCTGGGAGGCATCCTGCGAGAGGCGGATCTCCAGGTGGCACCCGGCAATTTAAGGCCGCAGGACCCTGAACCATTGTACAGGCTTTTTCCCTGGGAAACAAAACTCACAAGCCACTGTTCTGGGTGTCAGTTTTCAGGACCCACTCTACACTCTCAAAGCAGACCAAGTTGGCACTGGTGCCAACTTGCGTCTGGGAGGCATCCTGCGAGAGGCGCAATTCCAGGAGGCACCTGGCAATTTAAGGCCGCAGGACCCTGAACCATTGTACAGGCTTTTTCCCTGGGAAACAAAACTCACAAGCCACTGTTCTGGGTGTCAGTTTTCAGGACCCACTTGGCACTCTCAAAGCAGACCAAGTTGGCACTGGTGCCACCTTGTGTCTGGGAGGCATCCTGCGAGAGGCCGAATTCCAGGAGGCACCCGGCAATTTAAGGCCGCAGGACCCTGAACCATTGTACAGGCTTTTTCCCTGGGAAACAAAACTCACAAGCCACTGTTCTGGGTGTCAGTTTTCAGGACCCACTTGGCACTCTCAAAGCAGACCAAGTTGGCACTGGTGCCACCTTGCGTCTGGGAGGCATCCTGCGAGAGGCGGATCTCCAGGAGGCACCCGGCTATTAAAGGCGGCATAAACATAAACCATTGTACAGGCTTTTTCCCTGGGAAACAAAACTCACAAGCCACTGTTCTGGGTGTCAGTTTGCAGGAGACACCTGGCACTCTCAAACCAGATCAAGTTCGTCCTGGTGCCACCTTGCGTCTTTGTGGCATCCTGCGAGAGGCGCAATTCAAGGAGGCACCCGGCAATTTAAGGCCGCAGGACCCTGAACCATTGTACAGGCTTTTTCCCTGGGAAACAAAACTCACAAGCCACTGTTCTGGGTGTCAGTTCTCAGGACCCACTTGACACTCTCAAAGCAGACCAATTTTGCACTGGTGCCACCTTGCGTCTGGGAGGCATCCTGCGAGAGGCGCAATTCCAGGAGGCACCTGGCAATTTAAGGCCGCAGGACCCTGAACCATGGTACAGGCTTTTTCCCTGGGAAACAAAACTCACAAGCCACTGTTCTAGGTGTCAGTTTTCCGGACCCACTTGGCACTCTCAAACCAGACCAAGTTGGCACTGGTGCCACCTTGTGTCTGGGAGGCATCCTGCGAGAGGCGCAATTCCAGGAGGCACCCGGCAATTTAAGGCCTCAGGCCCCTGAACCATTGTACAGGCTTTTTCCCTGGGAAACAAAACTCACAAGCCACTGTTCTGGGTGTCAGTTTTCAGGACCCACTTGGCACTCTTAAACTAGACCAAGTTGGAACTGGTGCCACCTTGCGTCTGGGAGGCATCCTGCGAGACGCCGAATTCCAGGAGGCACCTGGCAATTTAAGGCCGCAGGCCCCTGAACCATTGTACAGGCTTTTTCCCTGGGAAAGAAAACTCAGAAGCCACTGTTCTGGGTGTCAGTTTTCAGGACCCACTTGGCACTCTTAAACCAGACCAAGTTGGAACTGGTGCCACCTTGCGTCTGGGAGGCATCCTGCGAGACGCCGAATTCCAGGAGGCACCTGGCAATTTAAGGCCGCAGGACCCTGAACCATTGTACAGGCTTTTTCCCTGGGAAACAAAACTCACAAGCCACTGTTCCCGGTGTCAGTTTTCAGGACCCACTTGGCACTCTTAAACCAGACCAAGTTGGAACTGGTGCCACCTTGCGTCTGGGAGGCATCCTGCGAGAGGCGCAATTCCAGGAGGCACCCGGCAATTTAAGGCCGCAGGACCCTGAACCATTGTACAGGCTTTTTCCCTGGGAAACAAAACTCACAAGCCACTGTTCTGGGTGTCAGTTTTCAGGACCCACTTGGCACTCTTAAACCAGACTAAGTTGGCACTGGTGTCATGTTGCGCCTGGGAGGCATCCTGTGAGAGGCGGATCTCCAGGAGGCACCCGGCAATTTAAGGCCTTAGACCCCTGAACCATTGTACAGGATTTTTCCCTGGGAAACAAAACTCACAAGCCACTGTTCTGGGTGTCAGTTTTCAGGACCCACTTGACACTCTCAAAGCAGACCAAGTTGGCACTGGTGAAAACTTGCGTCTGGGAGATCCTGCGAGAGGCGCAATTCCAGGAGGCACCCGCAATTTAAGGCCGCAGGACCCTGAACCATTGTACAGGCTTTTTCCCTGGGAAACAAAACTCACAAGCCACTGTTCTGGGTGTCAGTTTTCAGGACCCACTTGGCACTCTTAAACCAGACCAAGTTGGAACTGGTGCCACCTTGCGTCTGGGAGGCATCCTGCGTGACGCCGAATTCCAGGAGGCACCTGGCAATTTAAGGCCTCAGGCCCCTGAACCATTGTACAGGCTTTTTCCCTGGGAAACAAAACTCACAAGCCACTGTTCTGGGTGTCAGTTTTCAGGACCCACTTGGCACTCTTAAACCAGACCAAGTTGGAACTGGTGCCACCTTGCGTCTGGGAGGCAGCCTGCGAGACGCCGAATTCCAGGAGGCACCCGGCAATTTAAGGCCGCAGGACCCTGAACCATTGTACAGGCTTTTTCCCTGGGAAACAAAACTCACAAGCCACTGTTCTGGGTGTCACTTTTCAGGACCCACTTGGCACTCTTAAACCAGACTAAGTTGGCACTGGTGTCATGTTGCGCCTGGGAGGCATCCTGTGAGAGGCGGATCTCCAGGAGGCACCCGGCAATTTAAGGCCTCAGGCCCCTGAACCATTGTACAGGCTTTTTCCCTGGGAAACAAAACTCACAAGCCACTGTTCTGGGTGTCAGTTTCCAGGACCCACTTGGCACTCTTAAACCAGACCAAGTTGGCACTGGTGTTGCTTAGCGTCTGGAAAACACCTGGCGAGATGCGGAATTCCAGGAGGCACCTGGCAATTTAAGGCCGCAGGACCCTGAACCATTGTACAGGCTTTTTCCCTGGGAAACAAAACTCACAAGCCACTGTTCTGGGTGTCAGTTTTCAGGACCCACTTGGCACTCTTAAACCAGACCAAGTTGGAACTGGTGCCACCTTGTGTCTGGGAGGCATCCTGCGAGAGGCCGAATTCCAGGAGGCACCCGGCAATTTAAGGCCTCAGGCCCCTGAACCATTGTACAGGCTTTTTCCCCGGGAAACAAAACTCACAAGCCACTGTTCTGGGTGTCAGTTTTCAGGACCCACTTGGCACTCTCAAAGCAGACCAAGTTGGCACTGGTGCCACCTTGCGTCTGGGAGGCATCCTGCGAGAGGCGGATCTCCAGGTGGCACCCGGCTATTAAAGGCGGCATAAACATAAACCATTGTACAGGCTTTTTCCCTGGGAAACAAAACTCACAAGCCACTGTTCTGGGTGTCAGTTTGCAGGAGCCACCTGGCACTCCCAAACCAGATCAAGTTCGCCCTGGTGCCACCTTGCGTCTTGGTGGCATCCTGCGAGAGGCGCAATTCAAGGAGGCACCCGGCAATTTAAGGCCGCAGGACCCTGAACCATTGTACAGGCTTTTTCCCTGGGAAACAAAACTCACAAGCCACTGTTCTGGGTGTCAGTTCTCAGGACCCACTTGACACTCTCAAAGCAGACCATATTTGCACTAGTGCCACCTTGCGTCTGGGAGGCATCCTGCGAGAGGCGCAATTCCAGGAGGCACCTGGCAATTTAAGGCCGCAGGACCCTGAACCATGGTACAGGCTTTTTCCCTGGGAAACAAAACTCACAAGCCACTGTTCTGGGTGTCAGTTTTCAGGACCCACTTGGCACTCTTAAACCAGACCAAGTTGGAACTGGTGCCACCTTGCGTCTGGGAGGCATCCTGCGAGACGCCGAATTCCAGGAGGCACCCAGCAATTTAAGGCCTCAGGGCCCTGAACCATTGTACAGGCATTTTCCCCGGGAAACAAAACTCACAAGCCACTGTTCTGGGTGTCAGTTTGCAGGAGCCACCTGGCACTCTCAAACCAGACCAAGTTGGCACTGGTGTCATGTTGCGCCTGGGAGGCATCCTGTGAGAGGCGGATCTCCAGGAGGCACCCGGCAATTTAAGGCCGCAGGACCCTGAACCATTTTACAGTCTTTTTCCCTGGGAAAGAAAACTCAGAAGCCACTGTTCTTGGTGTCAGTTTTCAGGACCCACTTGACACTCTCAAACCAGACCAAGTTGACACTGGTGCCACCTTGTGTCTGGGAGGCATCCTGTGAGAGGCGCAATTCCAGGTGGCACCCGGCAATTTAAGGCCGCAGGACCCTGAACCATTGTACAGGCTTTTTCCCTGGGAAACAAAACTCACAAGCCACTGTTCTGGGTGTCAGTTTTCAGGACCCACTTGACACTCTCAAAGCAGACCAAGTTGGCACTGGTGCCAACTTGCGTCTGGGAGGCATCCTGCGAGAGGCGCAATTCCAGGAGGCACCCGGCAATTTAAGGCCGCAGGACCCTGAACCATTGTACAGGCTTTTTCCCTGGGAAACAAAACTCACAAGCCACTGTTCTGGGTGTCAGTTTTCAGGACCCACTTGGCACTCTTAAACCAGACCAAGTTGGAACTGGTGCCACCTTGTGTCGGGGAGGCATCCTGCGAGAGGCTGAATTCCAGGAGGCACCTGGCAATTTAAGGCCTCAGGCCCCTGAACCATTGTACAGGCTTTTTCCCTGGGAAACAAAACTCACAAGCCACTGTTCTGGGTGTCAGTTTTCAGGACCCACTTGGCACTCTTAAACCAGACCAAGTTGGAACTGGTGCCACCTTGCGTCTGGGAGGCTTCCTGTGAGAGGCGGATCTCCAGGAGGCACCCGGCAATTTAAGGCCTCAGGCCCCTGAACCATTGTACAGGCTTTTTCCCTGGGAAACAAAACTCACAAGCCACTGTTCTGGGTGTCAGTTTCCAGGACCCACTTGGCACTCTTAAACCAGTCCAAGTTGGCACTGGTGTTGCTTAGCGTCTGGAAAACACCTGGCGAGATGCGGAATTCCAGGAGGCACCCGGCAATTTAAGGCCGCAGGACCCTGAACCATTGTACAGGCTTTTTCCCTGGGAAACAAAACTCACAAGCCACTGTTCTGGGTGTCAGTTTGCAGGACCCACTTGGCACTCTCAAACCAGACAAAGTTGGCACTGGTGCCACCTTGCGTCTGGGAGGCATCCTACGAGACGCCGAATTCCAGGAGGCACCCGGCAATTTAAGGCCGCAGAACCCTGAACCATTGTACAGGCTTTTTCCCTGGGAAACAAAACTCACAAGCCACTGTTCTGGGTGTCAGTTTTCAGGACACACTTGGCACTCTCAAACCAGACCAAGTTGGCACTGGTGCCACCTTGCGTCTGGGAGGCATCCTGCGTGAGGCGGAATTCCAGGAGTCACCCGGCAATTTAAGGCCGCAGGACCGAAAACCATTCTACAGGCTTTTTCCCTGGGAAACAAAACTCACAAGCCACTGTTCTGGGTGTCAGTTTCCAGGACCCACGTGGCACTCTTAAACTAGACCAAGTTGGCACTGGTGTTTCTTAGCGTCTGGGAAAGACCTGGCGAGATGCGGAATTCCAGGAGGCACCCGGCAATTTAAGGCCGCAGGACCCTGAACCATTGTACAGGCTTTTTCCCTGGGAAACAAAACTCACAAGCCACTGTTCTGGGTGTCAGTTTGCAGGACCCACTTGACACTCTCAAAGCAGACCAATTTTGCACTAGTGCCACCTTGCGTCTGGGAGGCATCCTGCGAGAGGCGCAATTCCAGGAGGCACCTGGCAATTTAAGGCCGCAGGACCCTGAACCATGGTACAGGCTTTTTCCCTGGGAAACAAAACTCACAAGCCACTGTTCTAGGTGTCAGTTTTCAGGACCCACTTGGCACTCTCAAACCAGACCAAGTTGGCCCTGGTCCCACCTTGTGTCTGGGAGGCATCCTGCGAGAGGCGCAATTCCAGGAGGCACCTGGCAATTTAAGGCCTCAGGCCCCTGAACCATTGTACAGGCTTTTTCCCTGGGAAAGAAAACTCACAAGCCACTGTTCTGGGTGTCAGTTTTCAGGACCCACTTGGCACTCTTAAACTAGACCAAGTTGGAACTGGTGCCACCTTGCGTCTGGGAGGCATCCTGCGAGACGCCGAATTCCAGGAGGCACCCAGCAATTTAAGGCCTCAGGGCCCTGAACCGTTGTACAGGCTTTTTCCCCGGGAAACAAAACTCAGAAGCCACTGTTCTGGGTGTCAGTTTGCAGGAGCCACCTGGCACTCTCAACCTAGACCAAGTTGGCACTGGTGTCATGTTGCGCCTGGGAGGCATCCTGTGAGAGGCGGATCTCCAGGAGGCACCCGGCAATTTAAGGCCGCAGGACCCTGAACCATTTTACAGTCTTTTTCCCTGGGAAACAAAATTCACAAGCCACTGTTCTGGGTGTCAGTTTTCAGGACCCACTTGACACTCTCAAACCAGACCAAGTTGACACTGGTGCCACCTTGCGTCTGGGAGGCATCCTGCGAGAGGCGCAATTCCAGGTGGCACCCGGCAATTTAAGGCCGCAGGACCCTGAACCATTGTACAGGCTTTTTCCCTGGGAAACAAAACTCACAAGCCACTGTTCTGGGTGTCAGTTTTCAGGACCCACTTGACACTC
Source organism: Fringilla coelebs (assembly GCF_963513975.1). Classification (NCBI taxonomy): domain Eukaryota; kingdom Metazoa; phylum Chordata; class Aves; order Passeriformes; family Fringillidae; genus Fringilla; species Fringilla coelebs. Next base: position 639,244 of record NW_028167557.1, read on the forward strand.
TCAAAGCAGACCAAGTTGGCACAGGTGCCAACTTGCGTCTGGGAGGCATCCTGCGAGAGGCGCAATTCCAGGAGGCACCCGGCAATTTAAGGCCGCAGGACCCTGAACCATTGTACAGGCTTTTTCCCTGGGAAACAAAACTCACAAGCCACTGTTCTGGGTGTCAGTTTTCAGGACCCACTTGGCACTCTTAAGCCAGACCAAGTTGGAACTGGTGCCACCTTGCGTCTGGGAGGCATCCTGCGAGACGCCGAATTCCAGGAGGCACCTGGCAATTTAAGGCCGCAGGACCCTGAACCATTGTACAGGCTTTTTCCCTGGGAAACAAAACTCACAAGCCACTGTTCTGGGTGTCAGTTTTCAGGACCAACTTGGCACTCTTAAACCAGACCAAGTTGGAACTGGTGCCACCTTGCGTCTGGGAGGCATCCTGCGAGAGGCGCAATTCCAGGAGGCACCCGGCAATTTAAGGCCGCAGGACCCTGAACCATTGTACAGGCTTTTTCCCTGGGAAACAAAACTCACAAGCCACTGTTCTGGGTGTCAGTTTTCAGGACCCACTTGGCACTCTTAAACCAGACTAAGTTGGCACTGGTGTCATGTTGCGCCTGGGAGGCATCCTGTGAGAGGCGGATCTCCAGGAGGCACCCGGCAATTTAAGGCCTCAGGCCCCTGAACCATTGTACAGGATTTTTCCCTGGGAAACAAAACTCACAAGCCACTGTTCTGGGTGTCAGTTTTCAGGAGCCACCTGGCACTCTCAAACCAGACCAAGTTGGCACTGGTGAAAACTTGCGTCTGGGAGGCATCCTGCGAGAGGCGCAATTCCAGGAGGCACACGGCTATTTAAGGCCGCAGGACCCTGAACCATTGTACAGGCTTTTTCCCTGGGAAACAAAACTCACAAGCCGCTCTTCTGGGTGTCAGTTTTCAGGACACACTTGGCACTCTTAAACCAGACCAAGTTGGAACTGGTGCCACCTTGCGTCTGGGAGGCATCCTGCGAGACGCCGAATTCCAGGAGGCACCTGGCAATTTAAGGCCTCAGGCCCCTGAACCATTGTACAGGCTTTTTCCCTGGGAAACAAAACTCACAAGCCACTGTTCTGGGTGTCAGTTTTCAGGACCCACTTGGCACTCTTAAACCAGACCAAGTTGGAACTGGTGCCACCTTGCGTCTGGGAGGCATCCTGCGAGACGCCGAATTCCAGGAGGCACCCGGCAATTTAAGGCCGCAGGACCCTGAACCATTGTACAGGCTTTTTCCCTGGGAAACAAAACTCACAAGCCACTGTTCTGGGTGTCAGTTTTCAGGACCCACTTGGCACTCTTAAACCAGACTAAGTTGGCACTGGTGTCATGTTGCGCCTGGGAGGCATCCTGTGAGAGGCGGATCTCCAGGAGGCACCCGGCAATTTAAGGCCTCAGGCCCCTGAACCATTGTACAGGCTTTTTCCCCGGGAAACAAAACTCAGAAGCCACTGTTCTGGGTGTCAGTTTGCAGGAGCCACCTGGCACTCTCAACCTAGACCAAGTTGGCACTGGTGTTGCTTAGCGTCTGGAAAACACCTGGCGAGATGCGGAATTCCAGGAGGCACCCGGCAATTTAAGTCGCAGGACCCTGAACCATTGTACAGGCTTTTTCCCTGGGAAACAAAACTCACAAGCCACTGTTCTGGGTGTCAGTTTTCAGGACACACTTGGCACTCTCAAACCAGACCAAGTTGGCACTGGTGCCACCTTGCGTCTGGGAGGCATCCTGCGTGAGGCGGAATTCCAGGAGTCACCCGGCAATTTAAGGCCGCAGGACCCTGAATTATTGTACAGGCTTTTTCCCCGGGAAACAAAACTCACAAGCCACTGTTCTGGGTGTCAGTTTGCAGGAGCCACCTGGCACTCTCAAACCAGACCAAGTTGGCACTGGTGCCAACTTGCGTCTGGGAGGCATCCTGCGAGAGGCGCAATTCCAGGAGGCACCCAGCAATTTAAGGCCGCAGGACCCTGAACCATTGTACAGGCTTTTTCCCTGGGAAACAAAACTCACAAGCCACTGTTCTGGGTGTCAATTTTCAGGACCCACTTGGCACTCTTAAACCAGACCAAGTTGGAACTGGTGCCACCTTGTGTCTGGGAGGCATCCTGCGAGAGGCCGAATTCCAGGAGGCACCCGGCAATTTAAGGCCGCAAGAACCTGAACCATTGTACAGGCTTTTTCCCCGGGAAACAAAACTCACAAGCCACTGTTCTGGGTGTCAGTTTTCAGGACCGACTTGGCACTCTCAAAGCAGACCAAGTTGGCACTGGTGCCACCTTGCGTCTGGGAGGCATCCTGCGAGAGGCGGATCTCCAGGTGGCACCCGGCTATTAAAGGCGGCATAAACATAAACCATTGTACAGGCTTTTTCCCTGGGAAACAAAACTCACAAGCCACTGTTCTGGGTGTCAGTTTGCAGGAGCCACCTGGCACTCTCAAACCAGATCAAGTTCGCCCTGGTGCCACCTTGCGTCTTGGTGGCATCCTGCGAGAGGCGCAATTCAAGGAGGCACCCGGCAATTTAAGGCCGCAGGACCCTGAACCATTGTACAGGCTTTTTCCCTGGGAAACAAAATTCACAAGCCACTGTTCTTGGTGTCAGTTTTCAGGACCCACTTGACACTCTCAAAGCAGACCAATTTTGCACTAGTGCCACCTTGCGTCTGGGAGGCATCCTGCGAGAGGCGCAATTCCAGGAGGCACCTGGCAATTTAAGGCCGCAGGACCCTGAACCATTGTACAGGCTTTTTCCCTGGGAAACAAAACTCACAAGCCACTGTTCTGGGTGTCAGTTTTCAGGACCCACTTGGCACTCTCAAACCAGACCAAGTTGGCACTGGTGCCACCTTGTGTCTGGGAGGCATCCTGCGAGAGGCGCAATTCCAGGACGCACCCGGCAATTTAAGGCCTCAGGCCCCTGAACCATTGTACAGGCTTTTTCCCTGGGAAAGAAAACTCACAAGCCACTGTTCTGGGTGTCAGTTTTCAGGACCCACTTGGCACTCTCAAACCAGACCAAGTTGGCACTGGTGCCACCTTGTGTCTGGGAGGCATCCTGCGAGAGGCGCAATTCCAGGAGGCACCCGGCAATTTAAGGCCTCAGGCCCCTGAACCATTGTACAGGCTTTTTCCCTGGGAAAGAAAACTCACAAGCCACTGTTCTGGGTGTCAGTTTTCAGGACCCACTTGGCACTCTTAAACTAGACCAAGTTGGAACTGGTGCCACCTTGCGTCTGGGAGGCATCCTGCGAGACGCCGAATTCCAGGAGGCACCCAGCAATTTAAGGCCTCAGGGCCCTGAACCATTGTACAGGCTTTTTCCCCGGGAAACAAAACTCAGAAGCCACTGTTCTGGGTGTCAGTTTGCAGGAGCCACCTGGCACTCTCAACCTAGACCAAGTTGGCACTGGTGTCATGTTGCGCCTGGGAGGCATCCTGTGAGAGGCGGATCTCCAGGAGGCACCCGGCAATTTAAGGCCGCAGGACCCTGAGCCATTTTACAGTCTTTTTCCCTGGTAAACAAAACTCACAAGCCACTGTTCTGGGTGTCAGTTTGCAGGACCCACTTGACACTCTCAAACCAGACCAAGTTGACACTGGTGCCACCTTGCGTCTGGGAGGCATCCTGCGAGAGGCGCAATTCCAGGTGGCACCCGGCAATTTAAGGCCGCAGGACCCTGAACCATTGTACAGGCTTTTTCCCTGGGAAACAAAACTCACAAGCCACTGTTCTGGGTGTCAGTTTTCAGGACCCACTTGACACTCTCAAAGCAGACCAAGTTGGCACTGGTGCCAACTTGCGTCTGGGAGGCATCCTGCGAGAGGCGCAATTCCAGGAGGCACCCGGCAATTTAAGGCCGCAGGACCCTGAACCATTGTACAGGCTTTTTCCCTGGGAAACAAAACTCACAAGCCACTGTTCTGGGTGTCAGTTTTCAGGACCCACTTGGCACTCTTAAACCAGACCAAGTTGGAACTGGTGCCACCTTGCGTCTGGGAGGCATCCTGCGAGACGCCGAATTCCAGGAGGCACCTGGCAATTTAAGGCCGCAGGACCCTGAACCATTGTACAGGCTTTTTCCCTGGGAAACAAAACTCACAAGCCACTGTTCTGGGTGTCAGTTTTCAGGACCAACTTGGCACTCTTAAACCAGACCAAGTTGACACTGGTGCCACCTTGCGTCTGGGAGGCATCCTGCGAGAGGCGCAATTCCAGGAGGCACCCGGCAATTTAAGGCCGCAGGACCCTGAACCATTGTACAGGCTTTTTCCCTGGGAAACAAAACTCACAAGCCACTGTTCTGGGTGTCAGTTTTCAGGACCCACTTGGCACTCTTAAACCAGACTAAGTTGGCACTGGTGTCATGTTGCGCCTGGGAGGCATCCTGTGAGAGGCGGATCTCCAGGAGGCACCCGGCAATTTAAGGCCTCAGGCCCCTGAACCATTGTACAGGCTTTTTCCCTGGGAACCAAAACTCACAAGCCACTGTTCTGGGTGTCAGTTTCCAGGACCCACTTGGCACTCTTAAACCAGACCAAGTTGGCACTGGTGTTGCTTAGCGTCTGGAAAACACCTGGCGAGATGCGGAATTCCAGGAGGCACCCGGCAATTTAAGGCCGCAGGACCCTGAACCATTGTACAGGATTTTTCCCTGGGAAACAAAACTCACAAGCCACTGTTCTGGGTGTCAGTTTTCAGGACACACTTGGCACTCTTAAACCAGACCAAGTTGGAACTGGTGCCACCTTGTGTCTGGGAGGCATCCTGCGAGAGGCTGAATTCCAGGAGGCACCCGGCAATTTAAGTCGCAGGACCCTGAACCATTGTACAGGCTTTTTCCCTGGGAAACAAAACTCACAAGCCACTGTTCCGGGTGTCAGTTTTCAGGACCCACTAGGAACTCTCAAAGCAGACCAAGTTGGCACTGGTGCCACCTTGCGTCTGGGAGGCATCCTGCGAGAGGCGGATCTCCAGGTGGCACCCGGCTATTAAAGGCGGCATAAACATAAACCATTGTACAGGCTTTTTCCCTGGGAAACAAAACTCACAAGCCACTGTTCTGGGTGTCAGTTTGCAGGAGCCACTTGACACTCTCAAACCAGATCAAGTTCGCCCTGGTGCCACCTTGCGTCTTGGTGGCATCCTGCGAGAGGCGCAATTCAAGGAGGCACCCGGCAATTTAAGGCCGCAGGACCCTGAACCATTGTACAGGCTTTTTCCCTGGGAAAGAAAACTCACAAGCCACTGTTCTGGGTGTCAGTTCTCAGGACCCACTTGACACTCTCAAAGCAGACGAATTTTGCACTAGTGCCACCTTGCTACTGGGAGGCATCCTGCGAGAGGCGCAATTCCAGGAGGCACCTGGCAATTTAAGGCCGCAGGACCCTGAACCATGGTACAGGCTTTTTCCCTGGGAAACAAAACTCACAAGCCACTGTTCTAGGTGTCAGTTTTCAGGACCCACTTGGCACTCTCAAACCAGACCAAGTTGGCACTGGTGCCACCTTGTGTCTGGGAGGCATCCTGCGAGAGGCGCAATTCCAGGAGGCACACGGCAATTTAAGGCCGCAGGACCCTGAACCATTGTACAGGCTTTTTCCCTGGGAAACAAAACTCACAAGCCACTGTTCTGGGTGTCAGTTTTCAGGACCCACTTGGCACTCTTAAACCAGACCAAGTTGGAACTGGTGCCACCTTGTGTCTGGGAGGCATCCTGCGAGAGGCCGAATTCCAGGAGGCACCCGGCAATTTAAGGCCGCAGGACCCTGAACCATTGTACAGGCTTTTTCCCCGGGAAACAAAACTCACAAGCCACATTTCTGGGTGTCAGTTTGCAGGAGCCACCTGGCACTCTCAAACCAGACCAAGTTGGCACTGGTGCCATTTTGCGTCTTGGAGGCATCCTGCGAGAGGCGCAATTCCAGGAGGCACCCGGCAATTTAAGGCCGCAGGACCCTGAACCATTTTACAGTCTTTTTCCCTGGGAAAGAAAACTCACAAGCCACTGTTCTGGGTGTCAGTTTGCAGGACCCACTTGATACTCTCAAACCAGACCAAGTTGGCACTGGTGCCACCTTGCGTCTGGGAGGCATCCTGCGAGAGGCGCAATTCCAGGAGGCACCCGGCAATTTAAGGCCTCAGGCCCCTGAACCATTGTACAGGCTTTTTCCCTGGGAAACAAAACTCACAAGCCACTGTTCTGGGTGTCAGTTTCCAGGACCCACTTGGCACTCTTAAACCAGACCAAGTTGGCACTGGTGCCACCTTGCGTATGGGAGGCATCCTGCGAGACGCCGAATTCCAGGAGGCACCCGGCAATTTAAGGCCGCAGGACCCGGAACCATTGTACAGGCTTTTTCCCTGGGAAACAAAACTCACAAGCCACTGTTCTGGGTGTCAGTTTTCAGGACACACTTGGCACTCTCAAACCAGACCAAGTTGGCACTGGTGCCACCTTGTGTCTGGGAGGCATCCTGCGAGAGTCGCAATTCCAGGAGGCACCCGGCAATTTAAGGCCGCAGGACCCTGAACCATTGTACAGGCTTTTTCCCTGGGAAACAAAACTCACAAGCCACTGTTCTGGGTGTCAGTTTTCAGGACACACTTGGCACTCTCAAACCAGACCAAGTTGGCACTGGTGCCACCTTGCGTCTGGGAGGCATCCTGCGTGAGGCGGAATTCCAGGAGTCACCCGGCAATTTAAGGCCGCAGGACCGAAAACCATTCTACAGGCTTTTTCCCTGGGAAACAAAACTCACAAGCCACTGTTCTGGGTGTCAGTTTCCAGGACCCACGTGGCACTCTTAAACTAGACCAAGTTGGCACTGGTGTTTCTTAGCGTCTGGGAAAGACCTGGCGAGATGCGGAATTCCAGGAGGCACCCGGCAATTTAAGGCCGCAGGACCCTGAACCATTGTACAGGCTTTTTCCCTGGGAAACAAAACTCACAAGCCACTGTTCTGGGTGTCAGTTTGCAGGACCCACTTGACACTCTCAAAGCAGACCAATTTTGCACTAGTGCCACCTTGCGTCTGGGAGGCATCCTGCGAGAGGCGCAATTCCAGGAGGCACCTGGCAATTTAAGGCCGCAGGACCCTGAACCATGGTACAGGCTTTTTCCCTGGGAAACAAAACTCACAAGCCACTGTTCTAGGTGTCAGTTTTCAGGACCCACTTGGCACTCTCAAACCAGACCAAGTTGGCCCTGGTCCCACCTTGTGTCTGGGAGGCATCCTGCGAGAGGCGCAATTCCAGGAGGCACCTGGCAATTTAAGGCCTCAGGCCCCTGAACCATTGTACAGGCTTTTTCCCTGGGAAAGAAAACTCACAAGCCACTGTTCTGGGTGTCAGTTTTCAGGACCCACTTGGCACTCTTAAACTAGACCAAGTTGGAACTGGTGCCACCTTGCGTCTGGGAGGCATCCTGCGAGACGCCGAATTCCAGGAGGCACCCAGCAATTTAAGGCCTCAGGGCCCTGAACCGTTGTACAGGCTTTTTCCCCGGGAAACAAAACTCAGAAGCCACTGTTCTGGGTGTCAGTTTGCAGGAGCCACCTGGCACTCTCAACCTAGACCAAGTTGGCACTGGTGTCATGTTGCGCCTGGGAGGCATCCTGTGAGAGGCGGATCTCCAGGAGGCACCCGGCAATTTAAGGCCGCAGGACCCTGAACCATTTTACAGTCTTTTTCCCTGGGAAACAAAATTCACAAGCCACTGTTCTGGGTGTCAGTTTTCAGGACCCACTTGACACTCTCAAACCAGACCAAGTTGACACTGGTGCCACCTTGCGTCTGGGAGGCATCCTGCGAGAGGCGCAATTCCAGGTGGCACCCGGCAATTTAAGGCCGCAGGACCCTGAACCATTGTACAGGCTTTTTCCCTGGGAAACAAAACTCACAAGCCACTGTTCTGGGTGTCAGTTTTCAGGACCCACTTGACACTCTCAAAGCAGACCAAGTTGGCACAGGTGCCAACTTGCGTCTGGGAGGCATCCTGCGAGAGGCGCAATTCCAGGAGGCACCCGGCAATTTAAGGCCGCAGGACCCTGAACCATTGTACAGGCTTTTTCCCTGGGAAACAAAACTCACAAGCCACTGTTCTGGGTGTCAGTTTTCAGGACCCACTTGGCACTCTTAAGCCAGACCAAGTTGGAACTGGTGCCACCTTGCGTCTGGGAGGCATCCTGCGAGACGCCGAATTCCAGGAGGCACCTGGCAATTTAAGGCCGCAGGACCCTGAACCATTGTACAGGCTTTTTCCCTGGGAAACAAAACTCACAAGCCACTGTTCTGGGTGTCAGTTTTCAGGACCAACTTGGCACTCTTAAACCAGACCAAGTTGGAACTGGTGCCACCTTGCGTCTGGGAGGCATCCTGCGAGAGGCGCAATTCCAGGAGGCACCCGGCAATTTAAGGCCGCAGGACCCTGAACCATTGTACAGGCTTTTTCCCTGGGAAACAAAACTCACAAGCCACTGTTCTGGGTGTCAGTTTTCAGGACCCACTTGGCACTCTTAAACCAGACTAAGTTGGCACTGGTGTCATGTTGCGCCTGGGAGGCATCCTGTGAGAGGCGGATCTCCAGGAGGCACCCGGCAATTTAAGGCCTCAGGCCCCTGAACCATTGTACAGGATTTTTCCCTGGGAAACAAAACTCACAAGCCACTGTTCTGGGTGTCAGTTTTCAGGAGCCACCTGGCACTCTCAAACCAGACCAAGTTGGCACTGGTGAAAACTTGCGTCTGGGAGGCATCCTGCGAGAGGCGCAATTCCAGGAGGCACACGGCTATTTAAGGCCGCAGGACCCTGAACCATTGTACAGGCTTTTTCCCTGGGAAACAAAACTCACAAGCCGCTCTTCTGGGTGTCAGTTTTCAGGACACACTTGGCACTCTTAAACCAGACCAAGTTGGAACTGGTGCCACCTTGCGTCTGGGAGGCATCCTGCGAGACGCCGAATTCCAGGAGGCACCTGGCAATTTAAGGCCTCAGGCCCCTGAACCATTGTACAGGCTTTTTCCCTGGGAAACAAAACTCACAAGCCACTGTTCTGGGTGTCAGTTTTCAGGACCCACTTGGCACTCTTAAACCAGACCAAGTTGGAACTGGTGCCACCTTGCGTCTGGGAGGCATCCTGCGAGACGCCGAATTCCAGGAGGCACCCGGCAATTTAAGGCCGCAGGACCCTGAACCATTGTACAGGCTTTTTCCCTGGGAAACAAAACTCACAAGCCACTGTTCTGGGTGTCAGTTTTCAGGACCCACTTGGCACTCTTAAACCAGACTAAGTTGGCACTGGTGTCATGTTGCGCCTGGGAGGCATCCTGTGAGAGGCGGATCTCCAGGAGGCACCCGGCAATTTAAGGCCTCAGGCCCCTGAACCATTGTACAGGCTTTTTCCCCGGGAAACAAAACTCAGAAGCCACTGTTCTGGGTGTCAGTTTGCAGGAGCCACCTGGCACTCTCAACCTAGACCAAGTTGGCACTGGTGTTGCTTAGCGTCTGGAAAACACCTGGCGAGATGCGGAATTCCAGGAGGCACCCGGCAATTTAAGTCGCAGGACCCTGAACCATTGTACAGGCTTTTTCCCTGGGAAACAAAACTCACAAGCCACTGTTCTGGGTGTCAGTTTTCAGGACACACTTGGCACTCTCAAACCAGACCAAGTTGGCACTGGTGCCACCTTGCGTCTGGGAGGCATCCTGCGTGAGGCGGAATTCCAGGAGTCACCCGGCAATTTAAGGCCGCAGGACCCTGAATTATTGTACAGGCTTTTTCCCCGGGAAACAAAACTCACAAGCCACTGTTCTGGGTGTCAGTTTGCAGGAGCCACCTGGCACTCTCAAACCAGACCAAGTTGGCACTGGTGCCAACTTGCGTCTGGGAGGCATCCTGCGAGAGGCGCAATTCCAGGAGGCACCCAGCAATTTAAGGCCGCAGGACCCTGAACCATTGTACAGGCTTTTTCCCTGGGAAACAAAACTCACAAGCCACTGTTCTGGGTGTCAATTTTCAGGACCCACTTGGCACTCTTAAACCAGACCAAGTTGGAACTGGTGCCACCTTGTGTCTGGGAGGCATCCTGCGAGAGGCCGAATTCCAGGAGGCACACGGCAATTTAAGGCCGCAAGAACCTGAACCATTGTACAGGCTTTTTCCCCGGGAAACAAAACTCACAAGCCACTGTTCTGGGTGTCAGTTTTCAGGACCGACTTGGCACTCTCAAAGCAGACCAAGTTGGAACTGGTGCCACCTTGCGTCTGGGAGGCATCCTGCGAGAGGCGGATCTCCAGGTGGCACCCGGCTATTAAAGGCGGCATAAACATAAACCATTGTACAGGCTTTTTCCCTGGGAAACAAAACTCACAAGCCACTGTTCTGGGTGTCAGTTTGCAGGAGCCACCTGGCACTCTCAAACCAGATCAAGTTCGCCCTGGTGCCACCTTGCGTCTTGGTGGCATCCTGCGAGAGGCGCAATTCAAGGAGGCACCCGGCAATTTAAGGCCGCAGGACCCTGAACCATTGTACAGGCTTTTTCCCTGGGAAACAAAATTCACAAGCCACTGTTCTTGGTGTCAGTTTTCAGGACCCACTTGACACTCTCAAAGCAGACCAATTTTGCACTAGTGCCACCTTGCGTCTGGGAGGCATCCTGCGAGAGGCGCAATTCCAGGAGGCACCTGGCAATTTAAGGCCGCAGGACCCTGAACCATTGTACAGGCTTTTTCCCTGGGAAACAAAACTCACAAGCCACTGTTCTGGGTGTCAGTTTTCAGGACCCACTTGGCACTCTCAAACCAGACCAAGTTGGCACTGGTGCCACCTTGTGTCTGGGAGGCATCCTGCGAGAGGCGCAATTCCAGGAGGCACCCGGCAATTTAAGGCCTCAGGCCCCTGAACCATTGTACAGGCTTTTTCCCTGGGAAAGAAAACTCACAAGCCACTGTTCTGGGTGTCAGTTTTCAGGACCCACTTGGCACTCTCAAACCAGACCAAGTTGGCACTGGTGCCACCTTGTGTCTGGGAGGCATCCTGCGAGAGGCGCAATTCCAGGAGGCACCCGGCAATTTAAGGCCTCAGGCCCCTGAACCATTGTACAGGCTTTTTCCCTGGGAAAGAAAACTCACAAGCCACTGTTCTGGGTGTCAGTTTTCAGGACCCACTTGGCACTCTTAAACTAGACCAAGTTGGAACTGGTGCCACCTTGCGTCTGGGAGGCATCCTGCGAGACGCCGAATTCCAGGAGGCACCCAGCAATTTAAGGCCTCAGGGCCCTGAACCATTGTACAGGCTTTTTCCCCGGGAAACAAAACTCAGAAGCCACTGTTCTGGGTGTCAGTTTGCAGGAGCCACCTGGCACTCTCAACCTAGACCAAGTTGGCACTGGTGTCATGTTGCGCCTGGGAGGCATCCTGTGAGAGGCGGATCTCCAGGAGGCACCCGGCAATTTAAGGCCGCAGGACCCTGAGCCATTTTACAGTCTTTTTCCCTGGTAAACAAAACTCACAAGCCACTGTTCTGGGTGTCAGTTTGCAGGACCCACTTGACACTCTCAAACCAGACCAAGTTGACACTGGTGCCACCTTGCGTCTGGGAGGCATCCTGCGAGAGGCGCAATTCCAGGTGGCACCCGGCAATTTAAGGCCGCAGGACCCTGAACCATTGTACAGGCTTTTTCCCTGGGAAACAAAACTCACAAGCCACTGTTCTGGGTGTCAGTTTTCAGGACCCACTTGACACTCTCAAAGCAGACCAAGTTGGCACTGGTGCCAACTTGCGTCTGGGAGGCATCCTGCGAGAGGCGCAATTCCAGGAGGCACCCGGCAATTTAAGGCCGCAGGACCCTGAACCATTGTACAGGCTTTTTCCCTGGGAAACAAAACTCACAAGCCACTGTTCTGGGTGTCAGTTTTCAGGACCCACTTGGCACTCTTAAACCAGACCAAGTTGGAACTGGTGCCACCTTGCGTCTGGGAGGCATCCTGCGAGACGCCGAATTCCAGGAGGCACCTGGCAATTTAAGGCCGCAGGACCCTGAACCATTGTACAGGCTTTTTCCCTGGGAAACAAAACTCACAAGCCACTGTTCTGGGTGTCAGTTTTCAGGACCAACTTGGCACTCTTAAACCAGACCAAGTTGACACTGGTGCCACCTTGCGTCTGGGAGGCATCCTGCGAGAGGCGCAATTCCAGGAGGCACCCGGCAATTTAAGGCCGCAGGACCCTGAACCATTGTACAGGCTTTTTCCCTGGGAAACAAAACTCACAAGCCACTGTTCTGGGTGTCAGTTTTCAGGACCCACTTGGCACTCTTAAACCAGACTAAGTTGGCACTGGTGTCATGTTGCGCCTGGGAGGCATCCTGTGAGAGGCGGATCTCCAGGAGGCACCCGGCAATTTAAGGCCTCAGGCCCCTGAACCATTGTACAGGCTTTTTCCCTGGGAACCAAAACTCACAAGCCACTGTTCTGGGTGTCAGTTTCCAGGACCCACTTGGCACTCTTAAACCAGACCAAGTTGGCACTGGTGTTGCTTAGCGTCTGGAAAACACCTGGCGAGATGCGGAATTCCAGGAGGCACCCGGCAATTTAAGGCCGCAGGACCCTGAACCATTGTACAGGCTTTTTCCCTGGGAAACAAAACTCACAAGCCACTGTTCTGGGTGTCAGTTTTCAGGACACACTTGGCACTCTTAAACCAGACCAAGTTGGAACTGGTGCCACCTTGTGTCTGGGAGGCATCCTGCGAGAGGCTGAATTCCAGGAGGCACCCGGCAATTTAAGTCGCAGGACCCTGAACCATTGTACAGGCTTTTTCCCTGGGAAACAAAACTCACAAGCCACTGTTCCGGGTGTCAGTTTTCAGGACCCACTAGGAACTCTCAAAGCAGACCAAGTTGGCACTGGTGCCACCTTGCGTCTGGGAGGCATCCTGCGAGAGGCGGATCTCCAGGTGGCACCCGGCTATTAAAGGCGGCATAAACATAAACCATTGTACAGGCTTTTTCCCTGGGAAACAAAACTCACAAGCCACTGTTCTGGGTGTCAGTTTGCAGGAGCCACTTGACACTCTCAAACCAGATCAAGTTCGCCCTGGTGCCACCTTGCGTCTTGGTGGCATCCTGCGAGAGGCGCAATTCAAGGAGGCACCCGGCAATTTAAGGCCGCAGGACCCTGAACCATTGTACAGGCTTTTTCCCTGGGAAAGAAAACTCACAAGCCACTGTTCTGGGTGTCAGTTCTCAGGACCCACTTGACACTCTCAAAGCAGACGAATTTTGCACTAGTGCCACCTTGCTACTGGGAGGCATCCTGCGAGAGGCGCAATTCCAGGAGGCACCTGGCAATTTAAGGCCGCAGGACCCTGAACCATGGTACAGGCTTTTTCCCTGGGAAACAAAACTCACAAGCCACTGTTCTAGGTGTCAGTTTTCAGGACCCACTTGGCACTCTCAAACCAGACCAAGTTGGCACTGGTGCCACCTTGTGTCTGGGAGGCATCCTGCGAGAGGCGCAATTCCAGGAGGCACACGGCAATTTAAGGCCGCAGGACCCTGAACCATTGTACAGGCTTTTTCCCTGGGAAAGAAAACTCACAAGCCACTGTTCTGGGTGTCAGTTTGCAGGACCCACTTGACACTCTCAAACCAGACCAAGTTGGCACTGGTGCCACCTTGCGTCTGGGAGGCATCCTGCGAGAGGCGCAATTCCAGGAGGCACCCGGCAATTTAAGGCCTCAGGCCCCTGAACCATTGTACAGGCTTTTTCCCTGGGAAACAAAACTCACAAGCCACTGTTCTGGGTGTCAGTTTCCAGGACCCACTTGGCACTCTTAAACCAGACCAAGTTGGCACTGGTGCCACCTTGCGTATGGGAGGCATCCTGCGAGACGCCGAATTCCAGGAGGCACCCGGCAATTTAAGGCCGCAGGACCCTGAACCATTGTACAGGCTTTTTCCCTGGGAAACAAAACTCACAAGCCACTGTTCTGGGTGTCAGTTTTCAGGACACACTTGGCACTCTCAAACCAGACCAAGTTGGCACTGGTGCCACCTTGTGTCTGGGAGGCATCCTGCGAGAGGCGCAATTCCAGGAGGCACCCGGCAATTTAAGGCCGCAGGACCCTGAACCATTGTACAGGCTTTTTCCCTGGGAAACAAAACTCACAAGCCACTGTTCTGGGTGTCAGTTTTCAGGACCCACTTGGCACTCTTAAACCAGACTAAGTTGGCACTGGTGTCATGTTGCGCCTGGGAGGCATCCTGTGAGATGCGGATCTCCAGGAGGCACCCGGCAATTTAAGGCCTCAGGCCCCTGAACCATTGTACAGGCTTTTTCCCTGGGAAACAAAACTCACAAGCCACTGTTCTGGGTGTCAGTTTCCAGGACCCACTTGGCACTCTTAAACCAGACCAAGTTGGCACTGGTGTTGCTTAGCGTCTGGAAAACACCTGGCGAGATGCGGAATTCCAGGAGGCACCCGGCAATTTAAGGCCGCAGGACCCTGAACCATTGTACAGGCTTTTTCCCTGGGAAACAAAACTCACAAGCCACTGTTCTTGGTGTCAGTTTGCAGGACCCACTTGGCACTCTCAAAGCAGACCAAGTTGGCACTGGTGCCACCTTGCGTCTGGGAGGCAACCTGCGAGAGGCGCAATTCCAGGTGGCACCCAGCAATTTAAGGCCGCAGGACCCTGAACAATTGTTCAGGCATTTTCCCTGGGAAACAAAACTCACAAGCCACTGTTCTGGGTGTCAGTTTTCAGGACCCACTTGACACTCTCAAAGCAGACCAAGTTGGCACTGGTGCCAACTTGCGTCTGGGAGGCATCCTGCGAGAGGCGCAATTCCAGGAGGCACCCGGCAATTTAAGGCCGCAGGACCCTCAACCATTTTACAGGCTTTTTCCCAGGGAAACAAAACTCACAAGCCACTGTTCTGGGTGTCAGTTTTCAGGACCCACTTGGCACTCTTAAACCAGACCAAGTTGGAACTGGTGCCACCTTTTGTCTGGGAGGCATCCTGCGAGAGGCCGAATTCCAGGAGGCACCCGGCAATTTAAGGCCTCAGGCCCCTGAACCATTGTACAGGCTTTTTCCCTGGGAAACAAAACTCACAAGCCACTGTTCTGGGTGTCAGTTTTCAGGACCCACTTGGCACTCTCAAAGCAGACCAAGTTGGCACTGGTGCCACCTTGCGTCTGGGAGGCATCCTGCGAGAGGCGGATCTCCAGGTGGCACCCGGCTATTAAAGGCGGCATAAACATAAACCATTGTACAGGCTTTTTCCCTGGGAAACAAAACTCACAAGCCACTGTTCTGGGTGTCAGTTTGCAGGAGCCACCTGGCACTCTCAAACCAGATCAAGTTCGCCCTGGTGCCACCTTGCGTCTTGGTGGCATCCTGCGAGAGGCGCAATTCAAGGAGGCACCCGGCAATTTAAGGCCGCAGGACCCTGAACCATTGTACAGGCTTTTTCCCTGGGAAACAAAACTCACAAGCCACTGTTCTGGGTGTCAGTTCTCAGGACCCACTTGACACTCTCAAAGCAGACCAATTTTGCACTAGTGCCACCTTGCGTCTGGGAGGCATCCTGCGAGAGGCGCAATTCCAGGAGGCACCCGGCAATTTAAGGCCGCAGGACCCTGAACCATGGTACAGGCTTTTTCCCTGGGAAACAAAACTCACAAGCCACTGTTCTGGGTGTCAGTTTTCAGGACCCACTTGGCACTCTCAAACCAGACCAAGTTGGCACTGGTGCCACCTTGTGTCTGGGAGGCATCCTGCGAGAGGCGCAATTCCAGGAGGCACCCGGCAATTTAAGGCCTCAGGCCCCTGAACCATTGTACAGGCTTTTTCCCTGGGAAAGAAAACTCACAAGCCACTGTTCTGGGTGTCAGTTTGCAGGACCCACTTGGCACTCTTAAACCAGACCAAGTTGGAACTGGTGCCACCTTGCGTCTGGGAGGCATCCTGCGAGACGCCGAATTCCAGGAGGCACCCAGCAATTTAAGGCCTCAGGGCCCTGAACCATTGTACAGGCTTTTTCCCCGGGAAACAAAACTCACAAGCCACTGTTCTGGGTGTCAGTTTTCAGGACACACTTGGCACTCTCAAACCAGACCAAGTTGGCACTGGTGCCACCTTGCGTCTGGGAGGCATCCTGCGTGAGGCGGAATTCCAGGAGTCACCCGGCAATTTAAGGCCGCAGGACCCTGAACCATTGTACAGGCTTTTTCCCCGGGAAACAAAACTCACAAGCCACTGTTCTGGGTGTCAGTTTGCAGGAGCCACCTGGCACTCTCAAACCAGACCAAGTTGGCACTGGTGTCATGTTGCGCCTGGGAGGCATCCTGCGAGAGGCGGAATTCCACGTGGCACCCGGCAATTTAAGGCCGCAGGACCCTGAACCATTGTACAGGCTTTTTCCCTGGGAAACAAAACTCACAACCCACTGTTCTGGGTGTCAGTTTTCAGGACCCACTTGACACTCTCAAAGCAGACCAAGTTGGCACTGGTGCCAACTTGCGCCTGGGAGGCATCTTGCGAGAGGCGCAATTCCAGGAGGCACCCGGCAATTTAAGGCCGCAGGACCCTGAACCATTTTACAGGCTTTTTCCCAGGGAAACAAAACTCACAAGCCACTGTTCTGGGTGTCAGTTTTCAGGACCCACTTGGCACTCTTAAACCAGACCAAGTTGGAACTGGTGCCACCTTTTGTCTGGGAGGCATCCTGCGAGAGGCCGAATTCCAGGAGGCACCTGGCAATTTAAGGCCTCAGGCCCCTGAACCATTGTACAGGCTTTTTCCCTGGGAAACAAAACTCACAAGCCACTGTTCTGGGTGTCAGTTTTCAGGACCCACTTGGCACTCTCAAAGCAGACCAAGTTGGCACTGGTGCCACCTTGCGTCTGGGAGGCATCCTGCGAGAGGCGCAATTCCAGGAGGCACCCGGCAATTTAAGGCCGCAGGACCCTGAACCATTGTACAGGCTTTTTCCCTGGGAAACAAAACTCACAAGCCACTGTTCTGGGTGTCAGTTTTCAGGACACACTTGGCACTCTCAAACCAGACCAAGTTGGCACTGGTGCCACCTTGCGTCTGGGAGGCATCCTGCGTGAGGCGGAATTCCAGGAGTCACCCGGCAATTTAAGGCCGCAGGACCCTGAACCATTGTACAGGCTTTTTCCCCGGAAAACAAAACTCACAAGCCACTGTTCTGGGTGTCAGTTTGCAGGAGCCACCTGGCACTCTCAAACAAGACCAAGTTGGCACTGGTGTCATGTTGCGCCTGGGAGGCATCCTGTGAGAGGCGGATCTCCAGGAGGCACCCGGCAATTTAAGGCCGCAGGACCCTGAACCATTTTACAGTCTTTTTCCCTGGGAAAGAAAACTCACAAGCCACTGTTCTGGGTGTCAGTTTTCAGGACCCACTTGACACTCTCAAACCAGACCAAGTTGGCACTGGTTCCACCTTGTGTCTGGGAGGCATCCTGCGAGAGGCGGATCTCCAGGTGGCAACCGGCAATTTAAGGCCGCAGGACCCTGAACCATTGTACAGGCTTTTTCCCTGGGAAACAAAACTCACAAGCCACTGTTCTGGGTGTCAGTTTTCAGGACCCACTTGACACTCTCAAAGCAGACCAAGTTGGCACTGGTGCCAACTTGCGTCTGGGAGGCATCCTGCGAGAGGCGCAATTCCAGGAGGCACACGGCAATTTAAGGCCGCAGGACCCTGAACCATTGTACAGGCTTTTTCCCTGGGAAACAAAACTCACAAGCCACTGTTCTGGGTGTCAGTTTTCAGGACCCACTTGGCACTCTTAAACCAGACCAAGTTGGAACTGGTGCCACCTTGTGTCTGGGAGGCATCCTGCGAGAGGCCGAATTCCAGGAGGCACCCGGCAATTTAAGGCCTCAGGCCCCTGAACCATTGTACAGGCTTTTTCCCTGGGAAACAAAACTCACAAGCCACTGTTCTGGGTGTCAGTTTTCAGGACCCACTTGGAACTCTCAAAGCAGACCAAGTTGGCACTGGTGCCACCTTGCGTCTGGGAGGCATCCTGCGAGAGGCGGATCTCCAGGTGGCACCCGGCTATTAAAGGCGGCATAAACATAAACCATTGTACAGGCTTTTTCCCTGGGAAACAAAACTCACAAGCCACTGTTCTGGGTGTCAGTTTGCAGGAGCCACCTGGCACTCTCAAACCAGATCAAGTTCGCCCTGGTGCCACCTTGCGTCTTGGTGGCATCCTGCGAGAGGCGCAATTCAAGGAGGCACCCAGCAATTTAAGGCCGCAGGACCCTGAACCATTGTACAGGCTTTTTCCCTGGGAAAGAAAACTCACAAGCCACTGTTCTGGGTGTCAGTTCTCAGGACCCACTTGACACTCTCAAAGCAGACGAATTTTGCACTAGTGCCACCTTGCGTCTGGGAGGCATCCTGCGAGAGGCGCAATTCCAGGAGGCACCTGGCAATTTAAGGCCGCAGGACCCTGAACCATGGTACAGGCTTTTTCCCTGGGAAACAAAACTCACAAGCCACTGTTCTAGGTGTCAGTTTTCAGGACACACTTGGCACTCTCAAACCAGACCAAGTTGGCACTGGTGCCACCTTGTGTCTGGGAGGCATCCTGCGAGAGGCGCAATTCCAGGAGGCACACGGCAATTTAAGGCCGCAGGACCCTGAACCATTGTACAGGCTTTTTCCCTGGGAAACAAAACTCACAAGCCACTGTTCTGGGTGTCAGTTTTCAGGACCCACTTGGCACTCTTAAACCAGACCAAGTTGGAACTGGTGCCACCTTGTGTCTGGGAGGCATCCTGCGAGAGGCCGAATTCCAGGAGGCACCCGGCAATTTAAGGCCGCAGGACCCTGAACCATTGTACAGGCTTTTTCCCTGGGAAACAAAACTCACAAGCCACTGTTCTGGGTGTCAGTTTTCAGGACCCACTTGGCACTCTCAAAGCAGACCAAGTTGGCACTGGTGCCACTATGCGTCTGGGAGGCATCCTGCGAGAGGCGGATCTCCAGGTGGCACCCGGCTATTAAAGGCGGCATAAACATAAACCATTGTACAGGCTTTTTCCCTGGGAAACAAAACTCACAAGCCACTGTTCTGGGTGTCAGTTTTCAGGACCCACTTGGCACTCTCAAAGCAGACCAAGTTGGCACTGGTGCCACCTTGCGTCTGGGAGGCATCCTGCCAGAGGCGCAATTCCAGGAGGCACCCGGCAATTTAAGGCCGCAGGACCCTGAACCATTGTACAGGCTTTTTCCCTGGGAAACAAAACTCACAAGCCACTGTTCTGGGTGTCAGTTTTCAGGACCCACTTGGCACTCTTAAACCAGACTAAGTTGGCACTGGTGTCATGTTGCGCCTGGGAGGCATCCTGTGAGAGGCGGATCTCCAGGAGGCACCCGGCAAATTAAGGCCTCAGGCCCCTGAACCATTGTACAGGCTTTTTCCCTGGGAAACAAAACTCACAAGCCACTGTTCTTGGTGTCAGTTTGCAGGACCCACTTGGCACTCTCAAACCAGACAAAGTTGGCACTGGTGCCACCTTGCGTCTGGGAGGCATCCTGCGAGACTCCGAATTCCAGGAGGCACCCGGAAATTTAAGGCCGCAGAACCCTGAACCATTGTACAGGCTTTTTCCCTGGGAAACAAAACTTACAAGCCACTGTTCTGGGTGTCAGTTTTCAGGACACACTTGGCACTCTCAAACCAGACCAAGTTGGCACTGGTGCCACCTTGCGTCTGGGAGGCATCCTGCGTGAGGCGGAATTCCAGGAGTCACCTGGCAATTTAAGGCCGCAGGACCCTGAACCATTGTACAGGCTTTTTCCCCGGGAAACAAAACTCACAAGCCACTGTTCTGGGTGTCAGTTTGCAGGAGCCACTTGACACTCTCAAACCAGACCAAGTTGGCACTGGTGTCATGTTGCGCCTGGGAGGCATCCTGTGAGAGGCGGATCTCCAGGAGGCACCCGGCAATTTAAGGCCGCAGGACCCTGAACCATTTTACAGTCTTTTTCCCTGGGAAAGAAAACTCACAAGCCACTGTTCTGGGTGTCAGTTTTCAGGACCCACTTGACACTCTCAAACCAGACCAAGTTGGCACTGGTGCCACCTTGCGTCTGGGAGGCATCCTGCGAGAGGCGGATCTCCAGGTGGCACCCGGCAATTTAAGGCCGCAGGACCCTGAACCATTGTACAGGCTTTTTCCCTGGGAAACAAAACTCACAAGCCACTGTTCTGGGTGTCAGTTTTCAGGACCCACTCTACACTCTCAAAGCAGACCAAGTTGGCACTGGTGCCAACTTGCGTCTGGGAGGCATCCTGCGAGAGGCGCAATTCCAGGAGGCACCTGGCAATTTAAGGCCGCAGGACCCTGAACCATTGTACAGGCTTTTTCCCTGGGAAACAAAACTCACAAGCCACTGTTCTGGGTGTCAGTTTTCAGGACCCACTTGGCACTCTTAAACCAGACCAAGTTGGAACTGGTGCCACCTTGTGTCTGGGAGGCATCCTGCGAGAGGCCGAATTCCAGGAGGCACCCGGCAATTTAAGGCCGCAGGACCCTGAACCATTGTACAGGCTTTTTCCCTGGGAAACAAAACTCACAAGCCACTGTTCTGGGTGTCAGTTTTCAGGACCCACTTGGCACTCTCAAAGCAGACCAAGTTGGCACTGGTGCCACCTTGCGTCTGGGAGGCATCCTGCGAGAGGCGGATCTCCAGGAGGCACCCGGCTATTAAAGGCGGCATAAACATAAACCATTGTACAGGCTTTTTCCCTGGGAAACAAAACTCACAAGCCACTGTTCTGGGTGTCAGTTTTCAGGACCCACTTGGCACTCTCAAACCAGATCAAGTTCGTCCTGGTGCCACCTTGCGTCTTGGTGGCATCCTGCGAGAGGCGCAATTCAAGGAGGCACCCGGCAATTTAAGGCCGCAGGACCCTGAACCATTGTACAGGCTTTTTCCCTGGGAAACAAAACTCACAAGCCACTGTTCTGGGTGTCAGTTCTCAGGACCCACTTGACACTCTCAAAGCAGACCAATTTTGCACTGGTGCCACCTTGCGTCTGGGAGGCATCCTGCGAGAGGCGCAATTCCAGGAGGCACCTGGCAATTTAAGGCCGCAGGACCCTGAACCATGGTACAGGCTTTTTCCCTGGGAAACAAAACTCACAAGCCACTGTTCTAGGTGTCAGTTTTCCGGACCCACTTGGCACTCTCAAACCAGACCAAGTTGGCACTGGTGCCACCTTGTGTCTGGGAGGCATCCTGCGAGAGGCGCAATTCCAGGAGGCACCCGGCAATTTAAGGCCTCAGGCCCCTGAACCATTGTACAGGATTTTTCCCTGGGAAACAAAACTCACAAGCCACTGTTCTGGGTGTCAGTTTTCTGGACCCACTTGGCACTCTTAAACTAGACCAAGTTGGAACTGGTGCCACCTTGCGTCTGGGAGGCATCCTGCGAGACGCCGAATTCCAGGAGGCACCCGGCAATTTAAGGCCGCAGGCCCCTGAACCATTGTACAGGCTTTTTCCCTGGGAAAGAAAACTCAGAAGCCACTGTTCTGGGTGTCAGTTTTCAGGACCCACTTGGCACTCTTAAACCAGACCAAGTTGGAACTGGTGCCACCTTGCGTCTGGGAGGCATCCTGCGAGACGCCGAATTCCAGGAGGCACCTGGCAATTTAAGGCCGCAGGACCCTGAACCATTGTACAGGCTTTTTCCCTGGGAAACAAAACTCACAAGCCACTGTTCCCGGTGTCAGTTTTCAGGACCCACTTGGCACTCTTAAACCAGACCAAGTTGGAACTGGTGCCACCTTGCGTCTGGGAGGCATCCTGCGAGAGGCGCAATTCCAGGAGGCACCCGGCAATTTAAGGCCGCAGGACCCTGAACCATTGTACAGGCTTTTTCCCTGGGAAACAAAACTCACAAGCCACTGTTCTGGGTGTCAGTTTTCAGGACCCACTTGGCACTCTTAAACCAGACTAAGTTGGCACTGGTGTCATGTTGCGCCTGGGAGGCATCCTGTGAGAGGCGGATCTCCAGGAGGCACCCGGCAATTTAAGGCCTTAGGCCCCTGAACCATTGTACAGGATTTTTCCCTGGGAAACAAAACTCACAAGCCACTGTTCTGGGTGTCAGTTTTCAGGACCCACTTGACACTCTCAAAGCAGACCAAGTTGGCACTGGTGAAAACTTGCGTCTGGGAGGCATCCTGCGAGAGGCGCAATTCCAGGAGGCACCCGCAATTTAAGGCCGCAGGACCCTGAACCATTGTACAGGCTTTTTCCCTGGGAAACAAAACTCACAAGCCACTGTTCTGGGTGTCAGTTTTCAGGACCCACTTGGCACTCTTAAACCAGACCAAGTTGGAACTGGTGCCACCTTGCGTCTGGGAGGCATCCTGCGAGACGCCGAATTCCAGGAGGCACCTGGCAATTTAAGGCCTCAGGCCCCTGAACCATTGTACAGGCTTTTTCCCTGGGAAACAAAACTCACATGCCACTGTTCTGGGTGTCAGTTTTCAGGACCCACTTGGCACTCTTAAACCAGACCAAGTTGGAACTGGTGCCACCTTGCGTCTGGGAGGCAGCCTGCGAGACGCCGAATTCCAGGAGGCACCCGGCAATTTAAGGCCGCAGGACCCTGAACCATTGTACAGGCTTTTTCCCTGGGAAACAAAACTCACAAGCCACTGTTCTGGGTGTCACTTTTCAGGACCCACTTGGCACTCTTAAACCAGACTAAGTTGGCACTGGTGTCATGTTGCGCCTGGGAGGCATCCTGTGAGAGGCGGATCTCCAGGAGGCACCCGGCAATTTAAGGCCTCAGGCCCCTGAACCATTGTACAGGCTTTTTCCCTGGGAAACAAAACTCACAAGCCACTGTTCTGGGTGTCAGTTTCCGGACCCACTTGGCACTCTTAAACCAGACCAAGTTGGCACTGGTGTTGCTTAGCGTCTGGAAAACACCTGGCGAGATGCGGAATTCCAGGAGGCACCTGGCAATTTAAGGCCGCAGGACCCTGAACCATTGTACAGGCTTTTTCCCTGGGAAACAAAACTCACAAGCCACTGTTCTGGGTGTCAGTTTTCAGGACCCACTTGGCAGTCTTAAACCAGACCAAGTTGGAACTGGTGCCACCTTGTGTTTGGGAGGCATCCTGCGAGAGGCCGAATTCCAGGAGGCACCCGGCAATTTAAGGCCTCAGGCCCCTGAACCATTGTACAGGCTTTTTCCCCGGGAAACAAAACTCACAAGCCACTGTTCTGGGTGTCAGTTTGCAGGAGCCACCTGGCACTCTCAAACCAGATCAAGTTCGCCCTGGTGCCACCTTGCGTCTTGGTGGCATCCTGCGAGAGGCGCAATTCAAGGAGGCACCCGGCAATTTAAGGCCGCAGGACCCTGAACCATTGTACAGGCTTTTTCCCTGGGAAAGAAAACTCACAAGCCACTGTTCTGGGTGTCAGTTCTCAGGACCCACTTGACACTCTCAAAGCAGACCATATTTGCACTAGTGCCACCTTGCGTCTGGGAGGCATCCTGCGAGAGGCGCAATTCCAGGGGGCACCTGGCAATTTAAGGCCGCAGGACCCTGAACCATTGTACAGGCTTTTTCCCTGGGAAACAAAACTCACAAGCCACTGTTCTGGGTGTCAGTTTTCAGGACCCACTTGGCACTCTCAAACCAGACCAAGTTGGCACTGGTGCCACCTTGTGTCTGGGAGGCATCCTGCGAGAGGCGCAATTCCAGGAGGCACCCGGCAATTTAAGGCCTCAGGCCCCTGAACCATTGTACAGGCTTTTTCCCTGGGAAAGAAAACTCACAAGCCACTGTTCTGGGTGTCAGTTTTCAGGACCCACTTGGCACTCTTAAACCAGACCAAGTTGGAACTGGTGCCACCTTGCGTCTGGGAGGCATCCTGCGAGACGCCGAATTCCAGGAGGCACCGGGCAATTTAAGGCCTCAGGCCCCTGAACCATTGTACAGGCTTTTTCCCCGGGAAACAAAACTCACAAGCCACTGTTCTGGGTGTCAGTTTGCAGGAGCCACCTGGCACTCTCAAACCAGACCAAGTTGGCACTGGTGTCATGTTGCGCCTGGGAGGCATCCTGTGAGAGGCGGATCTCCAGGAGGCACCCGGCAATTTAAGGCCGCAGGACCCTGAACTATTTTACAGTCTTTTTCCCTGGGAAAGAAAACTCAGAAGCCACTGTTCTTGGTGTCAGTTTTCAGGACCCACTTGACACTCTCAAACCAGACCAAGTTGACACTGGTGCCACCTTGCGTCTGGGAGGCATCCTGCGAGAGGCGCAATTCCAGGTGGCACCCGGCAATTTAAGGCCGCAGGACCCTGAACCATTGTACAGGCTTTTTCCCTGGGAAACAAAACTCACAAGCCACTGTTCTGGGTGTCAGTTTTCAGGACCCACTTGACACTCTCAAAGCAGACCAAGTTGGCACTGGTGCCAACTTGCGTCTGGGAGGCATCCTGCGAGAGGCGCAATTCCAGGAGGCACCCGGCAATTTAAGGCCGCAGGACCCTGAACCATTGTACAGGCTTTTTCCCTGGGAAACAAAACTCACAAGCCACTGTTCTGGGTGTCAGTTTTCAGGACCCACTTGGCACTCTTAAACCAGACCAAGTTGGAACTGGTGCCACCTTGTGTCTGGGAGGCATCCTGCGAGAGGCCGAATTCCAGGAGGCACCTGGCAATTTAAGGCCTCAGGCCCCTGAACCATTGTACAGGCTTTTTCCCTGGGAAACAAAACTCACAAGCCACTGTTCTGGGTGTCAGTTTTCAGGACCCACTTGGCACTCTTAAACCAGACCAAGTTGGAACTGGTGCCACCTTGCGTCTGGGAGGCATCCTGCGAGAGGCCGAATTCCAGGAGGCACTAGGCAATTTAAGTCCGCAGGACCCTGAACCATTGTACAGGCTTTTTCCCTGGGAAACAAAACTCACAAGCCACTGTTCTGGGTGTCAGTTTGCAGGAGCCACCTGGCACTCTCAAACCAGACCAAGTTGGCACTGGTGCCATTTTGCGTCTTGGAGGCATCCTGCGATAGGCGCAATTCCAGGAGGCACTCGGCAATTTAAAGCCGCAGGACCCTGAACCATTGTACAGGCTTTTTCCCTGGGAAACAAAACTCACAAGCCACTGTTCTGGGTGTCAGTTTTCAGGACCCACTTGACACTCTCAAAGCAGACTAAGTTGGCACTGGTGCCACCTTGCGTCTGGGAGGCATCCTGCGAGAGGCGCAATTCCAGGAGGCACCCGGCAATTTAAGGCCGCAGGACCCTGAACCATTTTACAGGCTTTTTCCCTGGGAAACAAAACTCACAAGCCACTGTTCTGGGTGTCAGTTTTCAGGACCCACTTGGCACTCTTAAACCAGACTAAGTTGGCACTGGTGTCATGTTGCGCCTGGGAGGCATCCTGTGAGAGGCGGATCTCCAGGAGGCACCCGGCAATTTAAGGCCTCAGGCCCCTGAACCATTGTACAGGCTTTTTCCCTGGGAAACAAAACTTACAAGCCACTGTTCTGGGTGTCAGTTTCCAGGACCCACTTGGCACTCTTAAACCAGTCCAAGTTGGCACTGGTGTTGCTTAGCGTCTGGAAAACACCTGGCGAGATGCGGAATTCCAGGAGGCACCCGGCAATTTAAGGCCGCAGGACCCTGAACCATTGTACAGGCTTTTTCCCTGGGAAACAAAACTCACAAGCCACTGTTCTGGGTGTCAGTTTGCAGGACCCACTTGGCACTCTTAAACCAGACAAAGTTGGCACTGGTGCCACCTTGCGTCTGGGAGGCATCCTGCGAGACGCCGAATTCCAGGAGGCACCCGGATTTTAAGGCCGCAGAACCCTGAACCATTGTACAGGCTTTTTCCCTGGGAAACAAAACTCACAAGCCACTGTTCTGGGTGTCAGTTTTCAGGACACACTTGGCACTCTCAAACCAGACCAAGTTGGCACTGGTGCCACCTTGCGTCTGGGAGGCATCCTGCGTGAGGCGGAATTCCAGGAGTCACCCGGCAATTTAAGGCCGCAGGACCGAAAACCATTCTACAGGCTTTTTCCCTGGGAAACAAAACTCACAAGCCACTGTTCTGGGTGTCAGTTTTCAGGACCCACTTGGCACTCTTAAACCAGACTAAGTTGGCACTGGTGTCATGTTGCGCCTGGGAGGCATCCTGTGAGAGGCGGATCTCCAGGAGGCACCCGGCAATTTAAGGCCTCAGGCCCCTGAACCATTGTACAGGATTTTTCCCTGGGAAACAAAACTCACAAGCCACTGTTCTGGGTGTCAGTTTTCAGGAGCCACCTGGCACTCTCAAACCAGACCAAGTTGGCACTGGTGAAAACTTGCGTCTGGGAGGCATCCTGCGAGAGGCGCAATTCCAGGAGGCACACGGCTATTTAAGGCCGCAGGACCCTGAACCATTGTACAGATTTTTTCCCTGGGAAACAAAACTCACAAGCCGCTGTTCTGGGTGTCACTTTTCAGGACCCACTTGGCACTCTTAAACCAGACTAAGTTGGCACTGGTGTCATGTTGCGCCTGGGAGGCATCCTGTGAGAGGCGGATCTCCAGGAGGCACCCGGCAATTTAAGGCCTCAGGCCCCTGAACCATTGTACAGGCTTTTTCCCTGGGAAACAAAACTCACAAGCCACTGTTCTGGGTGTCAGTTTCCAGGACCCACTTGGCACTCTTAAACCAGACCAAGTTGGCACTGGTGTTGCTTAGCGTCTGGAAAACACCAGGCGAGATGCGGAATTCCAGGAGGCACCCGGCAATTTAAGGCCGCAGGACCCTGAACCATTGTACAGGCTTTTTCCCTGGGAAACAAAACTCACAAGCCACTGTTCTGGGTGTCAGTTTTCAGGACACACTTGGCACTCTCAAACCAGACCAAGTTGGCACTGGTGCCACCTTGCGTCTGGGAGGCATCCTGCGTGAGGCGGAATTCCAGGAGTCACCCGGCAATTTAAGGCCGCAGGACCCTGAATTATTGTACAGGCTTTTTCCCCGGGAAACAAAACTCACAAGCCACTGTTCTGGGTGTCAGTTTGCAGGAGCCACCTGGCACTCTCAAACCAGACCAAGTTGGCACTGGTGCCAACTTGCGTCTAGGATGCATCCTGCGAGAGGCGCAATTCCAGGAGGCACCCAGCAATTTAAAGCCGCAGGACCCTGAACCATTGTACAGGCTTTTTCCCTGGGAAACAAAACTCACAAGCCACTGTTCTGGGTGTCAATTTTCAGGACCCACTTGGCACTCTTAAACCAGACCAAGTT
This sequence comes from Fringilla coelebs, assembly GCF_963513975.1. Taxonomy (NCBI): domain Eukaryota; kingdom Metazoa; phylum Chordata; class Aves; order Passeriformes; family Fringillidae; genus Fringilla; species Fringilla coelebs. The sequence goes on from NW_028167557.1 coordinate 666,614, forward strand.
GGAACTGGTGCCACCTTGTGTCTGGGAGGCATCCTGCGAGAGGCCGAATTCCAGGAGGCACCCGGCAATTTAAGGCCGCAAGAACCTGAACCATTGTACAGGCTTTTTCCCTGGGAAACAAAACTCACAAGCCACTGTTCTGGGTGTCAGTTCTCAGGACCCACTTGACACTCTCAAAGCAGACCATATTTGCACTAGTGCCACCTTGCGTCTGGGAGGCATCCTGCGAGAGGCGCAATTCCAGGAGGCACCTGGCAATTTAAGGCCGCAGGACCCTGAACCATTGTACAGGCTTTTTCCCTGGGAAACAAAACTCACAAGCCACTGTTCTGGGTGTCAGTTTTCAGGACCCACTTGGCACTCTCAAACCAGACCAAGTTGGCACTGGTGCCACCTTGTGTCTGGGAGGCATCCTGCGAGAGGCGCAATTCCAGGACGCACCCGGCAATTTAAGGCCTCAGGCCCCTGAACCATTGTACAGGCTTTTTCCCTGGGAAAGAAAACTCACAAGCCACTGTTCTGGGTGTCAGTTTTCAGGACCCACTTGGCACTCTTAAACCAGACCAAGTTGGAACTGGTGCCACCTTGCGTCTGGGAGGCATCCTGCGAGACGCCGAATTCCAGGAGGCACCCAGCAATTTAAGGCCTCAGGGCCCTGAACCATTGTACAAGCTTTTTCCCCGGGAACCAAAACTCACAAGCCACTGTTCTGGGTGTCAGTTTGCAGGAGCCACCTGGCACTCTCAAACCAGACCAAGTTGGCACTGGTGTCATATTGCGCCTGGGAGGCATCCTGTGAGAGGCGGATCTCCAGGAGGCACCCGGCAATTTAAGGCCGCAGGACCCTGAACCATTTTACAGTCTTTTTCCCTGGGAAAGAAAACTCAGAAGCCACTGTTCTTGGTGTCAGTTTTCAGGACCCACTTGATACTCTCAAACCTGACCAAGTTGACACTGGTGCCACCTTGCGTCTGGGAGGCATCCTGCGAGAGGCGCAATTCCAGGTGGCACCCGGCAATTTAAGGCCGCAGGACCCTGAACCATTGTACAGGCTTTTTCCCTGGGAAACAAAACTCACAAGCCACTGTTCTGGGTGTCAGTTTTCAGGACCCACTTGACACTCTCAAAGCAGACCAAGTTGGCACTGGTGCCAACTTGCGTCTGGGAGGCATCCTGCGAGAGGCGCAATTCCAGGAGGCACCCGGCAATTTAAGGCCGCAGGACCCTGAACCATTGTACAGGCTTTTTCCCTGGGAAACAAAACTCACAAGCCACTGTTCTGGGTGTCAGTTTTCAGGACCCACTTGGCACTCTTAAACCAGACCAAGTTGGAACTGGTGCCACCTTGTGTCTGGGAGGCATCCTGCGAGAGGCCGAATTCCAGGAGGCACCTGGCAATTTAAGGCCTCAGGCCCCTGAACCATTGTACAGGCTTTTTCCCTGGGAAACAAAACTCACAAGCCACTGTTCTGGGTGTCAGTTTTCAGGACCCACTTGGCACTCTTAAACCAGACCAAGTTGGAACTGGTGCCACCTTGCGTCTGGGAGGCATCCTGCGAGAGGCCGAATTCCAGGAGGCACTAGGCAATTTAAGTCCGCAGGACCCTGAACCATTGTACAGGCTTTTTCCCTGGGAAACAAAACTCACAAGCCACTGTTCTGGGTGTCAGTTTTCAGGACCCACTTGGCACTCTTAAACCAGACCAAGTTGGAACTGGTGCCACCTTGCGTCTGGGAGGCATCCTGCGAGACGCCGAATTCCAGGAGGCACCTGGCAATTTAAGGCCTCAGGCCCCTGAACCATTGTACAGGCTTTTTCCCTGGGAAACAAAACTCACAAGCCACTGTTCTGGGTGTCAGTTTTCAGGACCCACTTGGCACTCTTAAACCAGACCAAGTTGGAACTGGTGCCACCTTGCGTCTGGGAGGCATCCTGCGAGACGCCGAATTCCAGGAGGCACCAGGCAATTTAAGGCCGCAGGACCCTGAACCATTGTACAGGCTTTTTCCCTGGGAAACAAAACTCACAAGCCACTGTTCTGGGTGTCAGTTTCCAGGACCCACTTGGCACTCTTAAACCAGACTAAGTTGGCACTGTGTCATGTTGCGCCTGGGAGGCATCCTGTGAGAGGCGGATCTCCAGGAGGCACCCGGCAATTTAAGGCCTCAGGCCCCTGAACCATTGTACAGGCTTTTTCCCTGGGAAACAAAACTCACAAGCCACTGTTCTGGGTGTCAGTTTCCAGGACCCACTTGGCACTCTTAAACCAGACCAAGTTGGCACTGGTGTTGCTTAGCGTCTGGAAAACACCTGGCGAGATGCGGAATTCCAGGAGGCACCCGGCAATTTAAGGCCGCAGGACCCTGAACCATTGTACAGGCTTTTTCCCTGGGAAACAAAACTCACAAGCCACTGTTCTGGGTGTCAGTTTTCAGGACACACTTGGCACTCTCAAACCAGACCAAGTTGGCACTGGTGCCACCTTGCGTCTGGGAGGCATCCTGCGTGAGGCGGAATTCCAGGAGTCACCCGGCAATTTAAGGCCGCAGGACCCTGAATTATTGTACAGGCTTTTTCCCCGGGAAACAAAACTCACAAGCCACTGTTCTGGGTGTCAGTTTTCAGGACCCACTTGGCACTCTTAAACCAGACTAAGTTGGCACTGGTGTCATGTTGCGCCTGGGAGGCATCCCTTGAGAGGCGGATCTCCAGGAGGCACCCGGCAATTTAAGGCCTCAGGCCCCTGAACCATTGTACAGGATTTTTCCCTGGGAAACAAAACTCACAAGCCACTGTTCTGGGTGTCAGTTTTCAGGAGCCACCTGGCACTCTCAAACCAGACCAAGTTGGCACTGGTGAAAACTTGCGTCTGGGAGGCATCCTGCGAGAGGCGCAATTCCAGGAGGCACACGGCTATTTAAGGCCGCAGGACCCTGAACCATTGTACAGGCTTTTTCCCTGGGAAACAAAACTCACAAGCCGCTGTTCTGGGTGTCAGTTTTCAGGACCCACTTGGCACTCTTAAACCAGACCAAGTTGGAACTGGTGCCACCTTGCGTCTGGGAGGCATCCTGCGAGACGCCGAATTCCAGGAGGCACCTGGCAATTTAAGGCCTCAGGCCCCTGAACCATTGTACAGGCTTTTTCCCTGGGAAACAAAACTCACAAGCCACTGTTCTGGGTGTCAGTTTTCAGGACCCACTTGGCACTCTTAAACCAGACCAAGTTGGAACTGGTGCCACCTTGCGTCTGGGAGGCATCCTGCGAGACGCCGAATTCCAGGAGGCACCCGGCAATTTAAGGCCGCAGGACCCTGAACCATTGTACAGGCTTTTTCCCTGGGAAACAAAACTCACAAGCCACTGTTCTGGGTGTCACTTTTCAGGACCCACTTGGCACTCTTAAACCAGACTAAGTTGGCACTGGTGTCATGTTGCGCCTGGGAGGCATCCTGTGAGAGGCGGATCTCCAGGAGGCACCCGGCAATTTAAGGCCTCAGGCCCCTGAACCATTGTACAGGCTTTTTCCCTGGGAAACAAAACTCACAAGCCACTGTTCTGGGTGTCAGTTTCCAGGACCCACTTGGCACTCTTAAACCAGACCAAGTTGGAACTGGTGTTGCTTAGCGTCTGGAAAACACCTGGCGAGATGCGGAATTCCAGGAGGCACCCGGCAATTTAAGGCCGCAGGACCCTGAACCATTGTACAGGCTTTTTCCCTGGGAAACAAAACTCACAAGCCACTGTTCTGGGTGTCAGTTTTCAGGACACACTTGGCACTCTCAAACCAGACCAAGTTGGCACTGGTGCCACCTTGCGTCTGGGAGGCATCCTGCGTGAGGCGGAATTCCAGGAGTCACCCGGCAATTTAAGGCCGCAGGACCCTGAATTATTGTACAGGCTTTTTCCCCGGGAAACAAAACTCACAAGCCACTGTTCTGGGTGTCAGTTTGCAGGAGCCACCTGGCACTCTCAAACCAGACCAAGTTGGCACTGGTGCCAACTTGCGTCTGGGAGGCATCCTGCGAGAGGCGCAATTCCAGGAGGCACCCAGCAATTTAAGGCCGCAGGACCCTGAACCATTGTACAGGCTTTTTCCCTGGGAAACAAAACTCACAAGCCACTGTTCTGGGTGTCAATTTTCAGGACCCACTTGGCACTCTTAAACCAGACCAAGTTGGAACTGGTGCCACCTTGTGTCTGGGAGGCATCCTGCGAGAGGCCGAATTCCAGGAGGCACCCGGCAATTTAAGGCCGCAAGAACCTGAACCATTGTACAGGCTTTTTCCCCGGGAAACAAAACTCACAAGCCACTGTTCTGGGTGTCAGTTTTCAGGACCCACTTGGCACTCTCAAAGCAGACCAAGTTGGCACTGGTGCCACCTTGCGTCTGGGAGGCATCCTGCGAGAGGCGGATCTCCAGGTGGCACCCAGCTATTAAAGGCGGCATAAACATAAACCATTGTACAGGCTTTTTCCCTGGGAAACAAAACTCACAAGCCACTGTTCTGGGTGTCAGTTTGCAGGAGCCACCTGGCACTCTCAAACCAGATCAAGTTCGCCCTGGTGCCACCTTGCGTCTTGGTGGCATCCTGCGAGAGGCGCAATTCAAGGAGGCACCCGGCAATTTAAGGCCGCAGGACCCTGAACCATTGTACAGGCTTTTTCCCTGGGAAACAAAACTCACAAGCCACTGTTCTGGGTGTCAGTTCTCAGGACCCACTTGACACTCTCAAAGCAGACCATATTTGCACTAGTGCCACCTTGCGTCTGGGAGGCATCCTGCGAGAGGCGCAATTCCAGGAGGCACCTGGCAATTTAAGGCCGCAGGACCCTGAACCATTTTACAGTCTTTTTCCCTGGGAAACAACACTCACAAGCCACTGTTCTGGGTGTCAGTTTTCAGGACCCACTTGGCACTCTCAAACCAGACCAAGTTGGCACTGGTGCCACCTTGTGTCTGGGAGGCATCCTGCGAGAGGCGCAATTCCAGGACGCACCCGGCAATTTAAGGCCTCAGGCCCCTGAACCATTGTACAGGCTTTTTCCCTGGGAAAGAAAACTCACAAGCCACTGTTCTGGGTGTCAGTTTTCAGGACCCACTTGGCACTCTTAAACCAGACCAAGTTGGAACTGGTGCCACCTTGCGTCTGGGAGGCATCCTGCGAGACGCCGAATTCCAGGAGGCACCCAGCAATTTAAGGCCTCAGGGCCCTGAACCATTGTACAGGCTTTTTCCCCGGGAAACAAAACTCACAAGCCACTGTTCTGGGTGTCAGTTTGCAGGAGCCACCTGGCACTCTCAAACCAGACCAAGTTGGCACTGGTGTCATGTTGCGCCTGGGAGGCATCCTGTGAGAGGCGGATCTCCAGGAGGCACCCGGCAATTTAGGGCCGCAGGACCCTGAACCATTTTACAGTCTTTTTCCCTGGGAAAGAAAACTCAGAAGCCACTGTTCTTGGTGTCAGTTTTCAGGACCCACTTGATACTCTCAAACCAGACAAGTTGACACTGGTGCCACCTTGCGTCTGGGAGGCATCCTGCGAGAGGCGCAATTCCAGGAGGCACCCGGCAATTTAAGGCCGCAGGACCCTGAACCATTGTACAGGCTTTTTCCCTGGGAAACAAAACTCACAAGCCACTGTTCTGGGTGTCAGTTTTCAGGACCCACTTGACACTCTCAAAGCAGACCAAGTTGGCACTGGTGCCAACTTGCGTCTGGGAGGCATCCTGCGAGAGGCGCAATTCCAGGAGGCACCCGGCAATTTAAGGCCGCAGGACCCTGAACCATTGTACAGGCTTTTTCCCTGGGAAACAAAACTCACAAGCCACTGTTCTGGGTGTCAGTTTTCAGGACCCACTTGGCACTCTTAAACCAGACCAAGTTGGAACTGGTGCCACCTTGTGTCTGGGAGGCATCCTGCGAGAGGCCGAATTCCAGGAGGCACCTGGCAATTTAAGGCCTCAGGCCCCTGAACCATTGTACAGGCTTTTTCCCTGGGAAACAAAACTCACAAGCCACTGTTCTGGGTGTCAGTTTTCAGGACCCACTTGGCACTCTTAAACCAGACCAAGTTGGAACTGGTGCCACCTTGCGTCTGGGAGGCATCCTGCGAGAGGCCGAATTCCAGGAGGCACTAGGCAATTTAAGTCCGCAGGACCCTGAACCATTGTACAGGCTTTTTCCCTGGGAAACAAAACTCACAAGCCACTGTTCTGGGTGTCAGTTTGCAGGAGCCACCTGGCACTCTCAAACCAGACCAAGTTGGCACTGGTGCCATTTTGCGTCTTGGAGGCATCCTGCGAGACGCGCAATTCCAGGAGGCACCCGGCAATTTAAGGCCGCAGGACCCTGAACCATTGTACAGGCTTTTTCCCTGGGAAACAAAACTCACAAGCCACTGTTCTGGGTGTCAGTTTTCAGGACCCACTTGGCACTCTTAAACCAGATTAAGTTGGCACTGGTGTCATGTTGCGCCTGGGAGGCATCCTGTGAGAGGCGGATCTCCAGGAGGCACCCGGCAATTTAAGGCCTCAGGCCCCTGAACCATTGTACAGGCTTTTTCCCTGGGAAACAAAACTCACAAGCCACTGTTCTGGGTGTCAGTTTCCAGGACCCACTTTGCACTCTTAAACCAGACCAAGTTGGCACTGGTGTTGCTTAGCGTCTGGGAAACACCTGGCGAGATGCGGAATTCCAGGAGGCACCCGGCAATTTAAGGCCGCAGGATCCTGAACCATTGTACAGGCTTTTTCCCTGGGAAACAAAACTCACAAGCCACTGTTCTGGGTGTCAGTTTGCAGGACCCACTTGGCACTCTCAAACCAGACAAAGTTGGCACTGGTGCCACCTTGCGTCTGGGAGGCATCCTGCGAGACGCCGAATTCCAGGAGGCACCCGGCAATTTAAGGCCGCAGAACCCTGAACCATTGTACAGGCTTTTTCCCTGGGAAACAAAACTCACAAGCCACTGTTCTGGGTGTCAGTTTTCAGGACACACTTGGCACTCTCAAACCAGACCAAGTTGGCACTGGTGCCACCTTGCGTCTGGGAGGCATCCTGCGAGAGGCGGAATTCCAGGAGTCACCCGGCAATTTAAGGCCGCAGAACCGAAAACCATTGTACAGGCTTTTTCCCTGGGAAACAAAACTCACAAGCCACTGTTCTGGGTGTCAGTTTCCAGGACCCACGTGGCACTCTTAAACTAGACCAAGTTGGCACTGGTGTTTCTTAGCGTCTGGGAAAGACCTGGCGAGATGCGGAATTCCAGGAGGCACCCGGCAATTTAAGGCCGCAGGACCCTGAACCATTGTACAGGCTTTTTCCCTGGGAAACAAAATTCACAAGCCACTGTTCTGGGTGTCAGTTTGCAGGAGCCACCTGGCACTCTCAAACCAGACCAAGTTGGCACTGGTGCCATTTTGCGTCTTGGAGGCATCCTGCAAGAGGCGCAATTCCAGGAGGCACCCGGCAATCTAAGGCCGCAGGACCCTGAACCATTGTACAGGCTTTTTCCCTGGGAAACAAAACTCACAAGCCACTGTTCTGGGTGTCAGTTTCCAGGACCCACTTTGCACTCTTAAACCAGACCAAGTTGGCACTGGTGTTGCTTAGCGTCTGGGAAACACCTGGCGAGATGCGGAATTCCAGGAGGCACCCGGCAATTTAAGGCCGCAGGATCCTGAACCATTGTACAGGCTTTTTCCCTGGGAAACAAAACTCACAAGCCACTGTTCTGGGTGTCAGTTTGCAGGACCCACTTGGCACTCTCAAACCAGACAAAGTTGGCACTGGTGCCACCTTGCGTCTGGGAGGCATCCTGCGAGACGCCGAATTCCAGGAGGCACCCGGCAATTTAAGGCCGCAGAACCCTGAACCATTGTACAGGCTTTTTCCCTGGGAAACAAAACTCACAAGCCACTGTTCTGGGTGTCAGTTTTCAGGACACACTTGGCACTCTCAAACCAGACCAAGTTGGCACTGGTGCCACCTTGCGTCTGGGAGGCATCCTGCGAGAGGCGGAATTCCAGGAGTCACCCGGCAATTTAAGGCCGCAGAACCGAAAACCATTGTACAGGCTTTTTCCCTGGGAAACAAAACTCACAAGCCACTGTTCTGGGTGTCAGTTTCCAGGACCCACGTGGCACTCTTAAACTAGACCAAGTTGGCACTGGTGTTTCTTAGCGTCTGGGAAAGACCTGGCGAGATGCGGAATTCCAGGAGGCACCCGGCAATTTAAGGCCGCAGGACCCTGAACCATTGTACAGGCTTTTTCCCTGGGAAACAAAATTCACAAGCCACTGTTCTGGGTGTCAGTTTGCAGGAGCCACCTGGCACTCTCAAACCAGACCAAGTTGGCACTGGTGCCATTTTGCGTCTTGGAGGCATCCTGCAAGAGGCGCAATTCCAGGAGGCACCCGGCAATCTAAGGCCGCAGGACCCTGAACCATTGTACAGGCTTTTTCCCTGGGAAACAAAACTCACAAGCCACTGTTCTGGGTGTCAGTTTCCAGGACCCACTTTGCACTCTTAAACCAGACCAAGTTGGCACTGGTGTTGCTTAGCGTCTGGGAAACACCTGGCGAGATGCGGAATTCCAGGAGGCACCCGGCAATTTAAGGCCGCAGGATCCTGAACCATTGTACAGGCTTTTTCCCTGGGAAACAAAACTCACAAGCCACTGTTCTGGGTGTCAGTTTGCAGGACCCACTTGGCACTCTCAAACCAGACAAAGTTGGCACTGGTGCCACCTTGCGTCTGGGAGGCATCCTGCGAGACGCCGAATTCCAGGAGGCACCCGGCAATTTAAGGCCGCAGAACCCTGAACCATTGTACAGGCTTTTTCCCTGGGAAACAAAACTCACAAGCCACTGTTCTGGGTGTCAGTTTTCAGGACACACTTGGCACTCTCAAACCAGACCAAGTTGGCACTGGTGCCACCTTGCGTCTGGGAGGCATCCTGCGAGAGGCGGAATTCCAGGAGTCACCCGGCAATTTAAGGCCGCAGAACCGAAAACCATTGTACAGGCTTTTTCCCTGGGAAACAAAACTCACAAGCCACTGTTCTGGGTGTCAGTTTCCAGGACCCACGTGGCACTCTTAAACTAGACCAAGTTGGCACTGGTGTTTCTTAGCGTCTGGGAAAGACCTGGCGAGATGCGGAATTCCAGGAGGCACCCGGCAATTTAAGGCCGCAGGACCCTGAACCATTGTACAGGCTTTTTCCCTGGGAAACAAAATTCACAAGCCACTGTTCTGGGTGTCAGTTTGCAGGAGCCACCTGGCACTCTCAAACCAGACCAAGTTGGCACTGGTGCCATTTTGCGTCTTGGAGGCATCCTGCAAGAGGCGCAATTCCAGGAGGCACCCGGCAATCTAAGGCCGCAGGACCCTGAACCATTGTACAGGCTTTTTCCCTGGGAAACAAAACTCACAAGCCACTGTTCTGGGTGTCAGTTTCCAGGACCCACTTTGCACTCTTAAACCAGACCAAGTTGGCACTGGTGTTGCTTAGCGTCTGGGAAACACCTGGCGAGATGCGGAATTCCAGGAGGCACCCGGCAATTTAAGGCCGCAGGATCCTGAACCATTGTACAGGCTTTTTCCCTGGGAAACAAAACTCACAAGCCACTGTTCTGGGTGTCAGTTTTCAGGACCCACTTGGCACTCTTAAACCAGACAAAGTTGGAACTGGTGCCACCTTGTGTCTGGGAGGCATCCTGCGAGAGGCCGAATTCCAGGACGCACCCGGCAATTTAAGGCCGCAGTACCCTGAACCATGGTACAGGCTTTTTCCCTGGGAAACAAAACTCACAAGCCACTGTTCTGGGTGTCAGTTTTCAGGACCCACTTGGCACTCTCAAACCAGACCAAGTTGACACTGGTGCCACCTTGCGTCTGGGAGGCATCCTGCGAGAGGCGCAATTCCAGGTGGCACCCGGCAATTTAAGTCTGCAGGACCCTGAACCATTGTACAGGCTTTTTCCCTGGGAAACAAAATTCACAAGCCACTGTTCTGGGTGTCAGTTTGCAGGAGCCACCTGGCACTCTCAAACCAGACCAAGTTGGCACTAGTGCCACCTTGCGTCTGGGAGGCATCTTGCAAGACGCCGAATTTCAGGAGGCACCCGGCCATTTAAGGCCGCAGGAACCTGAACCAATTTACAGGCTTTTTCCCTGGGAAACAAAACTCACAAGCCACTGTTCTGGGTGTCAGTTTTCAGGACCCACGTGGCACTCTAAAACCAGACCAATTTGGCACTGGTGTTGCTTAGCGTCTGGGAAACACCTGGCGAGATGCGGAATTCCAGGAGGCACCCGGCAATTTAAGGCCGCAGGACCCTGAACCATTGTACAGGCTTTTTCCCTGGGAAACAAAACTCACAAGCCACTGTTCTGGGTGTCAGTTTGCAGAACACACTTGGCACTCTCAAACCAGACCAAGTTGGCACTGGTGCCACCTTGCGTCTGGGAGGCATCCTGCGAGAGGCGGAATTCCAGGAGGCACCCGGCAATTTAGGGCCGCAGGACCCTGAACCATTGTAAAGGCTTTTTCCCTGGGAAACAAAACTCACAAGCCACTGTTCTGGGTGTCAGTTTTCAGGACCCACTTGACACTCTCAAAGCAGACCAAGTTGGCACTGGTGCCACCTTGCGTCTGGGAGGCATCCTGCGAGAGGCGGATCTCCAGGAGGCACCCGGGTATTAAAGGCGGCATTAACATAAACCAATGTACAGGCTTTTTCCCTGGGAAACAAAACTCACAAGCCACTGTTCTGGGTGTCAGTTTTCAGGACCCACTTGGCACTCTTAAACCAGACTAAGTTGGCACTGGTGTCATGTTGCGCCTGGGAGGCATCCTGTGAGAGGCGGATCTCCAGGAGGCACCCGGCAATTTAGGGCCGCAGGACCCTGAACCATTGTACAGGCTTTTTCCCTGGGAAACAAAACTCACAAGCCACTGTTCTGGGTGTCAGTTTTCAGGACCCACTTGACACTCTCAAAGCAGACCAAGTTGGCACTGGTGCCACCTTGTGTCTGGGAGGCATCCTGCGTGAGGCGGAATTCCAGGAGTCACCCGGCAATTTAAGGCCGCAGGACCCTGAACCATTGTACAGGCTTTTTCCCCAGGAAACAAAACTCACAAGCCACTGTTCTGGGTGTCAGTTTGCAGGAGCCACCTGGCACTCTCAAACCAGACAAAGTTGGCACTGGTGCCAACTTGCGTCTGGGAGGCATCCTGCGAGACGCCGAATTCCAGGAGGCACCCGGCAATTTAAGGCCGCAGGACCCTGAACCATTGTACAGGCTTTTTCCCTGGGAAACAAAACTCACAAGCCACTGTTCTGGGTGTCAGTTTCCAGGACCCACTTGGCACTCTTAAACCAGACCAAGTTGGCACTGGTGCCACCTTGCGTCTGGGAGGCATCCTGCGTGAGGCGGAATTCCAGGAGTCACCCGGCAATTTAAGGCCGCAGGACCGAAAACCATTCTACAGGCTTTTTCCCTGGGAAACAATATTCAGAAGCCACTGTTCTGGGTGTCAGTTTGCAGGACCCACTTGGCACTCTCTAACAAGACCAAGTTGGCACTGGTGACACCTTGCGTCTGGGAGGCATCTTGCAAGACGCCGAATTCCAGGAGGCACCCGGCAATTTAAGGCCGCAGGAACCTGAACCATTGTACAGGCTTTTTCCCTGGGAAACAAAACTCACAAGCCACTGTTCTGGGTGTCAGTTTCCAGGACCCACGTGGCACTCTTAAACTAGACCAAGTTGGCACTGGTGTTTCTTAGCATCTGGGAAAGACCTGGCGAGATGCGGAATTCCAGGAGGCACCCGGCAATTTAAGGCCGCAGGACCCTGAACCATTGTACAGGCTTTTTCCCTGGGAAACAAAACTCACAAGCCACTGTTCTGGGTGTGAGTTTGCAGGACCCACTTGGCACTCTTAAACCAGACCAAGTTGGAACTGGTGCCACCTTGTGTCTGGGAGGCATCCTGCGAGAGGCCGAATTCCAGGAGGCACCCGGCAATTTAAGGCCTCAGGGCCCTGAACCATTGTACAGGCTTTTTCCCTGGGAAACAAAACTCACAAGCCACTGTTCTGGGTGTCAGTTTGCAGGACCCACTTGGCACTCTTAAACCAGACCAAGTTGGAACTGGTGCCACCTTGCGTCTGGGAGGCATCCTGCGAGAGGCGGAATTCCAGGAGGCACCCGGCAATTTAAGGCCGCAGGACCCTGAACCATTGTACAGGCTTTTTCCCTGGGAAACAAAACTCACAAGCCACTGTTCTGGGTGTCAGTTTCCAGGACCCACTTTGCACTCTTAAACCAGACCAAGTTGGCACTGGTGTTGCTTAGCGTCTGGGAAACACCTGGCGAGATGCGGAATTCCAGGAGGCACCCGGCAATTTAAGGCCGCAGCATCCTGAACCATTGTACAGGCTTTTTCCCTGGGAAACAAAACTCACAAGCCACTGTTCTGGGTGTCAGTTTGCAGGACCCACTTGGCACTCTTAAACCAGACCAAGTTGGAACTGGTGCCACCTTGTGTCTGGGAGGCATCCTGCGAGAGGCCAAATTCCAGGAGGCACCCAGCAATTTAAGGCCGCAGGACCCTGAACCATGGTACAGGCTTTTTCCCTGGGAAACAAAACTCACAAGCCACTGTTCTGGGTGTCAGTTTTCAGGACCCACTTGGCACTCTTAAACCAGACCAAGTTGGAACTGGTGCCACCTTGCGTCTGGGAGGCATCCTGCGAGTGGCCGAATTCCAGGAGGCACCCGGCAATTTAAGTCTGCAGGACCCTGAACCATTGTACAGGCTTTTTCCCTGGGAAACAAAACTCACAAGCCACTGTTCTGGGTGTCAGTTTGCAGGAGCCACCTGGCACTCTCAAACCAGACCAAGTTGGCACTGGTGCCACCTTGCGTCTGGGAGGCATCTTGCAAGACGCCGAATTCCAGGAGGCACCCGGCAATTTAAGGCCGCAGGACCCTGAACCATTGTACAGGCTTTTTCCCTGGGAAACAAAACTCACAAGCCACTGTTCTGGGTGTCAGTTTCCAGGACCCACGTGGCACTCTTAAACCAGACCAAGTTGGCACTGGTGTTGCTTAGCGTCTGGGAAACACCTGGCGAGATGCGGAATTCCAGGAGGCACCCAGCAATTTAAGGCCGCAGGACCCTGAACCGTTGTACAGGCTTTTTCCCTGGGAAACAAAACTCACAAGCCACTGTTCTGGGTGTCCGTTTTCAGGACACACTTGGCACTCTCAAACCAGACAAAGTTGGCACTGGTGCCACCTTGCGTCTCGGACGCATCCTGCGAGAGGCGGAATTCCAGGAGGCACCCGGCAATTTAAGGCCGCAGGACCCTGAACCATTTTACAGGCTTTTTCCCTGGGAAACAAAACTCACAAGCCACTGTTCTGGGTGTCAGTTTGCAGGACCCACTTGACACTCTCAAAGCAGACCAAGTTGGCACTGGTGCCACCTTGCGTCTGGGAGGCATCCTGCGAGAGGCAGATCTCCAGGTGGCACCCGGCTATTAAAGGCGGCATTAACCTAAACCATTTTACAGGCTTTTTCCCTGGGAAACAAAACTCACAAGCCACTGTTCTGGGAGTCAGTTTGCAGGAGCCACCTGGCACTCTCAAACCAGATCAAGTTGGCACTGGTGTCATGTTGCGCCTGGGAGGCATCCTGCGAGAGGCGCAATTCCAGGAGGCACCCGGCAATTTAAGGCCGCAGGACCCTGAACCATTGTACAGGCTTTTTCCCTGGGAAACAAAACTCACAAGCCACTGTTCTGGGTGTCAGTTTGCAGGAGCCACCTGGCACTCTCAAACCAGACCAAGTTGGCACTGGTGCCACCTTGTGTCTGGGAGGCATCCTGCGAGAGGCGGAATTCCAGGGGTCACACGGCAATTTAAGGCCTCAGGCCCCTGAACCATTGTACAGGCTTTTTCCCTGGGAAACAAAACTCACAAGCCACTGTTCTGGGTGTCAGTTTGCAGGAGCCACCTGGCACTCTCAAAGTAGACCAATTTGGCACTAGTGCCACCTTGTGTCTGGGAGGCATCCTGCGAGAGGCGCAATTCCAGGAGGCACCCGGCAATTTAAGGCCGCAGTACCCTGAACCATTGTACAGGCTTTTTCCCTGGGAAACAAAACTCACAAGCCACTGTTCTGGGTGTCAGTTTTCAGGACCCACTTGGCACTCTTAAACCAGACCAAGTTGGAACTGGTGCCACCTTGTGTCTGGGAGGCATCCTGCGAGAGGCCGACTTCCAGGAGGCACCCGGCAATTTAAGGCCTCAGGCCCCTGAACCATTGTACAGGCTTTTTCCCTGGGAAACAAAACTCACAAGCCACTGTTCTGGGTGTCAGTTTTCAGGACACACTTGGCACTCTCAAACCAGACCAAGTTGCACTGGTGCCACCTTGCGTCTGGGAGGCATCCTGCGAGAGGCGGAATTCCAGGAGTCACCCGGCAATTTAAGGCCGCAGGACCGAAAACCATTCTACAGGCTTTTTCCCTGGAAAACAAAATTCAGAAGCCACTGTTCTGGGTGTCAGTTTTCAGGACCCACTTGGCACTCTTAAACCAGACCAAGTTGGCACTGGTGTTGCTTAGCGTCTGGGAAACACCTGGCGAGATGCGGAATTCCAGGAGGCACCCGGCAATTTAAGGCCGCAGGACCCTGAACCGTTGTACAGGCTTTTTCCCTGGGAAACAAAACTCACAAGCCACTGTTCTGGGTGTCAGTTTGCAGGAGCCACCTGGCACTCTCAAAGTAGACCAATTTGGCACTAGTGCCACCTTGTGTCTGGGAGGCATCCTGCGAGAGGCGCAATTCCAGGAGGCACCCGGCAATTTAAGGCCGCAGTACCCTGAACCATTGTACAGGCTTTTTCCCTGGGAAACAAAACTCACAAGCCACTGTTCTGGGTGTCAGTTTTCAGGACCCACTTGGCACTCTTAAACCAGACCAAGTTGGAACTGGTGCCACCTTGTGTCTGGGAGGCATCCTGCGAGAGGCCGACTTCCAGGAGGCACCCGGCAATTTAAGGCCTCAGGCCCCTGAACCATTGTACAGGCTTTTTCCCTGGGAAACAAAACTCACAAGCCACTGTTCTGGGTGTCAGTTTTCAGGACACACTTGGCACTCTCAAACCAGACCAAGTTGCACTGGTGCCACCTTGCGTCTGGGAGGCATCCTGCGAGAGGCGGAATTCCAGGAGTCACCCGGCAATTTAAGGCCGCAGGACCGAAAACCATTCTACAGGCTTTTTCCCTGGAAAACAAAATTCAGAAGCCACTGTTCTGGGTGTCAGTTTTCAGGACCCACTTGGCACTCTTAAACCAGACCAAGTTGGCACTGGTGTTGCTTAGCGTCTGGGAAACACCTGGCGAGATGCGGAATTCCAGGAGGCACCCGGCAATTTAAGGCCGCAGGACCCTGAACCGTTGTACAGGCTTTTTCCCTGGGAAACAAAACTCACAAGCCACTGTTCTGGGTGTCCGTTTTCAGGACACACTTGGCACTCTCAAACCAGACAAAGTTGGCACTGGTGCCACCTTGCGTCTGGGAGGCATCCTGCGAGAGGCGGAATTCCAGGAGGCACCCGGCAATTTAAGGCCGCAGGACCCTGAACCATTGTACAGGCTTTTTCCCTGGGAAACAAAACTCACAAGCCACTGTTCTGGGTGTCAGTTTTCAGGACCCACTTGACACTCTCAAACCAGACCAAGTTGGCACTGGTGCCACCTTGCGTCTGGGAGGCATCCTGCGAGAGGCAGATCTCCAGGTGGCACCCGGCTATTAAAGGCGGCATTAACCTAAACCATTTTACAGGCTTATTCCCTGGGAAATAAAACTCACAAGCCACTGTTCTGGGTGTCAGTTTGCAGGAGCCACCTGGCACTCTCAAACCAGATCAAGTTGGCACTGGTGCCACCTTGCGTCTGGGAGGCATCCTGCGAGAGGCGCAATTCCAGGAGGCACCCGGCAATTTAAGGCCGCAGGACCCTGAACCATTGTACAGGCTTTTTCCCTGGGAAACAAAACTCACAAGCCACTGTTCTGGGTGTCCGTTTTCAGGACCCACTTGGCACTCTTAAACCAGACCAAGTTGGAAATGGTGCCACCTTGCGTCTGGGAGGCATCCTGCGAGAGGCGGAATTCCAGGGGTCACACGGCAATTTAAGGCCTCAGGCCCCTGAACCATTGTAGAGGCTTTTTCCCTGGGAAACAAAACTCACAAGCCACTGTTCTGGGTGTCAGTTTGCAGGAGCCACCTGGCACTCTCAAAGTAGACCAATTTGGCACTAGTGCCACCTTGTGTCTGGGAGGCATCCTGCGAGAGGCGCAATTCCAGGAGGCACCTGGCAATTTACGGCCGCAGTACCCTGAACCATGGTACAGGCTTTTTCCCTGGGAAACAAAACTCACAAGCCACTGTTCTGGGTGTCAGTTTTCAGGACCCACTTGACACTCTTAAACCAGACCAAGTTGGCACTGGTGCCACTTTGTGTCTGGGAGGCATCCTGCGAGAGGCGGAATTCCAGGAGGCACCCGGCAATTTAAGGCCGCAGGACCCTGAACCATTGTACAGGCTTTTTCCCTGGGAAACAAAACTCACAAGCCACTGTTCTGGGTGTCAGTTTTCAGGACCCACTTGGCACTCTTAAACCAGACCAAGTTGGAACTGGTGCCACCTTGTGTCTGGGAGGCATCCTGCGAGAGGCCGAATTCCAGGAGGCACCCGGCAATTTAAGGCCTCAGGCCCCTGAACCACTGTACAGGCTTTTTCCCTGGGAAACAAAATTCACAAGCCACTGTTCTGGGTGTCAGTTTGCAGGAGCCACCTGGCACTCTCAAACCAGACCAAGTTGGCACTGGTGCCATTTTGCGTCTTTGAGGCATCCTGCGAGAGGCGCAATTCCAGGAGGCACCCGGCAATTTAAGGCCACAGGACCCTGAACCATTGTACAGGCTTTTTCCCTGGGAAACAAAACTCACAAGCCACTGTTCTGGGTGTCAGTTTGCAGGACCCACTTGGCACTCTTAAACCAGACCAAGTTGGAACTGGTGCCACCTTGCGTCTGGGAGGCATCCTGCGAGAGGCGGAATTCCAGGGGTCACCCGGCAATTTAAGGCCTCAGGCCCCTGAACCATTGTACAGGCTTTTTCCCTGGGAAACAAAACTCACAAGCCACTGTTCTGGGTGTCAGTTTGCAGGAGCCACCTGGCACTCTCAAAGTAGACCAATTTGGCACTAGTGCCACCTTGTGTCTGGGAGGCATCCTGCGAGAGGCGCAATTCCAGGAGGCACCCGGCAATTTAAGGCCGCAGTACCCTGAACCATGGTACAGGCTTTTTCCCTGGGAAACAAAACTCACAAGCCACTGTTCTGGGTGTCAGTTTTCAGGACCCACTTGGCACTCTTAAACCAGACCAAGTTGGCACTGGTGCCACCTTGTGTCTGGGAGGCATCCTGCGAGAGGCGGAATTCCAGGAGGCACCCGGCAATTTAAGGCCTCAGGCCCCTGAACCATTGTACAGGCTTTTTCCCTGGGAAACAAAACTCACAAGCCACTGTTCTGGGTGTCAGTTTTCAGGACCCACTTGGCACTCTTAAACCAGACCAAGTTGGAACTGGTGCCACCTTGTGTCTGGGAGGCATCCTGCGAGAGGCCGACTTCCAGGAGGCACCCGGCAATTTAAGGCCTCAGGACCCTGAACCATTGTACAGGCTTTTTCCCTGGGAAACAAAACTCACAAGCCACTGTTCTGGGTGTCAGTTTGCAGGAGCCACCTGGCACTCTCAAACCAGACAAAGTTGGCTCTGGTGCCATTTTGCGTCTTTGAGGCATCCTGCGAGAGGCGCAATTCCAGGAGGCACCCGGCAATTTAAGGCCACAGGACCCTGAACCATTGTACAGGCTTTTTCCCTGGGAAACAAAACTCACAAGCCACTGTTCTGGGTGTCAGTTTGCAGGACCCACTTGGCACTCTTAAACCAGACCAAGTTGGAACTGGTGCCACCTTGCGTCTGGGAGGCATCCTGCGAGAGGCGGAATTCCAGGGGTCACACGGCAATTTAAGGCCTCAGGCCCCTGAACCATTGTACAGGCTTTTTCCCTGGGAAACAAAACTCACAAGCTACTGTTCTGGGTGTCAGTTTGCAGGAGCCACCTGGCACTCTCAAAGTAGACCAATTTGGCACTAGTGCCACCTTGTGTCTGGGAGGCATCCTGCGAGAGGCGCAATTCCAGGAGGCACCTGGCAATTTAAGGCCGCAGTACCCTGAACCATGGTACAGGCTTTTTCCCTGGGAAACAAAACTCACAAGCCACTGTTCTGGGTGTCAGTTTTCAGGACCCACTTGGCACTCTTAAACCAGACCAAGTTGGCACTGGTGCCACCTTGTGTCTGGGAGGCATCCTGCGAGAGGCGGAATTCCAGGAGGCACCCGGCAATTTAAGGCCTCAGGCCCCTGAACCATTGTACAGGCTTTTTCCCTGGGAAACAAAACTCACAAGCCACTGTTCTGGGTGTCAGTTTTCAGGACCCACTTGGCACTCTTAAACCAGACCAAGTTGGAACTGGTGCCACCTTGTGTCTGGGAGGCATCCTGCGAGAGGCCGACTTCCAAGAGGCACCCGGCAATTTAAGGCGTCAGGCCCCTGAACCATTGTACAGGCTTTTTCCCTGGGAAACAAAACTCACAAGCCACTGTTCTGGGTGTCAGTTTGCAGGAGCCACCTGGCACTCTCAAACCAGACCAAGTTGGCACTGGTGCCATTTTGCGTCCTTGAGGCATCCTGCGAGAGGCGCAATTCCAGGAGGCACCCGGCAATTTAAGGCCACAGGACCCTGAACCATTGTACAGGCTTTTTCCCTGGGAAACAAAACTCACAAGCCACTGTTCTGGGTGTCAGTTTTCAGAACCCACTTGACACTCTCAAAGCAGACCAAGTTGGCACTGTTGCCACCTTGCGTCTGGGAGGCATCCTGCGAGAGGCGCAATTCCAGGAGGCACCCGGCAATTTAAGGCCGCAGGACCCTGAACCATTGTACAGGCTTTTACCCTGGGAAACAAAACTCACAAGCCACTGTTCTGGGTGTCAGTTTTCAGGACCCACTTGACACTCGCAAACCAGACCATGTTGGAAATGGTGTCATTTTGCGTCTGGGAGGCATCCTGCGAGAGGCGGAATTCCAGGGGTCACACGGCAATTTAAGGCCTCAGGCCCCTGAACCATTGTACAGGCTTTTTCCCTGGGAAACAAAACTCACAAGCCACTGTTCTGGGTGTCAGTTTGCAGGAGCCACCTGGCACTCTCAAAGTAGACCAATTTGGCACTAGTGCCACCTTGTGTCTGGGAGGCATCCTGCGAGAGGCGCAATTCCAGGAGGCACCCGGCAATTTAAGGCCGCAGTAGCCTGAACCATGGTACAGGCTTTTTCCCTGGGAAACAAAACTCACAAGCCACTGTTCTGGGTGTCAGTTTTCAGGACCCACTTGGCACTCTTAAACCAGACCAAGTTGGCACTGGTGCCACCTTGTGTCTGGGAGGCATCCTGCGAGAGGCGGAATTCCAGGAGGCACCCGGCAATTTAAGGCCTCAGGCCCCTGAACCATTGTACAGGCTTTTTCCCTGGGAAACAAAACTCACAAGCCACTGTTCTGGGTGTCAGTTTTCAGGACCCACTTGGCACTCTTAAACCAGACCAAGTTGGAACTGGTGCCACCTTGTGTCTGGGAGGCATCCTGCGAGAGGCCGACTTCCAGGAGGCACCCGGCAATTTAAGGCCTCAGGACCCTGAACCATTGTACAGGCTTTTTCCCTGGGAAACAAAACTCACAAGCCACTGTTCTGGGTGTCAGTTTGCAGGAGCCACCTGGCACTCTCAAACCAGACCAAGTTGGCTCTGGTGCCATTTTGCGTCTTTGAGGCATCCTGCGAGAGGCGCAATTCCAGGAGGCACCCGGCAATTTAAGGCCACAGGACCCTGAACCATTGTACAGGCTTTTTCCCTGGGAAACAAAACTCACAAGCCACTGTTCTGGGTGTCAGTTTGCAGGACCCACTTGGCACTCTTAAACCAGACCAAGTTGGAACTGGTGCCACCTTGCGTCTGGGAGGCATCCTGCGAGAGGCGGAATTCCAGGGGTCACACGGCAATTTAAGGCCTCAGGCCCCTGAACCATTGTACAGGCTTTTTCCCTGGGAAACAAAACTCACAAGCCACTGTTCTGGGTGTCAGTTTGCAGGAGCCACCTGGCACTCTCAAAGTAGACCAATTTGGCACTAGTGCCACCTTGTGTCTGGGAGGCATCCTGCGAGAGGCGCAATTCCAGGAGGCACCTGGCAATTTAAGGCCGCAGTACCCTGAACCATAGTACAGGCTTTTTCCCTGGGAAACAAAACTCACAAGCCACTGTTCTGGGTGTCAGTTTTCAGGACCCACTTGGCACTCTTAAACCAGACCAAGTTGGCACTGGTGCCACCTTGTGTCTGGGAGGCATCCTGCGAGAGGCGGAATTCCAGGAGGCACCCGGCAATTTAAGGCCTCAGGCCCCTGAACCATTGTACAGGCTTTTTCCCTGGGAAACAAAACTCACAAGCCACTGTTCTGGGTGTCAGTTTTCAGGACCCACTTGGCACTCTTAAACCAGACCAAGTTGGAACTGGTGCCACCTTGTGTCTGGGAGGCATCCTGCGAGAGGCCGACTTCCAAGAGGCACCCGGCAATTTAAGGCGTCAGGCCCCTGAACCATTGTACAGGCTTTTTCCCTGGGAAACAAAACTCACAAGCCACTGTTCTGGGTGTCAGTTTGCAGGAGCCACCTGGCACTCTCAAACCAGACCAAGTTGGCACTGGTGCCATTTTGCGTCCTTGAGGCATCCTGCGAGAGGCGCAATTCCAGGAGGCACCCGGCAATTTAAGGCCACAGGACCCTGAACCATTGTACAGGCTTTTTCCCTGGGAAACAAAACTCACAAGCCACTGTTCTGGGTGTCAGTTTTCAGAACCCACTTGACACTCTCAAAGCAGACCAAGTTGGCACTGGTGCCACCTTGCGTCTGGGAGGCATCCTGCGAGAGGCGCAATTCCAGGAGGCACCCGGCAATTTAAGGCCGCAGGACCCTGAACCATTGTACAGGCTTTTACCCTGGGAAACAAAACTCACAAGCCACTGTTCTGGGTGTCAGTTATCAGGACCCACTTGACACTCGCAAACCAGACCATGTTGGAAATGGTGTCATTTTGCGTCTGGGAGGCACCCTGCGAGAGTCTGAATTCCAGGAGGCACCTGGCAATTTAAGGCCTCAGGCCCCTGAACCATTGTACAGGCTTTTTCCCTGGGAAACAAAACTCACAAGCCACTGTTCTGGGTGTCAGTTTGCAGGAGCCACCTGGCACTCTCAAACCAGACCAAGTTGGCACTGGTGCCATTTTGCGTCTTTGAGGCATCCTGCGAGAGGCGCAATTCCAGGAGACACCCGGCAATTTAAGGCCGCAGGACCGAAAACCATTTTACAGGCTTTTTCCCTGGAAAACAAAACTCACAAGCCACTGTTCTGGGTGTAAGTTTGCAGGACCCACTTGGCACTCTCAAACAAGACCAAGTTGGCACTGGTGCCACCTTGCGTCTGGGAGGCATCTTGCAAGACGCCGAATTCCAGGAGGCACCCGGCAATTTAAGGCCGCAAGAACCTGAACCATTGTACAGGCTTTTTCCCTGGGAAACAAAACTCACAAGCCACTGTTCTGGGTGTCAGTTTTCAGGACCCACTTGGCACTCTTAAACCAGACCAAGTTGGAACCGGTGCCACCTTGTGTCTGGGAGGCATCCTGCGAGAGGCCGAATTCCAGGAGGCACCCGGCAATTTAAGGCCTCAGGCCCCTGAACCATTGTACAGGCTTTTTCCCTGGGAAACAAAACTCACAAGCCACTGTTCTGGGTGTCAGTTTGCAGGAGCCACCTGGCACTCTCAAACCAGACCAAGTTGGCACTGGTGCCATTTTGCGTCTTGGAGGCATCCTGCGAGAGGCGCAATTCCAGGAGGCACCCGGCAATTTAAGGCCGCAGGACCCTGAACCATTGTACAGGCTTTTTCCCTGGGAAACAAAACTCACAAGCCACTGTTCTGGGTGTCAGTTTTCAGGACCCACTTGGCACTCTTAAACCAGACCAAGTTGGAACTGGTGCCACCTTGCGTCTGGGAGGCATCCTGCGAGTGGCCGAATTCCAGGAGGCACCCGGCAATTTAAGTCCGCAGGACCCTGAACCATTGTACAGGCTTTTTCCCTGGGAAACAAAATTCACAAGCCACTGTTCTGGGTGTCAGTTTGCAGGAGCCACCTGGCACTCTCAAACCAGACCAAGTTGGCACTGGTGCCATTTTGCGTCTTGGAGGCATCCTGCGAGAGGCGCAATTCCAGGAGGCACCCGGCAATTTAAGGCCGCAGGACCCTGAACCATGGTACAGGCTTTTTCCCTGGGAAACAAAACTCACAAGCCACTGTTCTGGGTGTCAGTTTGCAGGACCCACTTGGCACTCTCAAACAAGACCAAGTTGGCACTGGTGCCACCTTGCGTCTGGGAGGCATCTTGCAAGACGCCGAATTCAAGGAGGCACCCGGCAATTTAAGGCCGCAAGAACCTGAACCATTGTACAGGTTTTTTCCCTGGGAAACAAAACTCACAAGCCACTGTTCTGGGTGTCAGTTTCCAGGACCCACTTGGCACTCTTAAACCAGACCAAGTTGGCACTGGTGTTGCTTAGCGTCTGGGAAACACCTGGCGAGGTGCGGAATTCCAGGAGGCACCCGGCAATTTAAGGCCGCAGGACCCTGAACCATTGTACAGGCTTTTTCCCTGGGAAACAAAACTCACAAGCCACTGTTCTGGGTGTCCGTTTTCAGGACACACTTGGCACTCTCAAACCAGACCAAGTTGGAACTGGTGCCACCTTGTGTCTGGGAGGCATCCTGCGAGAGGCCGAATTCCAGGATACACCCGGCAATTTAAGGCCTCAGGCCCCTGAACCAT
This sequence comes from Fringilla coelebs, assembly GCF_963513975.1. NCBI lineage: Eukaryota > Metazoa > Chordata > Aves > Passeriformes > Fringillidae > Fringilla > Fringilla coelebs. The sequence goes on from NW_028167557.1 coordinate 689,694, forward strand.
TGTACAGGCTTTTTCCCTGGGAAACAAAACTCACAAGCCACTGTTCTGGGTGTCAGTTTTCAGGACCCACTTGGCACTCTTAAACCAGACCAAGTTGGAACTGGTGCCACCTTGCGTCTGGGAGGCATCCTGCGAGTGGCCGAATTCCAGGAGGCACCCGGCAATTTAAGGCCACAGGACCCTGAACCATTGTACAGGCTTTTTCCCTGGGAAACAAAACTCACAAGCCACTGTTCTGGGTGTCAGTTTGCAGGACCCACTTGGCACTCTTAAACCAGACCAAGTTGGAACTGGTGCCACCTTGCGTCTGGGAGGCATCCTGCGAGAGGCGGAATTCCAGGGGTCACACGGCAATTTAAGGCCTCAGGCCCCTGAACCATTGTACAGGCTTTTTCCCTGGGAAACAAAACTCACAAGCCACTGTTCTGGGTGTCAGTTTGCAGGAGCCACCTGGCACTCTCAAAGTAGACCAATTTGGCACTAGTGCCACCTTGTGTCTGGGAGGCATCCTGCGAGAGGCGCAATTCCAGGAGGCACCCGGCAATTTAAGGCCGCAGGACCCTGAACCATTGTACAGGCTTTTACCCTGGGAAACAAAACTCACAAGCCACTGTTCAGGGTGTCAGTTTTCAGGACCCACTTGACACTCGCAAACCAGACCATGTTGGAAATGGTGTCATTTTGCGTCTGGGAAGCACCCTGCGAGAGTCTGAATTCCAGGAGGCACCTGGCAATTTAAGGCCTCAGGCCCCTGAACCATTGTACAGGCTTTTTCCCTGGGAAACAAAACTCACAAGCCACTGTTCTGGGTGTCAGTTTGCAGGAGCCACCTGGCACTCTCAAACCAGACCAAGTTGGCACTGGTGCCATTTTGCGTCTTTGAGGCATCCTGCGAGAGGCGCAATTAAAGGAGGCACCCGGCAATTTAAGGCCGCAGGACCCTGAAGCATTGTACAGGCTTTTTCCCTGGGAAACAAAACTCACAAGCCACTGTTCTGGGTGTCAGTTTTCAGGACCCACTTGACACTCTCAAAGCAGACCAAGTTGGCACTGGTGACACCTTGCGTCTGGGAGGCATCCTGCGAGTGGCCGAATTCCAGGAGGCACCCGGCAATTTAAGTCCGCAGGACCCTGAACCATTGTACAGGCTTTTTCCCTGGGAAACAAAATTCACAAGCCACTGTTCTGGGTGTCAGTTTGCAGGAGCCACCTGGCACTCTCAAACCAGACCAAGTTGGCACTGGTGCCATTTTGCGTCTTGGAGGCATCCTGCGAGTGGCCGAATTCCAGGAGGCACCCGGCAATTTAAGGCCGCAGGACCCTGAACCATTGTACAGGCTTTTTCCCTGGGAAACAAAACTCACAAGCCACTGTTCTGGGTGTCAGTTTGCAGGACCCACTTGGCACTCTTAAACCAGACCAAGTTGGAACTGGTGCCACCTTGCGTCTGGGAGGCATCCTGCGAGAGGCGGAATTCCAGGGGTCACCCGGCAATTTAAGGCCTCAGGCCCCTGAACCATTGTACAGGCTTTTTCCCTGGGAAACAAAACTCACAAGCCACTGTTCTGGGTGTCAGTTTGCAGGAGCCACCTGGCACTCTCAAAGTAGACCAATTTGGCACTAGTGCCACCTTGTGTCTGGGAGGCATCCTGCGAGAGGCGCAATTCCAGGAGGCACCTGGCAATTTAAGGCCGCAGTACCCTGAACCATGGTACAGGCTTTTTCCCTGGGAAACAAAACTCACAAGCCACTGTTCTGGGTGTCAGTTTGCAGGACCCACTTGGCACTCTCAAACAAGACCAAGTTGGCACTGGTGCCACCTTGCGTCTGGGAGGCATCTTGCAAGACGCCGAATTCAAGGAGGCACCCGGCAATTTAAGGCCGCAAGAACCTGAACCATTGTACAGGTTTTTTCCCTGGGAAACAAAACTCACAAGCCACTGTTCTGGGTGTCAGTTTCCAGGACCCACTTGGCACTCTTAAACCAGACCAAGTTGGCACTGGTGTTGCTTAGCGTCTGGGAAACACCTGGCGAGGTGCGGAATTCCAGGAGGCACCCGGCAATTTAAGGCCGCAGGACCCTGAACCATTGTACAGGCTTTTTCCCTGGGAAACAAAACTCACAAGCCACTGTTCTGGGTGTCAGTTTTCAGGACACACTTGGCACTCTCAAACCAGACCAAGTTGGAACTGGTGCCACCTTGTGTCTGGGAGGCATCCTGCGAGAGGCCGAATTCCAGGATACACCCGGCAATTTAAGGCCTCAGGCCCCTGAACCATTGTACAGGCTTTTTCCCTGGGAAACAAAACTCACAAGCCACTGTTCTGGGTGTCAGTTTGCAGGAGCCACCTGGCACTCTCAAACCAGACCAAGTTGGCACTGGTGCCATTTTGCGTCTTTGAGGCATCCTGCGAGAGGCGCAATTCCAGGAGGCACCCGGCAATTTAAGGCCACAGGACCCTGAACCATTGTACAGGCTTTTTCCCTGGGAAACAAAACTCACAAGCCACTATTCTGGGTGTCAGTTTGCAGGACCCACTTGGCACTCTTAAACCAGACCAAGTTGGAACTGGTGCCACCTTGCGTCTGGGAGGCATCCTGCGAGAGGCGGAATTCCAGGGGTCACACGGCAATTTAAGGCCTCAGGCCCCTGAACCATTGTACAGGCTTTTTCCCTGGGAAACAAAACTCACAAGCCACTGTTCTGGGTGTCAGTTTGCAGGAGCCACCTGGCACTCTCAAAGTAGACCAATTTGGCACTAGTGCCACCTTGTGTCTGGGAGGCATCCTGCGAGAGGCGCAATTCCAGGAGGCACCCGGCAATTTAAGGCCGCAGGACCCTGAACCATTGTACAGGCTTTTTCCCTGGGAAACAAAACTCACAAGCCACTGTTCAGGGTGTCAGTTTTCAGGACCCACTTGACACTCGCAAACCAGACCATGTTGGAAATGGTGTCATTTTGCGTCTGGGAAGCACCCTGCGAGAGTCTGAATTCCAGGAGGCACCTGGCAATTTAAGGCCTCAGGCCCCTGAACCATTGTACAGGCTTTTTCCCTGGGAAACAAAACTCACAAGCCACTGTTCTGGGTGTCAGTTTGCAGGAGCCACCTGGCACTCTCAAACCAGACCAAGTTGGCACTGGTGCCATTTTGCGTCTTTGAGGCATCCTGCGAGAGGCGCAATTAAAGGAGGCACCCGGCAATTTAAGGCCGCAGGACCCTGAAGCATTGTACAGGCTTTTTCCCTGGGAAACAAAACTCACAAGCCACTGTTCTGGGTGTCAGTTTTCAGGACCCACTTGACACTCTCAAAGCAGACCAAGTTGGCACTGGTGCCACCTTGCGTCTGGGAGGCATCCTGCGACAGGCGGAATTCCAGGAGGCACCCGGCAATTTAAGGCCGCAGGACCCTGAACCATTGTACAGGCTTTTTCCCTGGGAAACAAAACTCACAAGCCACTGTTCTGGGTGTCAGTTTTCAGGACCCACTTGACACTTGCAAACCAGACCATGTTGGAAATGGTGTCATTTTGCGTCTGGGAGGCACCCTGCGAGAGTCTGAATTCCAGGAGGCACCCGGCAATTTAAGGCCTCAGGCCCCTGAACCATTTTACAGTCTTTTTCCCTGGGAAAGAAAACTCACAAGGCACTGTTCTGGGTGTCAGTTTGCAGGACCCACTTGGCACTCTTAAACCAGACCAAGTTGGCACTGGTGTTGCTTAGCGTCTGGGAAACACCTGGCGAGATGCGGAATTCCAGGAGGCACCCGGCAATTTAAGGCCGCAGGACCGAAAACCATTGTACAGGCTTTTTCCCTGGAAAACAAAACTCACAAGCCACTGTTCTGGGTGTCAGTTTGCAGGACCCACTTGGCACTCTCAAACAAGACCAAGTTGGCACTGGTGCCACCTTGCGTCTGGGAGGCATCTTGCAAGACGCCGAATTCCAGGAGGCACCCGGCAATTTAAGGCCGCAAGAACCTGAACCATTGTACAGGCTTTTTCCCTGGGGAAAAAAACTCACAAGCCACTGTTCTGGGTGTCAGTTTTCAGGACCCACTTGGCACTCTTAAACCAGACCAAGTTGGAACCGGTGCCACCTTGTGTCTGGGAGGCATCCTGCGAGAGGCCGAATTCCAGGAGGCACCCGGCAATTTAAGGCCTCAGGCCCCTGAACCATTGTACAGGCTTTTTCCCTGGGAAACAAAACTCACAAGCCACTGTTCTGGGTGTCAGTTTGCAGGAGCCACCTGGCACTCTCAAACCAGACCAAGTTGGCACTGGTGCCATTTTGCGTCTTGGAGGCATCCTGCGAGAGGCGCAATTCCAGGAGGCACCCGGCAATTTAAGGCCGCAGTACCCTGAACCATGGTACAGGCTTTTTCCCTGGGAAACAAAACTCACAAGCCACTGTTCTGGGTGTCAGTTTTCAGGACCCACTTGGCACTCTTAAACCAGACCAAGTTGGCACTGGTGCCACCTTGTGTCTGGGAGGCATCCTGCGAGAGGCCGAATTCCAGGAGGCACCCGGCAATTTAAGGCCTCAGGCCCCTGAACCATTGTACAGGCTTTTTCCCAGGGAAATAAAACTCACAAGCCACTGTTCTGGGTGTCAGTTTTAAGGACCCACTTGGCACTCTTAAACCAGACCAAGTTGGAACTGGTGCCACCTTGTGTCTGGGAGGCATCCTGCGAGAGGCCGAATTCCAGGAGGCACCCGGCAATTTAAGGCCTCAGGCCCCTGAACCATTGTACAGGCTTTTTCCCTGGGAAACAAAACTCACAAGCCACTGTTCTGGGTGTCAGTTTTCAGGACCCACTTGGCACTCTTAAACCAGACCAAGTTGGAACTGGTGCCACCTTGCGTCTGGGAGGCATCCTGCGAGTGGCCGAATTCCAGGAGGCACCCGGCAATTTAAGTCCGCAGGACCCTGAACCATTGTACAGGCTTTTTCCCTGGGAAACAAAATTCACAAGCCACTGTTCTGGGTGTCAGTTTGCAGGAGCCACCTGGCACTCTCAAACCAGACCAAGTTGGCACTGGTGCCATTTTGCGTCTTGGAGGCATCCTGCGAGAGGCGCAATTCCAGGAGGCACCCGGCAATTTAAGGCCGCAGGACCCTGAACCATTGTACAGGCTTTTTCCCTGGGAAACAAAACTCACAAGCCACTGTTCTGGGTGTCAGTTTTCAGGACCCACTTGACACTCTCAAAGCAGACCAAGTTGGCACTGGTGCCACCTTGCGTCTGGGAGGCATCCTGCGAGAGGCGCAATTCCAGGAGGCACCCGGCAATTTAAGGCCGCAGGACCCTGAACCATGGTACAGGCTTTTTCCCTGGGAAACAAAACTCACAAGCCACTGTTCTGGGTGTCAGTTTGCAGGACCCACTTGGCACTCTCAAACAAGACCAAGTTGGCACTGGTGCCACCTTGCGTCTGGGAGGCATCTTCAAGACGCCGAATTCTAGGAAGCACCCGGCAATTTAAGGCCGCAAGAACCTGAACCATTGTACAGATTTTTTCCCTGGGAAACAAAACTCACAAGCCACTGTTCTGGGTGTCAGTTTCCAGGACCCACTTGGCACTCTTAAACCAGACCAAGTTGGCACTGGTGTTGCTTAGCGTCTGGGAAACACCTGGCGAGGTGCGGAATTCCAGGAGGCACCCGGCAATTTAAGGCCGCAGGACCCTGAACCATTGTACAGGCTTTTTCCCTGGGAAACAAAACTCACAAGCCACTGTTCTGGGTGTCCGTTTTCAGGACACACTTGGCACTCTCAAACCAGACCAAGTTGGAACTGGTGCCACCTTGCGTCTGGGAGGCATCCTGCGAGAGGCCGAATTCCAGGATACACCCGGCAATTTAAGGCCTCAGGCCCCTGAACCATTGTACAGGCTTTTTCCCTGGGAAACAAAACTCACAAGCCACTGTTCTGGGTGTCAGTTTTCAGGACCCACTTGGCACTCTTAAACCAGACCAAGTTGGAACTGGTGCCACCTTGCGTCTGGGAGGCATCCTGCGAGTGGCCGAATTCCAGGAGGCACCCGGCAATTTAAGTCCGCAGGACCCTGAACCATTGTACAGGCTTTTTCCCTGGGAAACAAAATTCACAAGCCACTGTTCTGGGTGTCAGTTTGCAGGAGCCACCTGGCACTCTCAAACCAGACCAAGTTGGCACTGGTGCCATTTTGCGTCTTGGAGGCATCCTGCGAGTGGCCGAATTCCAGGAGGCACCCGGCAATTTAAGGCCGCAGGACCCTGAACCATTGTACAGGCTTTTACCCTGGGAAACAAAACTCACAAGCCACTGTTCTGGGTGTCAGTTTTCAGGACCCACTTGACACTCGCAAACCAGACCATGTTGGAAATGGTGTCATTTTGCGTCTGGGAGGCACCCTGCGAGAGTCTGAATTCCAGGAGGCACCTGGCAATTTAAGGCCTCAGGCCCCTGAACCATTGTACAGGCTTTTTCCCTGGGAAACAAAACTCACAAGCCACTGTTCTGGGTGTCAGTTTGCAGGAGCCACCTGGCACTCTCAAACCAGACCAAGTTGGCACTGGTGCCATTTTGCGTCCTTGAGGCATCCTGCGAGAGGCGCAATTCCAGGAGGCACCCGGCAATTTAAGGCCACAGGACCCTGAACCATTGTACAGGCTTTTTCCCTGGGAAACAAAACTCACAAGCCACTGTTCTGGGTGTCAGTTTTCAGGACCCACTTGACACTCTCAAAGCAGACCAAGTTGGCACTGGTGCCACCTTGCGTCTGGGAGGCATCCTGCGAGAGGCGCAATTCCAGGAGGCACCCGGCATTTTAAGGCCGCAGGACCCTGAACCATTGTACAGGCTTTTACCCTGGGAAACAAAACTCACAAGCCACTGTTCTGGGTGTCAGTTTTCAGGACCCACTTGACACTCGCAAACCAGACCATGTTGGAAATGGTGTCATTTTGCGTCTGGGAGGCACCCTGCGAGAGTCTGAATTCCAGGAGGCACCCGGCAATTTAAGGCCTCAGGCCCCTGAACCATTCTACAGTCTTTTTCCCTGGGAAAGAAAACTCACAAGGCACTGTTCTGGGTGTCAGTTTGCAGGACCCACTTGGCACTCTTAAACCAGACCAAGTTGGCACTGGTGTTGCTTAGCGTCTGGGAAACACCTGGCGAGATGCGGAATTCCAGGAGGCACCCGGCAATTTAAGGCCGCAGGACCGAAAACCATTGTACAGGCTTTTTCCCTGGAAAACAAAACTCACAAGCCACTGTTCTGGGTGTAAGTTTGCAGGACCCACTTGGCACTCTCAAACAAGACCAAGTTGGCACTGGTGCCACCTTGCGTATGGGAGGCATCTTGCAAGACGCCGAATTCCAGGAGGCAGCCGGCAATTTAAGGCCGCAGGACCCTGAACCATTGTACAGGCTTTTTCCCTGGGAAACAAAACTCACAAGCCACTGTTCTGGGTGTCAGTTTTCAGGACCCACTTGGCACTCTTAAACCAGACCAAGTTGGAACCGGTGCCACCTTGTGTCTGGGAGGCATCCTGCGAGAGGCCGAATTCCAGGAGGCACCCGGCAATTTAAGGCCTCAGGCCCCTGAACCATTGTACAGGCTTTTTCCCTGGGAAACAAAACTCACAAGCCACTGTTCTGGGTGTCAGTTTGCAGGAGCCACTTGGCACTCTCAAACCAGACCAAGGGTGCACTGGTGCCATTTTGCGTCTTGGAGGCATCCTGCGAGAGGCACAATTCCAGGAGGCACCCGGCAATTTAAGGCTGCAGGACCCTGAACCATTGTACAGGCTTTTTCCCTGGGAAACAAAACTCACAAGCCACTGTTCTGGGTGTCAGTTTTCAGGACCCACTTGACACTCTCAAAGCAGACCAAGTTGGCACTGGTGCCACCTTGCGTCTGGGAGGCATCCTGCGAGAGGCGCAATTCCAGGAGGCACCCGGCAATTTAAGGCCGCAGGACCCTGAACCATTGTACAGGCTTTTTCCCTGGGAAACAAAACTCACAAGCCACTGTTCTGGGTGTCAGTTTGCAGGAGCCACCTGGCACTCTCAAAGTAGACCAAGTTGGCACTAGTGCCACCTTGTGTCTGGGAGGCATCCTGCGAGAGGCGCAATTCCAGGAGGCACCTGGCAATTTAAGGCCGCAGTACCCTGAACCATGGTACAGGCTTTTTCCCTGGGAAACAAAACTCACAAGCCACTGTTCTGGGTGTCAGTTTGCAGGACCCACTTGGCACTCTTAAACCAGACCACGTTGGCACTGGTGCCACCTTGTGTCTGGGAGGCATCCTGCGAGAGGCGGAATTCCAGGAGGCACCCGGCAATTTAAGGCTTTAGGCCCCTGAACCATTGTACAGGCTTTTTCCCTGGGAAATAAAACTCACAAGCCACTGTTCTGGGTGTCAGTTTTAAGGACCCACTTGGCACTCTTAAACCAGACCAAGTTGGAACTGGTGCCACCTTGTGTCTGGGAGGCATCCTGCGAGAGGCCGAATTCCAGGAGGCACCCGGCAATTTAAGGCCGCAGGACCCTGAACCATTGTACAGGCTTTTTCCCTGGGAAACAAAACTCACAAGCCACTGTTCTGGGTGTCAGTTTTCAGGACCCACTTGGCACTCTTAAACCAGACCAAGTTGGAACTGGTGCCACCTTGCGTCTGGGAGGCATCCTGCGAGTGGCCGAATTCCAGGAGGCACCCGGCAATTTAAGGCCGCAAGAACCTGAACCATTGTACAGGCTTTTTCCCTGGGAAACAAAATTCACAAGCCACTGTTCTGGGTGTCAGTTTGCAGGAGCCACCTGGCACTCTCAAACCAGACCAAGTTGGCACTGGTGCCATTTTGCGTCTTGGAGGCATCCTGCGAGAGGCGCAATTCCAGGAGGCACCCGGCAATTTAAGGCCGCAGGACCCTGAACCATGGTACAGGCTTTTTCCCTGGGAAACAAAACTCACAAGCCACTGTTCTGGGTGTCAGTTTGCAGGACCCACTTGGCACTCTCAAACAAGACCAAGTTGGCACTGGTGCCACCTTGCGTCTGGGAGGCATCTTGCAAGACGCCGAATTCTAGGAGGCACCCGGCAATTTAAGGCCGCAAGAACCTGAACCATTGTACAGGTTTTTTCCCTGGGAAACAAAACTCACAAGCCACTGTTCTGGGTGTCAGTTTTCAGGACCCACTTGGCACTCTTAAACCAGACCAAGTTGGCACTGGTATTGCTTAGCGTCTGGGAAACACCTGGCGAGGTGCGGAATTCCAGGAGGCACCCGGCAATTTAAGGCCGCAGGACCCTGAACCATTGTACAGGCTTTTTCCCTGGGAAACAAAACTCACAAGCCACTGTTCTGGGTGTCCGTTTTCAGGACACACTTGGCACTCTCAAACCAGACCAAGTTGGAACTGGTGCCACCTTGTGTCTGGGAGGCATCCTGCGAGAGGCCGAATTCCAGGATACACCCGGCAATTTAAGGCCTCAGGCCCCTGAACCATTGTACAGGCTTTTTCCCTGGGAAACAAAATTCACAAGCCACTGTTCTGGGTGTCAGTTTCCAGGACCCACGTGGCACTCTTAAACCAGACCAAGTTGGCACTGGTGTTGCTTAGCGTCTGGGAAACACCTGGCGAGATGCGGAATTCCAGGAGGCACCCGGCAATTTAAGGCCGCAGGACCCTGAACCATTGTACAGGCTTTTTCCCTGGGAAACAAAACTCACAAGCCACTGTTCTGGGTGTCAGTTTGCAGAACAAACTTGGCACTCTCAAACTAGACCAAGTTGGCACTGGTGTTTCTTAGCATCTGGGAAAGACCTGGCGAGATGCAGAATTCCAGGAGGCACCCGGCAATTTAAGGCCGCAGAACCCTGAAGCATTGTACAGGCTTTTTCCCTGGGAAACAAAACTCACAAGCCACTGTTCTGGGTGTCCGTTTTCAGGACCCACTTGGCACTCTCAAACCAGACAAAGTTGGCACTGGTTCCACCTTGCGTCTCGGAGGCATCCTGCAAGAGGCGGAATTCCAGGAGGCACCCGGCAATTTAAGTCTGCAGGACCCTGAACCATTGTACAGGCTTTTTCCCTGGGAAACAAAATTCACAAGCCACTGTTCTGGGTGTCAGTTTGCAGGAGCCACCTGGCACTCTCAAACCAGACCAAGTTGGCACCGGTGCCATTTTGCGTCTTGGAGGCATCCTGCGAGAGGCGCAATTCCAGGAGGCACCCGGCAATTTAAGGCCGCAGGACCCTGAACCATTGTACAGGCTTTTTCCCTGGGAAACAAAACTCACAAGCCACTGTTCTGGGTGTCAGTTTTCAGGACCCACTTGGCACTCTTAAACCAGACCAAGTTGGAACTGGTGCCACCTTGTGTCTGGGAGGCATCCTGCGAGAGGCCGAATTCCAGGAGGCACCCGGCAATTTAAGGCCGCAGGACCCTGAACCATGGTACAGGCTTTTTCCCTGGGAAAGAAAACTCACAAGCCACTGTTCTGGGTGTCAGTTTTCAGGACCCACTTGGCACTCTCAAACCAGACCAAGTTGACACTGGTGCCACCTTGCGTCTGGGAGGCATCCTGCGAGAGGCGCAATTCCATGTGGCACCCGGGAATTTAAGTCTGCAGTACCCTGAATCATTGTACAGGCTTTTTCCCTGGGAAACAAAATTCACAAGCCACTGTTCTGGGTGTCAGTTTGCAGGAGCCACCTGGCACTCTCAAACCAGACCAAGTTGGCACTGGTGCCACCTTGCGTCTGGGAGGCATCTTGCAAGACGCCGAATTCCAGGAGGCACCCGGCAATTTAAGGCCGCAGGAACCTGAACCATTGTACAGGCTTTTTCCCTGGGAAACAAAACTCACAAGCCACTGTTCTTGGTGTCAGTTTTCAGGACCCACGTGGCACTCTTAAACCAGACCAAGTTGGCACTGGTGTTGCTTAGCGTCTGGGAAACACCTGGCGAGATGCGGAATTCCAGGAGGCACCCGGCAATTTAAGGCCGCAGGACCCTGAACCATTGTACAGGCTTTTTCCCTGGGAAACAAAACTCACAAGCCACTGTTCTGGGTGTCAGTTTGCAGAACACACTTGGCACTCTCAAACCAGACCAAGTTGGCACTGGTGCCACCTTGCGTCTGGGAGGCATCCTGCGAGAGGCGGAATTCCAGGAGGCACCCGGCAATTTAAGGCCTCAGGCCCCTGAACCATTGTACAGGCTTTTTCCCTGGGAAAGAAAACTCACAAGCCACTGTTCTGGGTGTCAGTTTTCAGGACCAACTTGGCACTCTTAAACCAGACCAAGTTGGAACTGGTGCCACCTTGCGTCTGGGAGGCATCCTGCGAGAGGCCGAATTCCAGGAGGCACCCGGCAATTTAAGGCCGCAGGCCCCTGAACCATTGTACAGGATTTTTCCCCGGGAAACAAAACTCACAAGCCACTGTTCTGGGTGTCAGTTTGCAGGAGCCACCTGGCAGTCTCAAACCAGACCAAGTTGGCACTGGTGCCACCTTGCATCTGGGAGGCATCCTTCGAGAGGCGCAATTCCAGGAGGCACCCGGCAATTTAAGGCCGCAGGACCCTGAACCATTGTACAGGCTTTTTCCCTGGGAAACAAAACTCACAAGCCACTGTTCTGGGTGTCAGTTTTCAGGACCCACTTGGCACTCTCAAACCAGACAAAGTTGGCACTGGTGCCACCTTGCGTCTGGGAGGCATCCTGAAAGACGCCGAATTCCAGGAGGCACCCGGCAATTTAAGGCCGCAGAACCCTGAACCATTGTACAGGCTTTTTCCCTGGGAAACAAAACTCACAAGCCACTGTTCTGGGTGTCAGTTTTCAGGACACACTTGGCACTCTCAAACCAGACCAAGTTGGCACTGGTGCCACCTTGCGTCTGGGAGGCATCCTGCGAGAGGCGGAATTCCAGGAGTCACCCGGCAATTTAAGGCCGCAGGACCGAAAACCATTCTACAGGCTTTTTCCCTGGAAAACAAAATTCAGAAGCCACTGTTCTGGGTGTCAGTTTGCAGGACCCACTTGGCACTCTCAAACAAGACCAAGTTGGAACTGGTGCCACCTTGCGTCTGGGAGGCACCCTGCGAGAGGCGGAATTCCAGGAGGCACCCGGCAATTTAAGGCCGCAGGAACCTGAACCATTGTACAGGCTATTTCCCTGGGAAACAAAACTCACAAGCCACTGTTCTGGGTGTCAGTTTCCAGGACCCACGTGGCACTCTTAAACCAGACCAAGTTGGCACTGGTGTTGCTTAGCGTCTGGGAAACACCTGGTGAGACGCGGAATTCCAGGAGGCACCCAGCAATTTAAGGCCGCAGGACCCTGAACCATTGTACAGGCTTTTTCCCTGGGAAACAAAACTCACAAGCCACTGTTCTGGGTGTCAGTTTGCAGAACAAACATGGCACTCTCAAACCAGACCAAGTTGGCACTGGTGCCACCTTGCGTCTGGGAGGCATCCTGCGAGAGGCGGAATTCCAGGAGGCACCCGGCAATTTAGGGCCGCAGGACCCTGAACCATTGTACAGGCTTTTTCCCTGGGAAACAAAACTCACAAGCCACTGTTCTGGGTGTCAGTTTTCAGGACCCACTTGACACTCTCAAAGCAGACCAAGTTGGCACTGGTGCCACCTTGCGTCTGGGAGGCATCCTGCGAGAGGCGGATCTCCAGGAGGCACCCGGCTATTAAAGGCGGCATTAACATAAACCATTGTACAGGCTTTTTCCCTGGGAAACAAAACTCACAAGCCACTGTTCTGGGTGTCAGTTTTCAGGACCCACTTGACACTCGCAAACCAGACCATGTTGGAAATGGTGTCATTTTTCGTCTGGGAGGCACCCTGCGAGAGTCTGAATTCCAGGAGGCACCTGGCAATTTAAGGCCTCAGGCCCCTGAACCATTGTACAGGCTTTTTCCCTGGGAAACAAAACTCACAAGCCACTGTTCTGGGTGTCAGTTTCCAGGACCCACTTTGCACTCTTAAACCAGACCAAGTTGGCACTGGTGTTGCTTAGCGTCTGGGAAACACCTGGCGAGATGCGGATTTCCAGGAGTCACCCGGCAATTTAAGGCCGCAGGACCGAAAACCATTCTACAGGCTTTTTCCCTGGAAAACAAAATTCAGAAGCCACTGTTCTGGGTGTCAGTTTGCAGGACCCACTTGGCACTCTGAAACAAGACCAAGTTGGCACTGGTGCCACCTTGCGTCTGGGAGGCATCTTGCAAGACGCCGAATTCCAGGAGGCACCCAGCAATTTAAGGCCGCAGGACCCTGAACCATTGTACAGGCTTTTTCCCTGGGAAACAAAACTCACAAGCCACTGTTCTGGGTGTCAGTTTTCAGGACCCACTCGCACTCTTAAACCAGATTAAGTTGGAACTGGTGCCACCTTGTGTCTGGGAGGCATCCTGCGAGAGGCCGAATTCCAGGAGGCACCCGGCAATTTAAGGCCTCAGGACCCTGAACCATTGTACAGGCTTTTTCCCTGGGAAACAAAACTCACAAGCCACTGTTCTGGGTGTCAGTTTTCAGGACCCACTTGGCACTCTTAAACCAGACCAAGTTGGAACTGGTGCCACCTTGCGTCTGGGAGGCATCCTGCGAGTGGCCGAATTCCAGGAGGCACCCGGCAATTTAAGTCCGCAGGACCCTGAACCATTGTACAGGCTTTTTCCCTGGGAAACAAAATTCACAAGCCACTGTTCTGGGTGTCAGTTTGCAGGAGCCACCTGGCACTCTCAAACCAGACCAAGTTGGCACCGGTGCCATTTTGCGTCTTGGAGGCATCCTGCGAGAGGCGCAATTCCAGGAGGCACCCGGCAATTTAAGGCCGCAGGACCCTGAACCATTGTACAGGCTTTTTCCCTGGGAAACAAAACTCACAAGCCACTGTTCTGGGTGTCAGTTTTCAGGACCCACTTGGCACTCTTAAACCAGACCAAGTTGGCACTGGTGCCACCTTGCATCTGGGAGGCATCCTGCGAGAGGCGGAATTCCAGGAGGCACCCGGCAATTTAAGGCCTCAGGCCCCTGAACCATTGTACAGGCTTTTTTCCTGGGAAAGAAAACTCACAAGCCACTGTTCTGGGTGTCAGTTTTCAGGACCCACTTGGCACTCTTAAACCAGACCAAGTTGGAACTGGTGCCACCTTGCGTCTGGGAGGCATCCTGCGAGAGGCCGAATTCCAGGAGGCACCCGGCAATTTAAGGCCTCAGGCCCCTGAACCATTGTACAGGCTTTTTCCCCGGGAAACAAAACTCACAAGCCACTGTTCTGGGTGTCAGTTTGCAGGAGCCACCTGGCACTCTCAAACCAGACCAAGTTGGCACTGGTGCCAACTTGCGTCTGGGAGGCATCCTTCGAGAGGCGCAATTCCAGGAGGCACCCGGCAATTTCAGGCCGCAGGACCCTGAACCATTGTACAGGCTTTTTCCCTGGGAAACAAAACTCACAAGCCACTGTTCTGGGTGTCAGTTTTCAGGACCCACTTGGCACTCTCAAACCAGACAAAGTTGGCACTGGTGCCACCTTGCGTCTGGGAGGCATCCTGAAAGACGCCGAATTCCAGGAGGCACCCAGCAATTTAAGGCCGCAGAACCCTGAACCATTGTACAGGCTTTTTCCCTGGGAAACAAAACTCACAAGCCACTGTTCTGGGTGTCAGTTTTCAGGACACACTTGGCACTCTCAAACCAGACCAAGTTGGCACTGGTGCCACCTTGCGTCTGGGAGGCATCCTGCGAGAGGCGGAATTCCAGGAGTCACCCGGCAATTTAAGGCCGCAGGACCGAAAACCATTCTACAGGTTTTTCCCTGGAAAACAAAATTCAGAAGCCACTGTTCTGGGTGTCAGTTTGCAGGACCCACTTGGCACTCTCAAACAAGACCAAGTTGGCACTGGTGCCACCTTGCGTCTGGGAGGCATCTTGCAAGACGCCGAATTCCAGGAGGCACCCGGCAATTTAAGGCCGCAGGAACCTGAACCATTGTACAGGCTTTTTCCCTGGGAAACAAAACTCACAAGCCACTGTTCTGGGTGTCAGTTTCCAGGACCCACGTGGCACTCTTAAACCAGACCAAGTTGGCACTGGTGTTGCTTAGCGTCTGGGAAACACCTGGCGAGATGCGGAATTCCAGGAGGCACCCGGCAATTTAAGGCCGCAGGACGGAAAACCATTCTACAGGCTTTTTCCCTGGGAAACAAAACTCACAAGCCACTGTTCTGGGTGTCAGTTTTCAGGACCCACTTGGCACTCTTAAACCAGACCAAGTTGGAACTGGTGCCACCTTGCGTCTGGGAGGCATCCTGCGAGTGGCCGAATTCCAGGAGGCACCCGGCAATTTAAGTCTGCAGGACCCTGAACCATTGTACAGGCTTTTTCCCTGGGAAACAAAATTCACAAGCCACTGTTCTGGGTGTCAGTTTGCAGGAGCCACCTGGCACTCTCAAACCAGACCAAGTTGGCACTGGTGCCACCTTGCGTCTGGGAGGCATCTTGCAAGACGCCGAATTCCAGGAGGCACCCGGCAATTTAAGGCCGCAGGAACCTGAACCATTCTACAGGCTATTTCCCTGGGAAACAAAACTCACAAGCCACTGTTCTGGGTGTCAGTTTCCAGGACCCACGTGGAACTCTTAAACCAGACCAAGTTGGCACTGGTGTTGCTTAGCGTCTGGGAAACACCTGGCGAGATGCGGAATTCCAGGAGGCACCCAGCAATTTAAGGCCGCAGGACCCTGAACCATTGTACAGGCTTTTTCCCTGGGAAACAAAACTCACAAGCCACTGTTCTGGGTGTCAGTTTTCAGGACCCACTTGACACTCTCAAACCAGACCAAGTTGGCACTGGTGCCACCTTGCGTCTGGGAGGCATCCTGCGAGAGGCGGAATTCCAGGAGGCACCCGGCAATTTAGGGCCGCAGGACCCTGAACCATTGTACAGGCTTTTTCCCTGGGAAACAAAACTCACAAGCCACTGTTCTGGGTGTCAGTTTTCAGGACCCACTTGACACTCTCAAAGCAGACCAAGTTGGCACTGGTGCCACCTTGCGTCTGGGAGGCATCCTGCGAGAGGCGGATCTCCAGGAGGCACCCGGCTATTAAAGGCCGCAGGAACCTGAACCATTCTACAGGCTATTTCCCTGGGAAACAAAACTCACAAGCCACTGTTCTGGGTGTCAGTTTGCAGGACCCCCGTGGAACTCTTAAACCAGACCAAGTTGGCACTGGTGTTGCTTAGCGTCTGGGAAACACCTGGCGAGATGCGGAATTCCAGGAGGCACCCAGCAATTTAAGGCCGCAGGACCCTGAACCATTGTACAGGCTTTTTCCCTGGGAAACAAAACTCACAAGCCACTGTTCTGGGTGTCAGTTTGCAGAACAAACTTGGCACTCTCAAACCAGACCAAGTTGGCACTGGTGCCACCTTGCGTCTGGGAGGCATCCTGCGAGAGGCGGAATTCCAGGAGGCACCCGGCAATTTAGGGCCGCAGGACCCTGAACCATTGTACAGGCTTTTTCCCTGGGAAACAAAACTCACAAGCCACTGTTCTGGGTGTCAGTTTTCAGGACCCACTTGACACTCTCAAAGCAGACCAAGTTGGCACTGGTGCCACCTTGCGTCTGGGAGGCATCCTGCGAGAGGCGGATCTCCAGGAGGCACCCGGCTATTAAAGGCGGCATTAACATAAACCATTGTACAGGCTTTTTCCCTGGGAAACAAAACTCAGAAGCCACTGTTCTGGGTGTCAGTTTTCAGGACCCACTTGACACTCGCAAACCAGACCATGTTGGAAATGGTGTCATTTTGCGTCTGGGAGGCACCCTGCGAGAGTCTGAATTCCAGGAGGCACCTGGCAATTTAAGGCCTCAGGCCCCTGAACCATTGTACAGGCTTTTTCCCTGGGAAACAAAACTCACAAGCCACTGTTCTGGGTGTCCGTTTGCAGGACCCACTTGGCACTCTTAAACCAGACCAAGTTGGCACTGGTGTTGCTTAGCGTCTGGGAAACACCTGGCGAGATGCGGATTTCCAGGAGTCACCCGGCAATTTAAGGCCGCAGGACCGAAAACCATTCTACAGGCTTTTTCCCTGGAAAACAAAATTCAGAAGCCACTGTTCTGGGTGTCAGTTTGCAGGACCCACTTGGCACTCTCAAACAAGACCAAGTTGGCACTGGTGCCACCTTGCGTCTGGGAGGCATCTTGCAAGACGCCGAATTCCAGGAGGCACCCGGCAATTTAAGGCCGCAGGACCCTGAACCATTGTACAGGCTTTTTCCCTGGGAAACAAAATTCACAAGCCACTGTTCTGGGTGTCAGTTTTCAGGACCCGCTTGGCACTCTTAAACCAGATTAAGTTGGAACTGGTGCCACCTTGTGTCTGGGAGGCATCCTGCGAGAGGCCGAATTCCAGGAGGCACCCGGCAATTTAAGGCCTCAGGACCCTGAACCATTGTACAGGCTTTTTCCCTGGGAAACAAAACTCACAAGCCACTGTTCTGGGTGTCAGTTTTCAGGACCCACTTGGCACTCTTAAACCAGACCAAGTTGGAACTGGTGCCACCTTGCGTCTGGGAGGCATCCTGCGAGTGGCCGAATTCCAGGAGGCACCCGGCAATTTAAGTCCGCAGGACCCTGAACCATTGTACAGGCTTTTTCCCTGGGAAACAAAATTCACAAGCCACTGTTCTGGGTGTCAGTTTGCAGGAGCCACCTGGCACTCTCAAACCAGACCAAGTTGGCACTGGTGCCATTTTGCGTCTTGGAGGCATCCTGCGAGAGGCGCAATTCCAGGAGGCACCCGGCAATTTAAGGCCGCAGGACCCTGAACCATTGTACAGGCTTTTTCCCTGGGAAACAAAACTCACAAGCCACTGTTCTGGGTGTCAGTTTGCAGGACCCACTTGGCACTCTTAAACCAGACCAAGTTGGCACTGGTGTTGCTTAGCGTCTGGGAAACACCTGGCGAGATGCGGAATTCCAGGAGGCACCCGGCAATTTAAGGCCGCAGGACCCTGAACCATTGTACAGGCTTTTTCCCTGGGAAACAAAACTCACAAGCCACTGTTCTGGGTGTCAGTTTGCAGAACACACTTGGCACTCTCAAACCAGACCAAGTTGGCACTGGTGCCACCTTGCGTCTGGGAGGCATCCTGCGAGAGGCGGAATTCCAGGAGGCACCCGGCAATTTAAGGCCTCAGGCCCCTGAACCATTGTACAGGCTTTTTCCCTGGGAAAGAAAACTCACAAGCCACTGTTCTGGGTGTCAGTTTTCAGGACTCACTTGGCACTCTTAAACCAGACCAAGTTGGAACTGGTGCCACCTTGCGTCTGGGAGGCATCCTGCGAGAGGCCGAATTCCAGGAGGCACCCAGCAATTTAAGGCCTCAGGGCCCTGAACCATTGTACAGGCTTTTTCCCCGGGAAACAAAACTCACAAGCCACTGTTCTGGGTGTCACTTTGCAGGAGCCACCTGGCACTCTCAAACCAGACCAAGTTGGCACTGGTGCCAACTTGCGTCTGGGAGGCATCCTTCGAGAGGCGCAATTCCAGGAGGCACCCGGCAATTTAAGGCCGCATGACCCTGAAACATTGTACAGGCTTTTTCCCTGGGAAACAAAACTCACAAGCCACTGTTCTGGGTGTCAGTTTCCAGGACCCACGTGGCACTCTTAAACCAGACCAAGTTGGCACTGGTGTTGCTTAGCGTCTGGGAAACACCTGGCGAGATGCGGAATTCCAGGAGGCACCCGGCAATTTAAGGCCGCATGACCCTGAACCATTGTACAGGCTTTTTCCCTGGGAAACAAAACTCACAAGCCACTGTTCTGGGTGTCCGTTTTCAGGACACACTTGGCACTCTCAAACCAGACCAAGTTGGCACTGGTGCCACCTTGCGTCTCGGAGGCATCCTGCAAGAGGCGGAATTCCAGGAGGCACCCGGCAATTTAAGGCCGCAGGACCCTGAACCATTGTACAGGCTTTTGCCCTGGGAAACAAAATTCAGAAGCCACTGTTCTGGGTGTCATTTTTCAGGACCCACTTGACACTCTCAAAGCAGACCAAGTTGGCACTGGTGCCACCTTGCGTCTGGGAGGCATCCTGCGAGAGGCAGATTTCCAGGTGTCACCCGGCTATTAAAGGCGGCATTAACCTAAACCATTTTACAGGCTTTTTCCCTGGGAAACAAAACTCACAAGCCACTGTTCTGGGTGTCAGTTTTCAGGACCCACTTGGCACTCTCAAACCAGATCAAGTTGGCACTGGTGCCACCTTGCGTCTTGGAGGCATCCTGGGAGAGGCGAAATTCCCGGAGGCACCCGGCAATTTAAGGCCGCAGGACCCTGAACCATTGTACAGGCTTTTTCCCTGGGAAACAAAACTCACAAGCCACTGTTCTGGGTGTCAGTTTTCAGGACCCACTTGACACTCTCAAAGCAGACCAAGTTGGCACTGGTGCCACCTTGCGTCTGGGAGGCATCCTGCGAGAGGCGGATCTCCAGGAGGCACCCGGCTATTAAAGGCGGCATTAACATAAACCATTGTACAGGCTTTTTCCCTGGGAAACAAAACTCACAAGCCACTGTTCTGGGTGTCAGTTTTCAGGACCCACTTGACACTCGCAAACCAGACCATGTTGGAAATGGTGTCATTTTGCGTCTGGGAGGCACCCTGCGAGAGTCTGAATTCCAGGAGGCACCTGGCAATTTAAGGCCTCAGGCCCCTGAACCATTGTACAGGCTTTTTCCCTGGGAAACAAAACTCACAAGCCACTGTTCTGGGTGTCAGTTTCCAGGACCCACTTTGCACTCTTAAACCAGACCAAGTTGGCACTGGTGTTGCTTAGCGTCTGGGAAACACCTGGCGAGATGCGGATTTCCAGGAGTCACCCGGCAATTTAAGGCCGCAGGACCGAAAACCATTCTACAGGCTTTTTCCCTGGAAAACAAAATTCAGAAGCCACTGTTCTGGGTGTCAGTTTGCAGGACCCACTTGGCACTCTCAAACAAGACCAAGTTGGCACTGGTGCCACCTTGCATCTGGGAGGCATCTTGCAAGACGCCGAATTCCAGGAGGCACCCGGCAATTTAAGGCCGCAGGACCCTGAACCATTGTACAGGCTTTTTCCCTGGGAAACAAAACTCACAAGCCACTGTTCTGGGTGTCAGTTTTCAGGACCCACTTGGCACTCTTAAACCAGATTAAGTTGGAACTGGTGCCACCTTGTGTCTGGGAGGCATCCTGCGAGAGGCCGAATTCCAGGAGGCACCCGGCAATTTAAGGCCTCAGGACCCTGAACCATTGTACAGGCTTTTTCCCTGGGAAACAAAACTCACAAGCCACTGTTCTGGGTGTCAGTTTTCAGGACCCACTTGGCACTCTTAAACCAGACCAAGTTGGAACTGGTGCCACCTTGCGTCTGGGAGGCATCCTGCGAGTGGCCGAATTCCAGGAGGCAACCGGCAATTTAAGTCCGCAGGACCCTGAACCATTGTACAGGCTTTTTCCCTGGGAAACAAAATTCACAAGACACTGTTCTGGGTGTCAGTTTGCAGGAGCCACCTGGCACTCTCAAACCAGACCAAGTTGGCACTGGTGCCATTTTGCGTCTTGGAGGCATCCTGCGAGAGGCGCAATTCCAGGAGGCACCCGGCAATTTAAGGCCGCAGGACCCTGAACCATTGTACAGGCTTTTTCCCTGGGAAACAAAACTCACAAGCCACTGTTCTGGGTGTCAGTTTGCAGGACCCACTTGGCACTCTTAAACCAGACCAAGTTGGCACTGGTGTTGCTTAGCGTCTGGGAAACACCTGGCGAGATGCGGAATTCCAGGAGGCACCCGGCAATTTAAGGCCGCAGGACCCTGAACCATTGTACAGGCTTTTTCCCTGGGAAACAAAACTCACAAGCCACTGTTCTGGGTGTCAGTTTGCAGAACACACTTGGCACTCTCAAACCAGACCAAGTTGGCACTGGTGCCACCTTGCATCTGGGAGGCATCCTGCGAGAGGCGGAATTCCAGGAGGCACCCGGCAATTTAAGGCCTCAGGCCCCTGAACCATTGTACAGGCTTTTTCCCTGGGAAAGAAAACTCACAAGCCACTGTTCTGGGTGTCAGTTTTCAGGACTCACTTGGCACTCTTAAACCAGACCAAGTTGGAACTGGTGCCACCTTGCGTCTGGGAGGCATCCTGCGAGAGGCCGAATTCCAGGAGGCACCTAGCAATTTAAGGCCTCAGGGCCCTGAACCATTGTACAGGCTTTTTCCCCGGGAAACAAAACTCACAAGCCACTGTTCTGGGTGTCACTTTGCAGAAGCCACCTGGCACTCTCAAACCAGACCAAGTTGGCACTGGTGCCAACTTGCGTCTGGGAGGCATCCTTCGAGAGGCGCAATTCCAGGAGGCACCCGGCAATTTAAGGCCGCAGGACCCTGAACCATTGTACAGGCTTTTTCCCTGGGAAACAAAACTCACAAGCCACTGTTCTGGGTGTCAGTTTGCAGGACCCACTTGGCACTCTCAAACAAGACCAAGTTGGCACTGGTGCCACCTTGCGTCTGGGAGGCATCTTGCAAGACGCCGAATTCCAGGAGGCACCCGGCAATTTAAGGCCGCAGGAACCTGAACCATTGTACAGGCTTTTTCCCTGGGAAACAAAACTCACAAGCCACTGTTCTGGGTGTCAGTTTCCAGGACCCACGTGGCACTCTTAAACCAGACCAAGTTGGCACTGGTGTTGCTTAGCGTCTGGGAAACACCTGGCGAGATGCGGAATTCCAGGAGGCACCCGGCAATTTAAGGCCGCATGACCCTGAACCATTGTACAGGCTTTTTCCCTGGGAAACAAAACTCACAAGCCACTGTTCTGGGTGTCCGTTTTCAGGACACACTTGGCACTCTCAAACCAGACAAAGTTGGCACTGGTGCCACCTTGCGTCTCGGAGGCATCCTGCAAGAGGCGGAATTCCAGGAGGCACCTGGCAATTTAAGGCCGCAGGACCCTGAACCATTGTACAGGCTTTTTCCCTGGGAAACAAAACTCACAAGCCACTGTTCTGGGTGTCATTTTTCAGGACCCACTTGACACTCTCAAAGCAGACCAAGTTGGCACTGGTGCCACCTTGCGTCTGGGAGGCATCCTGCGAGAGGCAGATTTCCAGGTGTCACCCGGCTATTAAAGGCGGCATTAACCTAAACCATTTTACAGGCTTTTTCCCTGGGAAACAAAACTCACAAGCCACTGTTCTGGGTGTCAGTTTTCAGGACCCACTTGGCACTCTCAAACCAGATCAAGTTGGCACTGGTGCCACCTTGCGTCTTGGAGGCATCCTGGGAGAGGCGCAATTCCAGGAGGCACCCGGCAATTTAAGGCCGCAGGACCCTGAACCATTGTACAGGCTTTTTCCCTGGGAAACAAAACTCACAAGCCACTGTTCTGGGTGTCAGTTTGCAGGACCCACTTGGCACTCTTAAACCAGACCAAGTTGGCACTGGTGCCACCTTGTGTCTGGGAGGCATCCTGCGAGAGGCGCAATTCCAGGAGGCACCTGGCAGTTTAAGGCCGCAGTACCCTGAACCATGGTACAGGCTTTTTCCCTGGGAAACAAAACTCACAAGCCACTGTTCTGGGTGTCAGTTTTCAGGACCCACTTGGCACTCTTAAACCAGACCAAGTTGGCACTGGTGCCACCTTGTGTCTGGGAGGCATCCTGCGAGAGGCGGAATTCCAGGAGGCACCCGGCAATTTAAGGCCTCAGGCCCCGGAACCATTGTACAGGCTTTTTCCCTGGGAAACAAAACTCACAAGCCACTGTTCTGGGTGTCAGTTTTCAGGACCCACCTGGCACTCTCAAAGCAGACCAAGTTGGCACTGGTGCCACCTTGCGTCTGGGAGGCATCCTGCGAGAGGCGGATCTCCAGGAGGCACCCGGCTATTAAAGGCGGCATTAACATAAACCATTGTACAGGCTTTTTCCCTGAGAAACAAAACTCACAAGCCACTGTTCTGGGTGTCAGTTTGCAGGACCCACTTGGCACTCTCAAACAAGACCAAGTTGGCACTGGTGCCACCTTGCGTCTGGGAGGCATCTTGCAAGACGCCGAATTCCAGGAGGCACCCGGCAATTTAAGGCCTCAGGCCCCTGAACCATTGTACAGGCTTTTTCCCTGGGAAAGAAAACTCACAAGCCACTGTTCTGGGTGTCAGTTTTCAGGACCCACTTGGCACTCTTAAACCAGACCAAGTTGGAACTGGTGCCACCTTGCGTCTGGGAGGCATCCTGCGAGAGGCCGAATTCCAGGAGGCACCCAGCAATTTAAGGCCTCAGGGCCCTGAACCATTGTACAGGCTTTTTCCCCGGGAAACAAAACTCACAAGCCACTGTTCTGGGTGTCAGTTTGCAGGAGCCACCTGGCACTCTCAAACCAGACCAAGTTGGAACTGGTGCCAACTTGCGTCTGGGAGGCATCCTTCGAGAGGCGCAATTCCAGGAGGCATCCGGCAATTTAAGGCCGCAGGACCCTGAACCATTGTACAGGCTTTTTCCCTGGGAAACAAAACTCACAAGCCACTGTTCTGGGTGTCAGTTTTCAGGACCCACTTGGCATTCTCAAACCAGACAAAGTTGGCACTGGTGCCACCTTGCGTCTGGGAGGCATCCTGAAAGACGCCGAATTCCAGGAGGCACCCGGCAATTTAAGGCCGCAGAACCCTGAACCATTGTACAGGCTTTTTCCCTGGGAAACAAAACTCACAAGCCACTGTTCTGGGTGTCAGTTTTCAGGACACACTTGGCACTCTCAAACCAGACCAAGTTGGCACTGGTGCCACCTTGCGTCTGGGAGGCATCCTGCGAGAGGCGGAATTCCAGGAGTCACCCGGCAATTTAAGGCCGCAGGACCGAAAACCATTCTACAGGCTCTTTCCCTGGAAAACAAAACTCACAAGCCACTGTTCTGGGTGTCAGTTTGCAGGACCCACTTGGCACTCTCAAACAAGACCAAGTTGGCACTGGTGCCACCTTGCGTCTGGGAGGCATCTTGCAAGACGCCGAATTCCAGGAGGCACCCGGCAATTTAAGGCCGCAGGAACCTGAACCATTGTACAGGCTTTTTCCCTGGGAAACAAAACTCACAAGCCACTGTTCTGGGTGTCAGTTTCCAGGACCCACGTGGCACTCTTAAACCAGACCAAGTTGGCACTGGTGTTGCTTAGCGTCTGGGAAACACCTGGCGAGATGCGGAATTCCAGGAGGCACCCGGCAATTTAAGGCCGCAGGACCCTGAACCATTGTACAGGCTTTTTCCCTGGGAAACAAAACTCACAAGCCACTGTTCTGGGTGTCAGTTTCCAGGACCCACGTGGCACTCTTAAACCAGACCAAGTTGGAACTGGTGCCACCTTGCGTCTGGGAGGCATCCTGCGAGTGGCCGAATTCCAGGAGGCACCCGGCAATTTAAGTCCGCAGGACCCTGAACCATTGTACAGGCTTTTTCCCTGGGAAACAAAATTCACAAGCCACTGTTCTGGGTGTCAGTTTGCAGGAGCCACCTGGCACTCTCAAACCAGACCAAGTTGGCACTGGTGCCACCTTGCGTCTGGGAGGCATCTTGCAAGACGCCGAATTCCAGGAGGCACCCGGCAATTTAAGGCCGCAGGAACCTGAACCATTGTACAGGCTATTTCCCTGGGAAACAAAACTCACAAGCCACTGTTCTGGGTGTCAGTTTCCAGGACCCACGTGGCACTCTTAAACCAGACCAAGTTGGCACTGGTGTTGCTTAGCGTCTGGGAAACACCTGGCGAGATGCGGATTTCCAGGAGGCACCCAGCAATTTAAGGCCGCAGGACCCTGAACCATTGTACAGGCTTTTTCCCTGGGAAACAAAACTCACAAGCCACTGTTCTGGGTGTCAGTTTGCAGAACAAACTTGGCACTCTCAAACCAGACCAAGTTGGCACTGGTGCCACCTTGCGTCTGGGAGGCATCCTGCGAGAGGCGGAATTCCAGGAGGCACCCGGCAATTTAGGGCCGCAGGACCCTGAACCATTGTACAGGCTTTTTCCCTGGGAAACAAAACTCACAAGCCACTGTTCTGGGTGTCAGTTTGCAGGACCCACTTGACACTCTCAAAGCAGACCAAGTTGGCACTGGTGCCACCTTGCGTCTGGGAGGCATCCTGCGAGAGGCGGATCTCCAGGAGGCACCCGGCTATTAAAGGCGGCATTAACATAAACCATTGTACAGGCTTTTTCCCTGGGAAACAAAACTCACAAGCCACTGTTCTGGGTGTCAGTTTTCAGGACCCACTTGACACTCGCAAACCAGACCATGTTGGAAATGGTGTCATTTTGCGTCTGGGAGGCACCCTGCGAGAGTCTGAATTCCAGGAGGCACCTGGCAATTTAAGGCCTCAGGCCCCTGAACCATTGTACAGGCTTTTTCCCTGGGAAACAAAACTCACAAGCCACTGTTCTGGGTGTCAGTTTCCAGGACCCACTTTGCACTCTTAAACCAGACCAAGTTGGCACTGGTGTTGCTTAGCGTCTGGGAAACACCTGGCGAGATGCAGATTTCCAGGAGTCACCCGGCAATTTAAGGCCGCAGGACCGAAAACCATTCTACAGGCTTTTTCCCTGGAAAACAAAATTCAGAAGCCAC
The DNA here is from genome assembly GCF_963513975.1 of Fringilla coelebs. Classification (NCBI taxonomy): domain Eukaryota; kingdom Metazoa; phylum Chordata; class Aves; order Passeriformes; family Fringillidae; genus Fringilla; species Fringilla coelebs. The sequence continues at coordinate 715,382 of NW_028167557.1, forward strand.
TGTTCTGGGTGTCAGTTTGCAGGACCCACTTGGCACTCTCAAACAAGACCAAGTTGGCACTGGTGCCACCTTGCGTCTGGGAGGCATCTTGCAAGACGCCGAATTCCAGGAGGCACCCGGCAATTTAAGGCCGCAAGAACCTGAACCATTGTACAGGCTTTTTCCCTGGGAAACAAAACTCACAAGCCACTGTTCTGGGTGTCAGTTTCCAGGACCCACTTGGCACTCTTAAACCAGACCAAGTTGGCACTGGTGTTGCTTAGCGTCTGGGAAACACCTGGCGAGATGCGGAATTCCAGGAGGCACCCGGCAATTTAAGGCCGCAGGACCCTGAACCATTGTACAGGCTTTTTCCCTGGGAAACAAAACTCACAAGCCACTGTTCTGGGTGTCAGTTTTCAGGACCCACTTGGCACTCTTAAACCAGATTAAGTTGGAACTGGTGCCACCTTGTGTCTGGGAGGCATCCTGCGAGACGCCGAATTCCAGGAGGCACCTGGCAATTTAGGGCCTCAGGACCCTGAACCATTGTACAGGCTTTTTCCCTGGGAAACAAAACTCACAAGCCACTGTTCTGGGTGTCAGTTTTCAGGACCCACTTGGCACTCTTAAACCAGACCAAGTTGGAACTGGTGCCACCTTGCGTCTGGGAGGCATCCTGCGAGTGGCCGAATTCCAGGAGGCACCCGGCAATTTAAGTCCGCAGGACCCTGAACCATTGTACAGGCTTTTTCCCTGGGAAACAAAATTCACAAGCCACTGTTCTGGGTGTCAGTTTGCAGGAGCCACCTGGCACTCTCAAACCAGACCAAGTTGGCACTGGTGCCATTTTGCGTCTTGGAGGCATCCTGCGAGAGGCGCAATTCCAGGAGGCACCCGGCAATTTAAGGCCTCAGGCCCCTGAACCATTGTAAAGGCTTTTTCCCTGGGAAACAAAACTCACAAGCCACTGTTCTGGGTGTCAGTTTTCAGGACCCACTTGGCACTCTTAAACCAGACCAAGTTGGAACTGGTGCCACCTTGCGTCTGGGAGGCATCCTGCGAGAGGCCGAATTCCAGGAGGCACCCAGCAATTTAAGGCCTCAGGGCCCTGAACCATTGTACAGGCTTTTTCCCCGGGAAACAAAACTCACAAGCCACTGTTCTGGGTGTCAGTTTGCAGGAGCCACCTGGCACTCTCAAACCAGACCAAGTTGGCACTGGTGCCAACTTGCGTCTGGGAGGCATCCTTCGAGAGGCGCAATTCCAGGAGGCACCCGGCAATTTAAGGCCGCAGGACCCTGAACCATTGTACAGGCTTTTACCCTGGGAAACAAAACTCACAAGCCACTGTTCTGGGTGTCAGTTTTCAGGACCCACTTGGCACTCTCAAACCAGACAAAGTTGGCACTGGTGCCACCTTGCGTCTGGGAGGCATCCTGAAAGACGCCGAATTCCAGGAGGCACCTGGCAATTTAAGGCCGCAGAACCCTGAACCATTGTACAGGCTTTTTCCCGAGGAAACAAAACTCACAAGCCACTGTTCTGGGTGTCAGTTTTCAGGACACACTTGGCACTCTCAAACCAGACCAAGTTGGCACTGGTGCCACCTTGCGTCTGGGAGGCATCTTGCGAGAGGCGGAATTCCAGGAGGCACCCGGCAATTTAAGGCCGCAGGACCGAAAACCATTCTACAGGCTTTTTCCCTGGAAAACAAAATTCAGAAGCCACTGTTCTGGGTGTCAGTTTGCAGGACCCACTCGGCACTCTCAAACAAGACCAAGTTGGCACTGGTGCCACCTTGCGTCTGGGAGGCATCTTGCAAGAAGCCGAATTCCAGGAGGCACCCGGCAATTTAAGGCCGCAGGAACCTGAACCATTGTACAGGCTTTTTCCCTGGGAAACAAAACTCACAAGCCACTGTTCTGGGTGTCAGTTTCCAGGACCCACGTGGCACTCTTAAACCAGTCCAAGTTGGCACTGGTGTTGCTTAGCGTCTGGGAAACACCTGGCGAGATGCGGAATTCCAGGAGGCACCCGGCAATTTAAGGCCGCAGGACCCTGAACCATTGTACAGGCTTTTTCCCTGGGAAACAAAACTCACAAGCCACTGTTCTGGGTGTCCGTTTTCAGGACACACTTGGCACTCTCAAACCAGACAAAGTTGGCACTGGTGCCACCTTGCGTCTCAGAGGCATCCTGCAAGAGGCGGAATTCCAGGAGGCACCCGGCAATTTAAGGCCGCAGGACCCTGAACCATTGTACAGGCTTTTCCCCTGGGAAACAAAACTCACAAGCCACTGTTCTGGGTGTCATTTTTCAGGACCCACTTGACACTCTCAAAGCACACAAGTTGGCACTGGTGCCACCTTGCGTCTGGGAGGCATCCTGCGAGAGGCAGATTTCCAGGTGTCACCCGGCTATTAAAGGCGGCATTAACCTAAACCATTTTACAGGCTTTTTCCCTGGGAAACAAAACTCACAAGCCACTGTTCTGGGTGTCAGTTTTCAGGACCCACTTGGCACTCTCAAACCAGATCAAGTTGGCACTGGTGCCACCTTGCGTCTTGGAGGCATCCTGCGAGAGGCGCAATTCCAGGAGGCACCCGGCAATTTAAGGCCGCAGGACCCTGAACCATTGTACAGGCTTTTTCCCTGGGAAACAAAACTCACAAGCCACTGTTCTGGGTGTCAGTTTTCAGGACCCACTTGGCACTCTTAAACCAGACCAAGTTGGCACTGGTGCCACCTTGCGTCTGGGAGGCATCCTGCAAGAGGCGGAATTCCAGGGGTCACACGGCAATTTAAGGCCTCAGGCCCCTGAACCATTGTACAGGCTTTTTCCCTGGGAAACAAAACTCACAAGCCACTGTTCTGGGTGTCAGTTTGCAGGAGCCACCTGGCACTCTCAAAGTAGACCAATTTGGCACTAGTGCCACCTTGCGTCTGGGAGGCATCCTGCGAGAGGCGCAATTCCAGGAGGCACCCGGCAATTTAAGGCCGCAGTACCCTGAACCATGGTACAGGCTTTTTCCCTGGGAAACAAAACTCACAAGCCACTGTTCTGGGTGTCAGTTTTCAGGACCCACTTGGCACTCTTAAACCAGACCAAGTTGGCACTGGTGCCACCTTGTGTCTGGGAGGCATCCTGCGAGAGGCGGAATTCCAGGAGGCACCCGGCAATTTAAGGCCTCAGGCCCCGGAACCATTGTACAGGCTTTTTCCCTGGGAAACAAAACTCACAAGCCACTGTTCTGGGTGTCAGTTTTCAGGACCCACCTGGCACTCTTAAACCAGACCAAGTTGGCACTGGTGCCACCTTGCGTCTGGGAGGCATCCTGCGAGTGGCCGAATTCCAGGAGGCACCCGGCAATTTAAGTCCGCAGGAACCTGAACCATTGTACAGGCTTTTTCCCTGGGAAACAAAACTCACAAGCCACTGTTCTGGGTGTCAGTTTCCAGGACCCACTTGGCACTCTTAAACCAGACCAAGTTGGAACTGGTGCCACCTTGCGTCTGGGAAACACCTGGCGAGATGCGGAATTCCAGGAGGCACCCGGCAATTTAAGGCCGCAGGACCCTGAACCATTGTACAGGCTTTTTCCCTGGGAAACAAAATTCACAAGCCACTGTTCTGGGTGTCAGTTTGCAGGAGCCACCTGGCACTCTCAAACCAGACCAAGTTGGCACTGGTGTTGCTTAGCGTCTGGGAAACACCTGGCGAGATGCGGAATTCCAGGAGGCACCCGGCAATTTAAGGCCGCAGGACCCTGAACCATTGTACAGGCTTTTTCCCTGGGAAACAAAACTCACAAGCCACTGTTCTGGGTGTCAGTTTGCAGGAGCCACCTGGCACTCTCAAAGTAGACCAATTTGGCACTACTGCCACCTTGTGTCTGGGAGGCATCCTGCGAGAAGCGCAATTCCAGGAGGCACCTGGCAATTTAAGGCCGCAGTACCCTGAACCATTGTACAGGCTTTTTCCCTGGGAAAGAAAACTCACAAGCCACTGTTCTGGGTGTCAGTTTTCAGGACCCACTTGGCACTCTTAAACCAGACCAAGTTGGAACTGGTGCCACCTTGCGTCTGGGAGGCATCCTGCGAGAGGCCGAATTCCAGGAGGCACCCAGCAATTTAAGGCCTCAGGGCCCTGAAACATTGTACAGGCTTTTTCCCTGGGAAACAAAACTCACAAGCCACTGTTCTGGGTGTCAGTTTGCAGGAGCCACCTGGCACTCTCAAACCAGACCAAGTTGGCACTGGTGCCAACTTGCGTCTGGGAGGCATCCTTCGAGAGGCGCAATTCCAGGAGGCACCCGGCAATTTAAGGCCGCAGGACCCTGAACCATTGTACAGGCTTTTTCCCTGGGAAACAAAACTCACAAGCCACTGTTCTGGGTGTCAGTTTTCAGGACCCACTTGGCACTCTCAAACCAGACAATGTTGGCACTGGTGCCACCTTGCGTCTGGGAGGCATCCTGAAAGACGCCGAATTCCAGGAGGCACCCGGCAATTTAAGGCCGCAGAACCCTGAACCATTGTACAGGCTTTTTCCCTGGGAAACAAAACTCACAAGCCACTGTTCTGGGTGTCAGTTTTCAGGACACACTTGGCACTCTCAAACCAGACCAAGTTGGCACTGGTGCAACCTTGCGTCTAAGAGGCATCCTGCGAGAGGCGGAATTCCAGGAGTCACCCGGCAATATAAGGCCGCAGGACAGAAAACCATTCTACAGGCTTTTTCCCTGGAAAAAAAAATTCAGAAGCCACTGTTCTGGGTGTCAGTTTGCAGGACCCACTTGGCACTCTCAAACAAGACCAAGTTGGCACTGGTGCCACCTTGCGTCTGGGAGGCATCTTGCAAGACGCCGAATTCCAGGAGGCACCCGGCAATTTAAGGCCGCAGGACCCTGAACCATTGTACAGGCTTTTTCCCTGGGAAACAAAACTCACAAGCCACTGTTCTGGGTGTCAGTTTCCAGGACCCACGTGGCACTCTCAAAGCAGACCAAGTTGGCACTGGTGCCACCTTGCGTCTGGGAGGCATCCTGCGAGAGGCAGATTTCCAGGTGTCACCCGGCTATTAAAGGCGGCATTAACCTAAACCATTTTACAGGCTTTTTCCCTGGGAAACAAAACTCACAAGCCACTGTTCTGGGTGTCAGTTTTCAGGACCCACTTGGCACTCTCAAACCAGATCAAGTTGGCACTGTTGGCACTGGTGCCACCTTGCATATTGGAGGCATCCTGCGAGAGGCGCAATTCCAGGAGGCACCCGGCAATTTAAGGCCGCAGGACCCTGAACCATTGTACAGGCTTTTTCCCTGGGAAACAAAACTCACAAGCCACTGTTCTGGGTGTCAGTTTTCAGGACCCACTTGGCACTCTTAAACCAGACCAAGTTGGCACTGGTGCCACCTTGCGTCTGGGAGTCATCCTGCGAGAGGCGGAATTCCAGGGGTCACACGGCAATTTAAGGCCTCAGGCCCCTGAACCATTGTACAGGCTTTTTCCCTGGGAAAGAAAACTCACAAGGCACTGTTCTGGGTGTCAGTTTGCAGGAGCCACCTGGCACTCTCAAAGTAGACCAATTTGGCACTAGTGCCACCTTGTGTCTGGGAGGCATCCTGCGAGAGGCGCAATTCCAGGAGGCACCTGGCAATTTAAGGCCGCAGTACCCTGAACCATGGTACAGGCTTTTTCCCTGGGAAACAAAACTCACAAGCCACTGTTCTGGGTGTCAGTTTGCAGGACCCACTTGGCACTCTTAAACTAGGCCAAGTTGGCACTGGTGTTGCTTAGCGTCTGGGAAACACCTGGCGAGATGCGGAATTCCAGGAGGCACCCGGCAATTTAAGGCCGCAGGACCCTGAACCATTGTACAGGCTTTTTCCCTGGGAAAGAAAACTCACAAGGCACTGTTCTGGGTGTCAGTTTGCAGGAGCCACCTGGCACTCTCAAACCAGACCAAGTTGGCACTGGTGTCATGTTGCGCCTGGGAGGCATCCTGTGAGAGGCGGATCTCCAGGAGGCACCCGGCAATTTAAGGCCGCAGGACCCTGAACCATTTTACAGTCTTTTTCCCTGGGAAAGAAAACTCACAAGCCACTGTTCTGGGTGTCAGTTTTCAGGACCCACTTGACACGCTCAAACCAGACCAAGTTGGAACTGGTGCCACCTTGCGTCTGGGAGGCATCCTGCGAGTGGCCGAATTCCAGGAGGCACCCGGCAATTTAAGTCCGCAGGCCCCTGAACCATTGTACAGGCTTTTTCCCTGGGAAACAAAATTCACAAGCCACTGTTCTGGGTGTCAGTTTGCAGGAGCCACCTGGCACTCTCAAACCAGACCAAGTTGGCACTGGTGCCACCTTGCGTCTGGGAGGCATCTTGCAAGACGCCGAATTCCAGGAGGCACCCGGCAATTTAAGGCCGCAGGAACCTGAACCATTGTACAGGCTATTTCCCTGGGAAACAAAACTCACAAGCCACTGTTCTGGGTGTCAGTTTCCAGGACCCACGTGGCACTCTTAAACCAGACCAAGTTGGCACTGGTGTTGCTTAGCGTCTGGGAAACACCTGGCGAGATGCGGATTTCCAGGAGGCACCCAGCAATTTAAGGCCGCAGGACCCTGAACCATTGTACAGGCTTTTTCCCTGGGAAACAAAACTCACAAGCCACTGTTCTGGGTGTCAGTTTGCAGAACAAACTTGGCACTCTCAAACCAGACCAAGTTGGCACTGGTGCCACCTTGCGTCTGGGAGGCATCCTGCGAGAGGCGGAATTCCAGGAGGCACCCGGCAATTTAGGGCCGCAGGACCCTGAACCATTGTACAGGCTTTTTCCCTGGGAAACAAAACTCACAAGCCACTGTTCTGGGTGTCAGTTTGCAGGACCCACTTGACACTCTCAAAGCAGACCAAGTTGGCACTGGTGCCACCTTGCGTCTGGGAGGCATCCTGCGAGAGGCGGATCTCCAGGAGGCACCCGGCTATTAAAGGCGGCATTAACATAAACCATTGTACAGGCTTTTTCCCTGGGAAACAAAACTCACAAGCCACTGTTCTGGGTGTCAGTTTTCAGGACCCACTTGACACTCGCAAACCAGACCATGTTGGAAATGGTGTCATTTTGCGTCTGGGAGGCACCCTGCGAGAGTCTGAATTCCAGGAGGCACCTGGCAATTTAAGGCCTCAGGCCCCTGAACCATTGTACAGGCTTTTTCCCTGGGAAACAAAACTCACAAGCCACTGTTCTGGGTGTCAGTTTCCAGGACCCACTTTGCACTCTTAAACCAGACCAAGTTGGCACTGGTGTTGCTTAGCGTCTGGGAAACACCTGGCGAGATGCAGATTTCCAGGAGTCACCCGGCAATTTAAGGCCGCAGGACCGAAAACCATTCTACAGGCTTTTTCCCTGGAAAACAAAATTCAGAAGCCACTGTTCTGGGTGTCAGTTTGCAGGACCCACTTGGCACTCTCAAACAAGACCAAGTTGGCACTGGTGCCACCTTGCGTCTGGGAGGCATCTTGCAAGACGCCGAATTCCAGGAGGCACCCGGCAATTTAAGGCCGCAAGAACCTGAACCATTGTACAGGCTTTTTCCCTGGGAAACAAAACTCACAAGCCACTGTTCTGGGTGTCAGTTTCCAGGACCCACTTGGCACTCTTAAACCAGACCAAGTTGGCACTGGTGTTGCTTAGCGTCTGGGAAACACCTGGCGAGATGCGGAATTCCAGGAGGCACCCGGCAATTTAAGGCCGCAGGACCCTGAACCATTGTACAGGCTTTTTCCCTGGGAAACAAAACTCACAAGCCACTGTTCTGGGTGTCAGTTTTCAGGACCCACTTGGCACTCTTAAACCAGATTAAGTTGGAACTGGTGCCACCTTGTGTCTGGGAGGCATCCTGCGAGACGCCGAATTCCAGGAGGCACCTGGCAATTTAGGGCCTCAGGACCCTGAACCATTGTACAGGCTTTTTCCCTGGGAAACAAAACTCACAAGCCACTGTTCTGGGTGTCAGTTTTCAGGACCCACTTGGCACTCTTAAACCAGACCAAGTTGGAACTGGTGCCACCTTGCGTCTGGGAGGCATCCTGCGAGTGGCCGAATTCCAGGAGGCACCCGGCAATTTAAGTCCGCAGGACCCTGAACCATTGTACAGGCTTTTTCCCTGGGAAACAAAATTCACAAGCCACTGTTCTGGGTGTCAGTTTGCAGGAGCCACCTGGCACTCTCAAACCAGACCAAGTTGGCACTGGTGCCATTTTGCGTCTTGGAGGCATCCTGCGAGAGGCGCAATTCCAGGAGGCACCCGGCAATTTAAGGCCTCAGGCCCCTGAACCATTGTAAAGGCTTTTTCCCTGGGAAACAAAACTCACAAGCCACTGTTCTGGGTGTCAGTTTTCAGGACCCACTTGGCACTCTTAAACCAGACCAAGTTGGAACTGGTGCCACCTTGCGTCTGGGAGGCATCCTGCGAGAGGCCGAATTCCAGGAGGCACCCAGCAATTTAAGGCCTCAGGGCCCTGAACCATTGTACAGGCTTTTTCCCCGGGAAACAAAACTCACAAGCCACTGTTCTGGGTGTCAGTTTGCAGGAGCCACCTGGCACTCTCAAACCAGACCAAGTTGGCACTGGTGCCAACTTGCGTCTGGGAGGCATCCTTCGAGAGGCGCAATTCCAGGAGGCACCCGGCAATTTAAGGCCGCAGGACCCTGAACCATTGTACAGGCTTTTACCCTGGGAAACAAAACTCACAAGCCACTGTTCTGGGTGTCAGTTTTCAGGACCCACTTGGCACTCTCAAACCAGACAAAGTTGGCACTGGTGCCACCTTGCGTCTGGGAGGAATCCTGAAAGACGCCGAATTCCAGGAGGCACCTGGCAATTTAAGGCCGCAGAACCCTGAACCATTGTACAGGCTTTTTCCCGAGGAAACAAAACTCACAAGCCACTGTTCTGGGTGTCAGTTTTCAGGACACACTTGGCACTCTCAAACCAGACCAAGTTGGCACTGGTGCCACCTTGCGTCTGGGAGGCATCTTGCGAGAGGCGGAATTCCAGGAGTCACCCGGCAATTTAAGGCCGCAGGACCGAAAACCATTCTACAGGCTTTTTCCCTGGAAAACAAAATTCAGAAGCCACTGTTCTGGGTGTCAGTTTGCAGGACCCACTTGGCACTCTCAAACAAGACCAAGTTGGCACTGGTGCCACCTTGCGTCTGGGAGGCATCTTGCAAGAAGCCGAATTCCAGGAGGCACCCGGCAATTTAAGGCCGCAGGAACCTGAACCATTGTACAGGCTTTTTCCCTGGGAAACAAAACTCACAAGCCACTGTTCTGGGTGTCAGTTTCCAGGACCCACGTGGCACTCTTAAACCAGTCCAAGTTGGCACTGGTGTTGCTTAGCATCTGGGAAACACCTGGCGAGATGCGGAATTCCAGGAGGCACCCGGCAATTTAAGGCCGCAGGACCCTGAACCATTGTACAGGCTTTTTCCCTGGGAAACAAAACTCACAAGCCACTGTTCTGGGTGTCCGTTTTCAGGACACACTTGGCACTCTCAAACCAGACAAAGTTGGCACTGGTGCCACCTTGCGTCTCAGAGGCATCCTGCAAGAGGCGGAATTCCAGGAGGCACCCGGCAATTTAAGGCCGCAGGACCCTGAACCATTGTACAGGCTTTTCCCCTGGGAAACAAAACTCACAAGCCACTGTTCTGGGTGTCATTTTTCAGGACCCACTTGACACTCTCAAAGCACACAAGTTGGCACTGGTGCCACCTTGCGTCTGGGAGGCATCCTGCGAGAGGCAGATTTCCAGGTGTCACCCGGCTATTAAAGGCGGCATTAACCTAAACCATTTTACAGGCTTTTTCCCTGGGAAACAAAACTCACAAGCCACTGTTCTGGGTGTCAGTTTTCAGGACCCACTTGGCACTCTCAAACCAGATCAAGTTGGCACTGGTGCCACCTTGCGTCTTGGAGGCATCCTGCGAGAGGCGCAATTCCAGGAGGCACCCGGCAATTTAAGGCCGCAGGACCCTGAACCATTGTACAGGCTTTTTCCCTGGGAAACAAAACTCACAAGCCACTGTTCTGGGTGTCAGTTTTCAGGACCCACTTGGCACTCTTAAACCAGACCAAGTTGGCACTGGTGCCACCTTGCGTCTGGGAGGCATCCTGCAAGAGGCGGAATTCCAGGGGTCACACGGCAATTTAAGGCCTCAGGCCCCTGAACCATTGTACAGGCTTTTTCCCTGGGAAACAAAACTCACAAGCCACTGTTCTGGGTGTCAGTTTGCAGGAGCCACCTGGCACTCTCAAAGTAGACCAATTTGGCACTAGTGCCACCTTGCGTCTGGGAGGCATCCTGCGAGAGGCGCAATTCCAGGAGGCACCCGGCAATTTAAGGCCGCAGTACCCTGAACCATGGTACAGGCTTTTTCCCTGGGAAACAAAACTCACAAGCCACTGTTCTGGGTGTCAGTTTTCAGGACCCACTTGGCACTCTTAAACCAGACCAAGTTGGCACTGGTGCCACCTTGTGTCTGGGAGGCATCCTGCGAGAGGCGGAATTCCAGGAGGCACCCGGCAATTTAAGGCCTCAGGCCCCGGAACCATTGTACAGGCTTTTTCCCTGGGAAACAAAACTCACAAGCCACTGTTCTGGGTGTCAGTTTTCAGGACCCACCTGGCACTCTTAAACCAGACCAAGTTGGCACTGGTGCCACCTTGCGTCTGGGAGGCATCCTGCGAGTGGCCGAATTCCAGGAGGCACCCGGCAATTTAAGTCCGCAGGAACCTGAACCATTGTACAGGCTTTTTCCCTGGGAAACAAAACTCACAAGCCACTGTTCTGGGTGTCAGTTTCCAGGACCCACTTGGCACTCTTAAACCAGACCAAGTTGGAACTGGTGCCACCTTGCGTCTGGGAAACACCTGGCGAGATGCGGAATTCCAGGAGGCACCCGGCAATTTAAGGCCGCAGGACCCTGAACCATTGTACAGGCTTTTTCCCTGGGAAACAAAATTCACAAGCCACTGTTCTGGGTGTCAGTTTGCAGGAGCCACCTGGCACTCTCAAACCAGACCAAGTTGGCACTGGTGTTGCTTAGCGTCTGGGAAACACCTGGCGAGATGCGGAATTCCAGGAGGCACCCGGCAATTTAAGTCTGCAGGACCCTGAACCATTGTACAGGCTTTTTCCCTGGGAAACAAAACTCACAAGCCACTGTTCTGGGTGTCAGTTTGCAGGAGCCACCTGGCACTCTCAAAGTAGACCAATTTGGCACTACTGCCACCTTGTGTCTGGGAGGCATCCTGCGAGAAGCGCAATTCCAGGAGGCACCTGGCAATTTAAGGCCGCAGTACCCTGAACCATTGTACAGGCTTTTTCCCTGGGAAAGAAAACTCACAAGCCACTGTTCTGGGTGTCAGTTTTCAGGACCCACTTGGCACTCTTAAACCAGACCAAGTTGGAACTGGTGCCACCTTGCGTCTGGGAGGCATCCTGCGAGAGGCCGAATTCCAGGAGGCACCCAGCAATTTAAGGCCTCAGGGCCCTGAAACATTGTACAGGCTTTTTCCCTGGGAAACAAAACTCACAAGCCACTGTTCTGGGTGTCAGTTTGCAGGAGCCACCTGGCACTCTCAAACCAGACCAAGTTGGCACTGGTGCCAACTTGCGTCTGGGAGGCATCCTTCGAGAGGCGCAATTCCAGGAGGCACCCGGCAATTTAAGGCCGCAGGACCCTGAACCATTGTACAGGCTTTTTCCCTGGGAAACAAAACTCACAAGCCACTGTTCTGGGTGTCAGTTTTCAGGACCCACTTGGCACTCTCAAACCAGACAATGTTGGCACTGGTGCCACCTTGCATCTGGGAGGCATCCTGAAAGACGCCGAATTCCAGGAGGCACCCGGCAATTTAAGGCCGCAGAACCCTGAACCATTGTACAGGCTTTTTCCCTGGGAAACAAAACTCACAAGCCACTGTTCTGGGTGTCAGTTTTCAGGACACACTTGGCACTCTCAAACCAGACCAAGTTGGCACTGGTGCAACCTTGCGTCTAAGAGGCATCCTGCGAGAGGCGGAATTCCAGGAGTCACCCGGCAATATAAGGCCGCAGGACAGAAAACCATTCTACAGGCTTTTTCCCTGGAAAAAAAAATTCAGAAGCCACTGTTCTGGGTGTCAGTTTGCAGGACCCACTTGGCACTCTCAAACAAGACCAAGTTGGCACTGGTGCCACCTTGCGTCTGGGAGGCATCTTGCAAGACGCCGAATTCCAGGAGGCACCCGGCAATTTAAGGCCGCAGGACCCTGAACCATTGTACAGGCTTTTTCCCTGGGAAACAAAACTCACAAGCCACTGTTCTGGGTGTCAGTTTCCAGGACCCACGTGGCACTCTCAAAGCAGACCAAGTTGGCACTGGTGCCACCTTGCGTCTGGGAGGCATCCTGCGAGAGGCAGATTTCCAGGTGTCACCCGGCTATTAAAGGCGGCATTAACCTAAACCATTTTACAGGCTTTTTCCCTGGGAAACAAAACTCACAAGCCACTGTTCTGGGTGTCAGTTTTCAGGACCCACTTGGCACTCTCAAACCAGATCAAGTTGGCACTGTTGGCACTGGTGCCACCTTGCATATTGGAGGCATCCTGCGAGAGGCGCAATTCCAGGAGGCACCCGGCAATTTAAGGCCGCAGGACCCTGAACCATTGTACAGGCTTTTTCCCTGGGAAACAAAACTCACAAGCCACTGTTCTGGGTGTCAGTTTTCAGGACCCACTTGGCACTCTTAAACCAGACCAAGTTGGCACTGGTGCCACCTTGCGTCTGGGAGTCATCCTGCGAGAGGCGGAATTCCAGGGGTCACACGGCAATTTAAGGCCTCAGGCCCCTGAACCATTGTACAGGCTTTTTCCCTGGGAAAGAAAACTCACAAGGCACTGTTCTGGGTGTCAGTTTGCAGGAGCCACCTGGCACTCTCAAACCAGACCAAGTTGGCACTGGTGTCATGTTGCGCCTGGGAGGCATCCTGTGAGAGGCGGATCTCCAGGAGGCACCCGGCAATTTAAGGCCGCAGGACCCTGAACCATTTTACAGTCTTTTTCCCTGGGAAAGAAAACTCACAAGCCACTGTTCTGGGTGTCAGTTTTCAGGACCCACTTGACACGCTCAAACCAGACCAAGTTGGCACTGGTGCCACCTTGCGTCTGGGAGGCATCCTGCGAGAGGCGCAATTCCAGGTGTCACCCGGCAATTTAAGGCTGCAGGACCGAAAAACATTCTACAGGCTTTTTCCCTGGAAAACAAAATTCAGAAGCCACTGTTCTGGGTGTCAGTTTGCAGGACCCACTTGGCACTCTCAAACAAGACCAAGTTGGCACTGGTGCCACCTTGCGTCTGGGAGGCATCTTGCAAGAAGCCGAATTCCAGGAGGCACCCGGCAATTTAAGGCCGCAGGAACCTGAACCATTGTACAGGCTTTTTCCCTGGGAAACAAAACTCACAAGCCACTGTTCTGGGTGTCAGTTTCCAGGACCCACGTGGCACTCTTAAACCAGTCCAAGTTGGCACTGGTGTTGCTTAGCGTCTGGGAAACACCTGGCGAGATGCGGAATTCCAGGAGGCACCCGGGAATTTAAGGCCGCAGGACCCTGAACCATTGTACAGGCTTTTTCCCTGGGAAACAAAACTCACAAGCCACTGTTCTGGGTGTCCGTTTTCAGGACACACTTGGCACTCTCAAACCAGACAAAGTTGGCACTGGTGCCACCTTGCGTCTCGGAGGCATCCTGCAAGAGGCGGAATTCCAGGAGGCACCCGGCAATTTAAGGCCGCAGGACCCTGAACCATTGTACAGGCTTTTCCCCTGGGAAACAAAACTCACAAGCCACTGTTCTGGGTGTCATTTTTCAGGACCCACTTGACACTCTCAAAGCAGACCAAGTTGGCACTGGTGCCACCTTGCGTCTGGGAGGCATCCTGCGAGAGGCAGATTTCCAGGTGTCACCCGGCTATTAAAGGCGGCATTAACCTAAACCATTTTACAGGCTTTTTCCCTGGGAAACAAAACTCACAAGCCACTGTTCTGGGTGTCAGTTTTCAGGACCCACTTGGCACTCTCAAACCAGATCAAGTTGGCACTGGTGCCACCTTGCGTCTTGGAGGCATCCTGCGAGAGGCGCAATTCCAGGAGGCACCCGGCAATTTAAGGCCGCAGGACCCTGAACCATTTTACAGGCTTTTTCCCTGGGAAACAAAACTCACAAGCCACTGTTCTGGGTGTCAGTTTTCAGGACCCACTTGGCACTCTTAAACCAGACCAAGTTGGCACTGGTGCCACCTTGCGTCTGGGAGGCATCCTGCGAGAGGCGGAATTCCAGGGGTCACACGGCAATTTAAGGCCTCAGGCCCCTGAACCATTGTACAGGCTTTTTCCCTGGGAAACAAAACTCACAAGCCACTGTTCTGGGTGTCAGTTTGCAGGAGCCACCTGGCACTCTCAAAGTAGACCAATTTGGCACTAGTGCCACCTTGCGTCTGGGAGGCATCCTGCGAGAGGCGCAATTCCAGGAGGCACCCGGCAATTTAAGGCCGCAGTACCCTGAACCATGGTACAGGCTTTTTCCCTGGGAAACAAAACTCACAAGCCACTGTTCTGGGTGTCAGTTTTCAGGACCCACTTGGCACTCTTAAACCAGACCAAGTTGGCACTGGTGCCACCTTGTGTCTGGGAGGCATCCTGCGAGAGGCGGAATTCCAGGAGGCACCCGGCAATTTAAGGCCTCAGGCCCCGGAACCATTGTACAGGCATTTTCCCTGGGAAACAAAACTCACAAGCCACTGTTCTGGGTGTCAGTTTTCAGGACCCACCTGGCACTCTTAAACCAGACCAAGTTGGCACTGGTGCCACCTTGCGTCTGGGAGGCATCCTGCGAGAGGCCGAATTCCAGGAGGCACCCGGCAATTTAAGGCCGCAGGACCCTGAACCATTGTACAGGCTTTTTCCCTGGGAAACAAAACTCACAAGCCACTGTTCTGGGTGTCAGTTTGCAGGAGCCACCTGGCACTCTCAAACCAGACCAAGTTGGAACTGGTGCCACCTTGCGTCTGGGAAACACCTGGCGAGATGCGGAATTCCAGGAGGCACCCGGCAATTTAAGGCCGCAGGACCCTGAACCATTGTACAGGCTTTTTCCCTGGGAAACAAAACTCACAAGCCACTGTTCTTGGTGTCAGTTTTCAGGACCCACTTGGCACTCTTAAACCAGACCAAGTTGGAACTGGTGCCACCTTGTTTCTGGGAGGCATCCTGCGAGAGGCCGAATTCCAGGAGGCACCCGGCAATTTAAGGCCTCAGGACCCTGAACCATTGTACAGGCTTTTTCCCTGGGAAACAAAACTCACAAGCCACTGTTCTGGGTGTCAGTTTGCAGGACCCACTTGGCACTCTTAAACCAGACCAAGTTGGCACTGGTGTTGCTTAGCGTCTGGGAAACACCTGGCGAGATGCGGAATTCCAGGAGGCACCCGGCAATTTAAGGCCGCAGGACCCTGAACCATTGTACAGGCTTTTTCCCTGGGAAACAAAACTCACAAGCCACTGTTCTGGGTGTCAGTTTGCAGGAGCCACCTGGCACTCTCAAAGTAGACCAATTTGGTACTAGTGCCACCTTGTGTCTGGGAGGCATCCTGCGAGAAGCGCAATTCCAGGAGGCACCTGGCAATTTAAGGCCGCAGTACCCTGAACCATTGTACAGGCTTTTTCCCTGGGAAAGAAAACTCACAAGCCACTGTTCTGGGTGTCAGTTTTCAGGACCCACTTGGCACTCTTAAACCAGACCAAGTTGGAACTGGTGCCACCTTGCGTCTGGGAGGCATCCTGCGAGAGGCCGAATTCCAGGAGGCACCCAGCAATTTAAGGCCTCAGGGCCCTGAAACATTGTACAGGCTTTTTCCCCGGGAAACAAAACTCACAAGCCACTGTTCTGGGTGTCAGTTTGCAGGAGCCACCTGGCACTCTCAAACCAGACCAAGTTGGCACTGGTGCCAACTTGCGTCTGGGAGGCATCCTTCGAGAGGCGCAATTCCAGGAGGCACCCGGCAATTTAAGGCCGCAGGACCCTGAACCATTGTACAGGCTTTTTCCCTGGGAAACAAAACTCACAAGCCACTGTTCTGGGTGTCAGTTTTCAGGACCCACTTGGCACTCTCAAACCAGACAATGTTGGCACTGGTGCCACCTTGCGTCTGGGAGGCATCCTGAAAGACGCCGAATTCCAGGAGGCACCCGGCAATTTAAGGCCGCAGAACCCTGAACCATTGTACAGGCTTTTTCCCTGGGAAACAAAACTCACAAGCCACTGTTCTGGGTGTCAGTTTTCAGGACACACTTGGCACTCTCAAACCAGACCAAGTTGGCACTGGTGCAACCTTGCGTCTGGGAGGCATCCTGCGAGAGGCGGAATTCCAGGAGTCACCCGGCAATTTAAGGCCGCAGGACCGAAAACCATTCTACAGGCTTTTTCCCTGGAAAACAAAATTCAGAAGCCACTGTTCTGGGTGTCAGTTTGCAGGACCCACTTGGCACTCTCAAACAAGACCAAGTTGGCACTGGTGCCACCTTGCGTCTGGGAGGCATCTTGCAAGACGCCGAATTCCAGGAGGCACCCGGCAATTTAAGGCCGCAGGACCCTGAACCATTGTACAGGCTTTTTCCCTGGGAAACAAAACTCACAAGCCACTGTTCTGGGTGTCAGTTTCCAGGACCCACGTGGCACTCTCAAAGCAGACCAAGTTGGCACTGGTGCCACCTTGCGTCTGGGAGGCATCCTGCGAGAGGCAGATTTCCAGGTGTCACCCGGCTATTAAAGGCGGCATTAACCTAAACCATTTTACAGGCTTTTTCCCTGGGAAACAAAACTCACAAGCCACTGTTCTGGGTGTCAGTTTTCAGGACCCACTTGGCACTCTCAAACCAGATCAAGTTGGCACTGTTGGCACTGGTGCCACCTTGCATATTGGAGGCATCCTGCGAGAGGCGCAATTCCAGGAGGCACCCGGCAATTTAAGGCCGCAGGACCCTGAACCATTGTACAGGCTTTTTCCCTGGGAAACAAAACTCACAAGCCACTGTTCTGGGTGTCAGTTTTCAGGACCCACTTGGCACTCTTAAACCAGACCAAGTTGGCACTGGTGCCACCTTGCGTCTGGGAGTCATCCTGCGAGAGGCGGAATTCCAGGGGTCACACGGCAATTTAAGGCCTCAGGCCCCTGAACCATTGTACAGGCTTTTTCCCTGGGAAAGAAAACTCACAAGGCACTGTTCTGGGTGTCAGTTTGCAGGAGCCACCTGGCACTCTCAAACCAGACCAAGTTGGCACTGGTGTCATGTTGCGCCTGGGAGGCATCCTGTGAGAGGCGGATCTCCAGGAGGCACCCGGCAATTTAAGGCCGCAGGACCCTGAACCATTTTACAGTCTTTTTCCCTGGGAAAGAAAACTCACAAGCCACTGTTCTGGGTGTCAGTTTTCAGGACCCACTTGACACGCTCAAACCAGACCAAGTTGGCACTGGTGCCACCTTGCGTCTGGGAGGCATCCTGCGAGAGGCGCAATTCCAGGTGTCACCCGGCAATTTAAGGCTGCAGGACCGAAAAACATTCTACAGGCTTTTTCCCTGGAAAACAAAATTCAGAAGCCACTGTTCTGGGTGTCAGTTTGCAGGACCCACTTGGCACTCTCAAACAAGACCAAGTTGGCACTGGTGCCACCTTGCGTCTGGGAGGCATCTTGCAAGAAGCCGAATTCCAGGAGGCACCCGGCAATTTAAGGCCGCAGGAACCTGAACCATTGTACAGGCTTTTTCCCTGGGAAACAAAACTCACAAGCCACTGTTCTGGGTGTCAGTTTCCAGGACCCACGTGGCACTCTTAAACCAGTCCAAGTTGGCACTGGTGTTGCTTAGCGTCTGGGAAACACCTGGCGAGATGCGGAATTCCAGGAGGCACCCGGGAATTTAAGGCCGCAGGACCCTGAACCATTGTACAGGCTTTTTCCCTGGGAAACAAAACTCACAAGCCACTGTTCTGGGTGTCCGTTTTCAGGACACACTTGGCACTCTCAAACCAGACAAAGTTGGCACTGGTGCCACCTTGCGTCTCGGAGGCATCCTGCAAGAGGCGGAATTCCAGGAGGCACCCGGCAATTTAAGGCCGCAGGACCCTGAACCATTGTACAGGCTTTTCCCCTGGGAAACAAAACTCACAAGCCACTGTTCTGGGTGTCATTTTTCAGGACCCACTTGACACTCTCAAAGCAGACCAAGTTGGCACTGGTGCCACCTTGCGTCTGGGAGGCATCCTGCGAGAGGCAGATTTCCAGGTGTCACCCGGCTATTAAAGGCGGCATTAACCTAAACCATTTTACAGGCTTTTTCCCTGGGAAACAAAACTCACAAGCCACTGTTCTGGGTGTCAGTTTTCAGGACCCACTTGGCACTCTCAAACCAGATCAAGTTGGCACTGGTGCCACCTTGCGTCTTGGAGGCATCCTGCGAGAGGCGCAATTCCAGGAGGCACCCGGCAATTTAAGGCCGCAGGACCCTGAACCATTTTACAGGCTTTTTCCCTGGGAAACAAAACTCACAAGCCACTGTTCTGGGTGTCAGTTTTCAGGACCCACTTGGCACTCTTAAACCAGACCAAGTTGGCACTGGTGCCACCTTGCGTCTGGGAGGCATCCTGCGAGAGGCGGAATTCCAGGGGTCACACGGCAATTTAAGGCCTCAGGCCCCTGAACCATTGTACAGGCTTTTTCCCTGGGAAACAAAACTCACAAGCCACTGTTCTGGGTGTCAGTTTGCAGGAGCCACCTGGCACTCTCAAAGTAGACCAATTTGGCACTAGTGCCACCTTGCGTCTGGGAGGCATCCTGCGAGAGGCGCAATTCCAGGAGGCACCCGGCAATTTAAGGCCGCAGTACCCTGAACCATGGTACAGGCTTTTTCCCTGGGAAACAAAACTCACAAGCCACTGTTCTGGGTGTCAGTTTTCAGGACCCACTTGGCACTCTTAAACCAGACCAAGTTGGCACTGGTGCCACCTTGTGTCTGGGAGGCATCCTGCGAGAGGCGGAATTCCAGGAGGCACCCGGCAATTTAAGGCCTCAGGCCCCGGAACCATTGTACAGGCATTTTCCCTGGGAAACAAAACTCACAAGCCACTGTTCTGGGTGTCAGTTTTCAGGACCCACCTGGCACTCTTAAACCAGACCAAGTTGGCACTGGTGCCACCTTGCGTCTGGGAGGCATCCTGCGAGAGGCCGAATTCCAGGAGGCACCCGGCAATTTAAGGCCGCAGGACCCTGAACCATTGTACAGGCTTTTTCCCTGGGAAACAAAACTCACAAGCCACTGTTCTGGGTGTCAGTTTGCAGGAGCCACCTGGCACTCTCAAACCAGACCAAGTTGGAACTGGTGCCACCTTGCGTCTGGGAAACACCTGGCGAGATGCGGAATTCCAGGAGGCACCCGGCAATTTAAGGCCGCAGGACCCTGAACCATTGTACAGGCTTTTTCCCTGGGAAACAAAACTCACAAGCCACTGTTCTTGGTGTCAGTTTTCAGGACCCACTTGGCACTCTTAAACCAGACCAAGTTGGAACTGGTGCCACCTTGTTTCTGGGAGGCATCCTGCGAGAGGCCGAATTCCAGGAGGCACCCGGCAATTTAAGGCCTCAGGACCCTGAACCATTGTACAGGCTTTTTCCCTGGGAAACAAAACTCACAAGCCACTGTTCTGGGTGTCAGTTTGCAGGACCCACTTGGCACTCTTAAACCAGACCAAGTTGGCACTGGTGTTGCTTAGCGTCTGGGAAACACCTGGCGAGATGCGGAATTCCAGGAGGCACCCGGCAATTTAAGGCCGCAGGACCCTGAACCATTGTACAGGCTTTTTCCCTGGGAAACAAAACTCACAAGCCACTGTTCTGGGTGTCAGTTTGCAGGAGCCACCTGGCACTCTCAAAGTAGACCAATTTGGTACTAGTGCCACCTTGTGTCTGGGAGGCATCCTGCGAGAAGCGCAATTCCAGGAGGCACCTGGCAATTTAAGGCCGCAGTACCCTGAACCATTGTACAGGCTTTTTCCCTGGGAAAGAAAACTCACAAGCCACTGTTCTGGGTGTCAGTTTTCAGGACCCACTTGGCACTCTTAAACCAGACCAAGTTGGAACTGGTGCCACCTTGCGTCTGGGAGGCATCCTGCGAGAGGCCGAATTCCAGGAGGCACCCAGCAATTTAAGGCCTCAGGGCCCTGAAACATTGTACAGGCTTTTTCCCCGGGAAACAAAACTCACAAGCCACTGTTCTGGGTGTCAGTTTGCAGGAGCCACCTGGCACTCTCAAACCAGACCAAGTTGGCACTGGTGCCAACTTGCGTCTGGGAGGCATCCTTCGAGAGGCGCAATTCCAGGAGGCACCCGGCAATTTAAGGCCGCAGGACCCTGAACCATTGTACAGGCTTTTTCCCTGGGAAACAAAACTCACAAGCCACTGTTCTGGGTGTCAGTTTTCAGGACCCACTTGGCACTCTCAAACCAGACAATGTTGGCACTGGTGCCACCTTGCGTCTGGGAGGCATCCTGAAAGACGCCGAATTCCAGGAGGCACCCGGCAATTTAAGGCCGCAGAACCCTGAACCATTGTACAGGCTTTTTCCCTGGGAAACAAAACTCACAAGCCACTGTTCTGGGTGTCAGTTTTCAGGACACACTTGGCACTCTCAAACCAGACCAAGTTGGCACTGGTGCAACCTTGCGTCTGGGAGGCATCCTGCGAGAGGCGGAATTCCAGGAGTCACCCGGCAATTTAAGGCCGCAGGACCGAAAACCATTCTACAGGCTTTTTCCCTGGAAAACAAAATTCAGAAGCCACTGTTCTGGGTGTCAGTTTGCAGGACCCACTTGGCACTCTCAAACAAGACCAAGTTGGCACTGGTGCCACCTTGCGTCTGGGAGGCATCTTGCAAGACGCCGACTTCCAGGAGGCACCCGGCAATTTAAGGCCGCAGGAACCTGAACCATTGTACAGGCTTTTTCCCTGGGAAACAAAACTCACAAGCCACTGTTCTGGGTGTCAGTTTCCAGGACCCACGTGGCACTCTTAAACCAGACCAAGTTGGCACTGGTGTTGCTTAGCGTCTGGGAAACACCTGGCGAGATGCGGAATTCCAGGAGGCACCCGGCAATTTAAGGCCGCAGGACCCTGAACCATTGTACAGGCTTTTTCCCTGGGAAACAAAACTCACAAGCCACTGTTCTGGGTGTCAGTTTTCAGGACCCACTTGACACTCTCAAAGCAGACCAAGTTGGCACTGGTGCCACCTTGCGTCTGGGAGGCATCCTGCGAGAGGCCGAATTCCAGGTGGCACCCGGCTAATAAAGGCGGCATTAACCTAAACCATTTTACAGGCTTTTTCCCTGGGAAACAAAACTCACAAGCCACTGTTCTGGGTGTCAGTTTGCAGGAGCCACCTGGCACTCTCAAACCAGATCAAGTTGGCACTGGTGCCACCTTGCGTCTTGGAGGCATCCTGCGAGAGGCGCAATTCCAGGAGGCACCCGGCAATTTAAGGCCACAGGACCCTGAACCATTGTACAGGCTTTTTCCCTGGGAAACAAAACTCACAAGCCACTGTTCTGGGTGTCAGTTTGCAGGACCCACTTGGCACTCTTAAACCAGACCAAGTTGGAACTGGTGCCACCTTGCGTCTGGGAGGCATCCTGCGAGAGGCGGAATTCCAGGGGTCACACGGCAATTTAAGGCCTCAGGCCCCTGAACCATTGTACAAGCTTTTTCCCTGGGAAACAAAACTCACAAGCCACTGTTCTGGGTGTCAGTTTGCAGGAGCCACCTGGCACTCTCAAAGTAGACCAATTTGGCACTAGTGCCACCTTGTGTCTGGGAGGCATCCTGCGAGAGGCGCAATTCCAGGAGGCACCTGGAAATTTAAGGCCGCAGTACCCTGAACCATGGTACAGGCTTTTTCCCTGGGAAACAAAACTCACAAGCCACTGTTCTGGGTGTCAGTGTTCAGGACCCACTTGGCACTCTTAAACCAGACCAAGTTGGCACTGGTGCCACCTTGTGTCTGGGAGGCATCCTGCGAGAGGCGGAATTCCAGGAGGCACCCGGCAATTTAAGGCCTCAGGCCCCTGAACCATTGTACAGGCTTTTTCCCTGGGAAACAAAACTCACAAGCCACTGTTCTGGGTGTCAGTTTTCAGGACCCACTTGGCACTCTTAAACCAGACCAAGTTGGAACTGGTGCCACCTTGTGTCTGGGAGGCATCCTGCGAGAGGCCGACTTCCAGGAGGCACCCGGCAATTTAAGGCCTCAGGCCCCTGAACCATTGTACAGGCTTTTTCTTTGGGAAACAAAACTCACAAGCCACTGTTCTGGGTGTCAGTTTTCAGGACCCACTTGGCACTCTTAAACCAGACCAAGTTGGAACTGGTGCCACCTTGCGTCTGGGAGGCATCCTGCGAGTGGCCGAATTCCAGGAGGCACCCGGCAATTTAAGTCCACAGGACCCTGAACCATTGTACAGGTTTTTCCCTGGGAAACAAAATTCACAAGCCACTGTTCTGGGTGTCAGTTTGCAGGAGCCACCTGGCACTCTCAAACCAGACCAAGTTGGCACTGGTGCCATTTTGCGTCTGGGAGGCATCCTGCGAGAGGCGCAATTCCAGGAGGCACCCGGCAATTTAAGGCCACAGGACCCTGAACCATTGTACAGGCTTTTTCCCTGGGAAAGAAAACTCACAAGCCACTGTTCTGGGTGTCAGTTTGCAGGAGCCACTTGACACTCGCAAACCAGACCATGTTGGAAATGGTGTCATTTTGCGTCTGGGAGGCACCCTGCGAGAGTCTGAATTCCAGGAGGCACCTGGCAATTTAAGGCCTCAGGCCCCTGAACCATTGTACAGGCTTTTTCCCTGGGAAACAAAACTCACAAGCCACTGTTCTGGGTGTCAGTTTGCAGGACCCACTTGGCACTCTTAAACCAGACCAAGTTGGCACTGGTGTTTCTTAGCGTCTGGGAAACACCTGGCGAGATGCGGAATTCTAGGAGTCACCCGGCAATTT
Source organism: Fringilla coelebs (assembly GCF_963513975.1). NCBI lineage: Eukaryota > Metazoa > Chordata > Aves > Passeriformes > Fringillidae > Fringilla > Fringilla coelebs. The sequence continues at coordinate 738,522 of NW_028167557.1, forward strand.
AAGGCCGCAGGACCGAAAACCATTCTACAGGCTTTTTCCCTGGAAAACAAAATTCAGAAGCCACTGTTCTGGGTGTCAGTTTGCAGGACCCACTTGGCACTCTCAAACAAGACCAAGTTGGCACTGGTGCCACCTTGCGTCTGGGAGGCATCTTGCAAGACGCCGAATTCCAGGAGGCACCCGGCAATTTAAGGCGGCAGGAACCTGAACCATTGTACAGGCTTTTTCCCTGGGAAACAAAACTCACAAGCCACTGTTCTGGGTGTCAGTTTCCAGGACCCACTTGGCACTCTTAAACCAGACCAAGTTGGCACTGGTGTTGCTTAGCGTCTGGGAAACACCTGGCGAGATGCGGAATTCCAGGAGGCACCCGGCAATTTAAGGCCGCAGGACCCTGAACCATTGTACAGGCTTTTTCCCTGGGAAAGAAAACTCACAAGGCACTGTTCTGGGTGTCAGTTTGCAGGAGCCACCTGGCACTCTCAAACCAGACCAAGTTGGCACTGGTGTCATGTTGCGCCTGGGAGGCATCCTGCGAGAGGCGCAATTCCAGGTGGCACCCGGCAATTTAAGGCCGCAGGACCCTGAACCATTGTACAGGCTTTTTCCCTGGGAAACAAAACTCACAAGCCACTGTTCTGGGTGTCAGTTTTCAGGACCACTTGACACTCTCAAAGCAGACCAAGTTGGCACTGGTGCCACCTTGCGTCTGGGAGGCATCCGTCGAGAGGCGCAATTCCAGGAGGCACCCGGCAATTTAAGGCTGCAGGACCCTGAACCATTGTACAGGCTTTTTCCCTGGGAAACAAAACTCACAAGCCACTGTTCTGGGTGTCAGTTTTCAGGACCCACTTGGCACTCTCAAACCAGACCAAGTTGGAACTGGTGCCACCTTGTGTCCGGGAGGCATCCTGCGAGAGGCGGAATTCCAGGAGGCACCCGGCAATTTAAGGCCTCAGGCCCCTGAACCATTGTACAGGCTTTTTCCCTGGGAAACAAAACTCACAAGCCACTGTTCTGGGTGTCAGTTTTCAGGACCCACTTGGCACTCTTAAACCAGACAAGTTGGAACTGGTGCCACCTTGCGTCTGGGAGGCATCCTGCGAGTGGCCGAATTCCAGGAGGCATCCGGAAATTTAAGTCTGCCGGACCCTGAACCATTGTACAGGCTTTTTCCCCGGGAAAGAAAACTCACAAGCCACTGTTCTTGGTCTCAGTTTGCAGGACCCACTTGGCACTCTCAAACCAGACAAAGTTGGCACTGGTGCCACCTTGCGTCTGGGAGGCATCCTGAAAGACGCCGAATTCCAGGAGGCACCCGGCAATTTAAGGCCGCAGAACCCTGAACCATTGTACAGGCTTTTTCCCTGGAAAACAAAATTCAGAAGCCACTGTTCTGGGTGTCAGTTTGCAGGACCCACTTGGCACTCTCAAACAAGACCAAGTTGGCACTGGTGCCACCTTGCGTCTGGGAGGCATCTTGCAAGACGCCGAATTCCAGGAGGCACCCGGCAATTTAAGGCCGCAGGAACCTGAACCATTGTACAGGCTTTTTCCCTGGGAAACAAAACTCACAAGCCACTGTTCTGGGTGTCAGTTTCCAGGACCCACTTGGCACTCTTAAACCAGACCAAGTTGGCACTGGTGTTGCTTAGCGTCTGGGAAACACCTGGCGAGATGCGGAATTCCAGGAGGCACCCGGCAATTTAAGGCCGCAGGACCCTGAACCGTTGTACAGGCTTTTTCCCTGGGAAACAAAACTCACAAGCCACTGTTCTGGGTGTCAGTTTTCAGGACCCACTTGACACTCTCAAAGCAGACCAAGTTGGCACTGGTGCCACCTTGCGTCTGGGAGGCATCCTGCGAGAGGCCGAATTCCAGGTGGCACCCGGCTAATAAAGGCGGCATTAACCTAAACCATTTTACAGGCTTTTTCCCTGGGAAACAAAACTCACAAGCCACTGTTCTGGGTGTCAGTTTGCAGGAGCCACCTGGCACTCTCAAACCAGATCAAGTTGGCACTGGTGCCACCTTGCGTCTTGGAGGCATCCTGCGAGAGGCGCAATTCCAGGAGGCACCCGGCAATTTAAGGCCACAGGACCCTGAACCATTGTACAGGCTTTTTCCCTGGGAAACAAAACTCACAAGCCACTGTTCTGGGTGTCAGTTTGCAGGACCCACTTGGCACTCTTAAACCAGACCAAGTTGGAACTGGTGCCACCTTGCGTCTGGGAGGCATCCTGCGAGAGGCGGAATTCCAGGGGTCACACGGCAATTTAAGGCCTCAGGCCCCTGAACCATTGTACAGGCTTTTTCCCTGGGAAACAAAACTCACAAGCCACTGTTCTGGGTGTCAGTTTGCAGGAGCCACCTGGCACTCTCAAAGTAGACCAATTTGGCACTAGTGCCACCTTGTGTCTGGGAGGCATCCTGCGAGAGGCGCAATTCCAGGAGGCACCTGGAAATTTAAGGCCGCAGTACCCTGAACCATGGTACAGGCTTTTTCCCTGGGAAACAAAACTCACAAGCCACTGTTCTGGGTGTCAGTGTTCAGGACCCACTTGGCACTCTTAAACCAGACCAAGTTGGCACTGGTGCCACCTTGTGTCTGGGAGGCATCCTGCGAGAGGCGGAATTCCAGGAGGCACCCGGCAATTTAAGGCCTCAGGCCCCTGAACCATTGTACAGGCTTTTTCCCTGGGAAACAAAACTCACAAGCCACTGTTCTGGGTGTCAGTTTTCAGGACCCACTTGGCACTCTTAAACCAGACCAAGTTGGAACTGGTGCCACCTTGTGTCTGGGAGGCATCCTGCGAGAGGCCGACTTCCAGGAGGCACCCGGCAATTTAAGGCCTCAGGCCCCTGAACCATTGTACAGGCTTTTTCTTTGGGAAACAAAACTCACAAGCCACTGTTCTGGGTGTCAGTTTTCAGGACCCACTTGGCACTCTTAAACCAGACCAAGTTGGAACTGGTGCCACCTTGCGTCTGGGAGGCATCCTGCGAGTGGCCGAATTCCAGGAGGCACCCGGCAATTTAAGTCCACAGGACCCTGAACCATTGTACAGGTTTTTCCCTGGGAAACAAAATTCACAAGCCACTGTTCTGGGTGTCAGTTTGCAGGAGCCACCTGGCACTCTCAAACCAGACCAAGTTGGCACTGGTGCCATTTTGCGTCTGGGAGGCATCCTGCGAGAGGCGCAATTCCAGGAGGCACCCGGCAATTTAAGGCCACAGGACCCTGAACCATTGTACAGGCTTTTTCCCTGGGAAAGAAAACTCACAAGCCACTGTTCTGGGTGTCAGTTTGCAGGAGCCACTTGACACTCGCAAACCAGACCATGTTGGAAATGGTGTCATTTTGCGTCTGGGAGGCACCCTGCGAGAGTCTGAATTCCAGGAGGCACCTGGCAATTTAAGGCCTCAGGCCCCTGAACCATTGTACAGGCTTTTTCCCTGGGAAACAAAACTCACAAGCCACTGTTCTGGGTGTCAGTTTGCAGGACCCACTTGGCACTCTTAAACCAGACCAAGTTGGCACTGGTGTTTCTTAGCGTCTGGGAAACACCTGGCGAGATGCGGAATTCTAGGAGTCACCCGGCAATTTAAGGCCGCAGGACCGAAAACCATTCTACAGGCTTTTTCCCTGGAAAACAAAATTCAGAAGCCACTGTTCTGGGTGTCAGTTTGCAGGACCCACTTGGCACTCTCAAACAAGACCAAGTTGGCACTGGTGCCACCTTGCGTCTGGGAGGCATCTTGCAAGACGCCGAATTCCAGGAGGCACCCGGCAATTTAAGGCCGCAAGAACCTGAACCATTGTACAGGCTTTTTCCCTGGCAAAGAAAACTCACAAGCCACTGTTCTGGGTGTCAGTTTCCAGGGCCCACTTGGCACTCTTAAACCAGACCAAGTTGGCACTGGTGTTGCTTAGCGTCTGGGAAACACCTGGCGAGATGCGGAATTCCAGGAGGCACCCGGAAATTTAAGGCCGCAGGACCCTGAACCATTGTACAGTCTTTTTCCCTGGGAAACAAAACTCACAAGCCACTGTTCTGGGTGTCAGTTTGCAGGACCCACTTGGCACTCTTAAACCAGACCAAGTTGGAACTGGTGCCACCTTGTGTCTGGGAGGCATCCTGCGAGAGGCCGAATTCCAGGAGGCACCCGGCAATTTAAGGCCTCAGGCCCCTGAACCATTGTACAGGCTTTTTCCCTGGGAAACAAAACTCACAAGCCACTGTTCTGGGTGTCAGTTTGCAGGACCCACTTGGCACTCTTAAACCAGACCAAGTTGGAACTGGTGCCACCTTGCGTCTGGGAGGCATCCTGCAAGTGGCCGAATTCCAGGAGGCACCCGGCAATTTAAGTTTGCAGGACCCTGAACCATTGTACAGGCTTTTTCCCTGGGAAACAAAATTCACAAGCCACTGTTCTGGGTGTCAGTTTGCAGGAGCCACCTGGCACTCTCAAACCAGACCAAGTTGGCACTGGTGCCATTTTGCGTCTTGGAGGCATCCTGCGAGAGGCGCAATTCCAGGAGGCACCCGGCAATTTAAGGCCGCAGGACCCTGAACCATTGTACAGGCTTTTTCCCTGGGAAACAAAACTCACAAGCCACTGTTCTGGGTGTCAGTTTGCAGGACCCACTTGGCACTCTTAAACTAGACCAAGTTGGCACTGGTGTTGCTTAGCGTCTGGGAAACACCTGGCGAGATGCGGAATTCCAGGAGGCACCCGGCAATTTAAGGCCGCTGGACCCTGAACCATTGTACAGGCTTTTTCCCTGGGAAACAAAACTCACAAGGCACTGTTCTGGGTGTCAGTTTGCAGGAGCCACCTGGCACTCTCAAACCAGACCAAGTTGGCACTGGTGTCATGTTGCGCCTGGGAGGCATCCTGTGAGAGGCGGATCTCCAGGAGGCACCCGGCAATTTAAGGCCGCAGGACCCTGAACCATTTTACAGTCTTTTTCCCTGGGAAAGAAAACTCACAAGCCACTGTTCTGGGTGTCAGTTTTCAGGACCCACTTGACACGCTCAAACCAGACCAAGTTGGCACTGGTGCCACCTTGCGTCTGGGAGGCATCCTGCGAGAGGCGCAATTCCAGGTGTCACCCGGCAATTTAAGGCCGCAGGACCCTGAACCATTGTACAGGCTTTTTCCCTGGGAAACAAAACTCACAAGCCACTGTTCTGGGTGTCAGTTTTCAGGACCCACTTGGCACTCTCAAACCAGACCAAGTTGGAACTGGTGCCACCTTGCGTCTGGGAGGCATCCTGCGAGAGGCCGAATTCCAGGAGGCACCCGGCAATTTAAGGCCTCAGGCCCCTGAACCATTGTACAGGCTTTTTCCCTGGGAAACAAAACTCACAAGCCACTGTTCTGGGTGTCAGTTTTCAGGACCCACTTGGCACTCTTAAACCAGACAAGTTGGAACTGGTGCCACCTTGCGTCTGGGAGGCATCCTGCGAGTGGCGGAATTCCAGGAGGCACCCGGCAATTTAAGTCCGCAGGACCCTGAACCATTGTACAGGCTTTTTCCCCGGGAAAGAAAACTCACAAGCCACTGTTCTTGGTGTCAGTTTGCAGGACCCACTTGGCGCTCTCAAACCAGACAAAGTTGGCACTGGTGCCACCTTGCGTCTGGGAGGCATCCTGAAAGACGCCGAATTCCAGGAGGCACCCGGCAATTTAAGGCTGCAGAACCCTGAACCATTTTACAGGCTTTTTCCCTGGGAAACAAAACTCACAAGCCACTGTTCTGGGTGTCAGTTTTCAGGACCCACTTGGCACTCTCAAACCAGACCAAGTTGGCACTGGTGCCACCTTGCGTCTGGGAGGCATCCTGCGAGAGGCGGAATTCCAGGAGTCACCCGGCAATTTAAGGCCGCAGGACCGAAAACCATTCTACAGGCTTTTTCCCTGGAAAACAAAATTCAGAAGCCACTGTTCTGGGTGTCAGTTTGCAGGACCCACTTGGCACTCTTAAACTAGACCAAGTTGGCACTGGTGTTGCTTAGCGTCTGGGAAACAACTGGCGAGATGCGGAATTCCAGGAGGCACCCGGCAATTTAAGGCCGCAGGACCCTGAACCATTGTACAGGCTTTTTCCCTGGGAAAGAAAACTCACAAGGCACTGTTCTGGGTGTCAGTTTGCAGGAGCCACCTGGCACTCTCAAACCAGACCAAGTTGGCACTGGTGTCATGTTGCGCCTGGGAGGCATCCTGTGAGAGGCGGATCTCCAGGAGGCACCCGGCAATTTAAGGCCGCAGGACCCTGAACCATTTTACAGTCTTTTTCCCTGGGAAAGAAAACTCACAAGCCACTGTTCTGGGTGTCAGTTTTCAGGACCCACTTGACACGCTCAAACCAGACCAAGTTGGCACTGGTGCCACCTTGCGTCTGGGAGGCATCCTGCGAGAGGCGCAATTCCAGGTGTCACCCGGCAATTTAAGGCCGCAGGACCCTGAACCATTGTACAGGCTTTTTCCCTGGGAAACAAAATTCAGAAGCCACTGTTCTGGGTGTCAGTTTTCAGGACCCACTTGACACTCTCAAAGCAGACCAAGTTGGCACTGGTGCCAACTTGCGTCTGGGAGGCATCCTTCGAGAGGCGCAATTCCAGGAGGCACCCGGCAATTTAAGGCCGCAGGACCCTGAACCATTGTACAGGCTTTTTCCCTGGGAAACAAAACTCACAAGCCACTGTTCTGGGTGTCAGTTTTCAGGACCCACTTGGCACTCTCAAACCAGACCAAGTTGGAACTGGTGCCACCTTGCGTCTGGGAGGCATCCTGCGAGAGGCCGAATTCCAGGAGGCACCCGGCAATTTAAGGCCTCAGGCCCCTGAACCATTGTACAGGCTTTTTCCCTGGGAAACAAAACTCACAAGCCACTGTTCTGGGTGTCAGTTTTCAGGACCCACTTGGCACTCTTAAACCAGACAAGTTGGAACTGGTGCCACCTTGCGTCTGGGAGGCATCCTGCGAGTGGCGGAATTCCAGGAGGCACCCGGCAATTTAAGTCCGCAGGACCCTGAACCATTGTACAGGCTTTTTCCCTGGGAAAGAAAACTCACAAGCCACTGTTCTTGGTGTCAGTTTGCAGGACCCACTTGGCACTCTCAAACCAGACAAAGTTGGCACTGGTGCCACCTTGCGTCTGGGAGGCATCCTGAAAGACGCCGAATTCCAGGAGGCACCCGGCAATTTAAGGCTGCAGAACCCTGAACCATTGTACAGGCTTTTTCCCTGGGAAACAAAACTCACAAGCCACTGTTCTGGGTGTCAGTTTTCAGGACCCACTTGGCACTCTCAAACCAGACCAAGTTGGCACTGGTGCCACCTTGCGTCTGTGAGGCATCCTGCGAGAGGCGGAATTCCAGGAGTCACCCGGCAATTTAAGGCCGCAGGACCGAAAACCATTCTACAGGCTTTTTCCCTGGAAAACAAAATTCAGAAGCCACTGTTCTGGGTGTCAGTTTGCAGGACCCACTTGGCACTCTCAAACAAGACCAAGTTGGCACTGGTGCCACCTTGCGTCTGGGAGGCATCTTGCAAGACGCCGTATTCCAGGAGGCACCCGGCAATTTAAGGCCGCAGGAACCTGAACCATTGTACAGGCTTTTTCCCTGGGAAACAAAACTCACAAGCCACTGTTCTGGGTGTCAGTTTGCAGGAGCCACTTGGCACTCTTAAACCAGACCAAGTTGGCACTGGTGTTGCTTAGCGTCTGGGAAACACCTGGCGAGATGCGGAATTCCAGGAGGCACCCGGCAATTTAAGGCCGCAGGACCCTGAACCGTTGTACAGGCTTTTTCCCTGGGAAACAAAACTCACAAGCCACTGTTCTGGGTGTCCGTTTTCAGGACACACTTGGCACTCTTAAACCAGACCAAGTTGGCACTGGTGCCACCTTGCGTCTGGGAGTCATCCTGCGAGAGGCGGAATTCCAGGAGGCACCCGGCAATTTAAGGCCTCAGGACCCTGAACCATGGTACAGGCTTTTTCCCTGGGAAACAAAACTCACAAGCCACTGTTCTGGGTGTCAGTTTGCAGGACCCACTTGACACTCTCAAAGCAGACCAAGTTGGCACTGGTGCCACCTTGCGTCTGGGAGGCATCCTGCGAGAGGCAGATCTCCAGGTGGCACCCGGCTATTAAAGGCGGCATTAACCTAAACCATTTTACAGGCTTTTTCCCTGGGAAACAAAACTCACAAGCCACTGTTCCTGGAGTCAGTTTGCAGGAGCCACCTGGCACTCTCAAACCAGATCAAGTTGGCACTGGTGTCATGTTGCGCCTGGGAGGCATCCTGCGAGAGGCGCAATTCCAGGAGGCACCCGGCAATTTAAGGCCGCAGTACCCTGAACCATGGTACAGGCTTTTTCCCTGGGAAACAAAACTCACAAGCCACTGTTCTGGGTGTCAGTTTTCAGGACCACTTGACACTCTCAAAGCAGACCAAGTTGGCACTGGTGCCAACTTGCGTCTGGGAGGCATCCGTCGAGAGGCGCAATTCCAGGAGGCACCCGGCAATTTAAGGCTGCAGGACCCTGAACCATTGTACAGGCTTTTTCCCTGGGAAACAAAACTCACAAGCCACTGTTCTGGGTGTCAGTTTTCAGGACCCACTTGGCACTCTCAAACCAGACCAAGTTGGAACTGGTGCCACCTTGTGTCCGGGAGGCATCCTGCGAGAGGCGGAATTCCAGGAGGCACCCGGCAATTTAAGGCCTCAGGCCCCTGAACCATTGTACAGGCTTTTTCCCTGGGAAACAAAACTCACAAGCCACTGTTCTGGGTGTCAGTTTTCAGGACCCACTTGGCACTCTTAAACCAGACAAGTTGGAACTGGTGCCACCTTGCGTCTGGGAGGCATCCTGCGAGTGGCCGAATTCCAGGAGGCACCCGGAAATTTAAGTCTGCCGGACCCTGAACCATTGTACAGGCTTTTTCCCCGGGAAAGAAAACTCACAAGCCACTGTTCTTGGTGTCAGTTTGCAGGACCCACTTGGCACTCTCAAACCAGACAAAGTTGGCACTGGTGCCACCTTGCGTCTGGGAGGCATCCTGAAAGACGCCGAATTCCAGGAGGCACCCGGCAATTTAAGGCCGCAGAACCCTGAACCATTGTACAGGCTTTTTCCCTGGAAAACAAAATTCAGAAGCCACTGTTCTGGGTGTCAGTTTGCAGGACCCACTTGGCACTCTCAAACAAGACCAAGTTGGCACTGGTGCCACCTTGCGTCTGGGAGGCATCCTGCGAGAGGCGCAATTCCAGGTGTCACCCGGCAATTTAAGGCCGCAGGACCCTGAACCATTGTACAGGCTTTTTCCCTGGGAAACAAAATTCAGAAGCCACTGTTCTGGGTGTCAGTTTTCAGGACCCACTTGACACTCTCAAAGCAGACCAAGTTGGCACTGGTGCCAACTTGCGTCTGGGAGGCATCCTTCGAGAGGCGCAATTCCAGGAGGCACCCGGCAATTTAAGGCCGCAGGACCCTGAACCATTGTACAGGCTTTTTCCCTGGGAAACAAAACTCACAAGCCACTGTTCTGGGTGTCAGTTTTCAGGACCCACTTGGCACTCTCAAACCAGACCAAGTTGGAACTGGTGCCACCTTGCGTCTGGGAGGCATCCTGCGAGAGGCCGAATTCCAGGAGGCACCCGGCAATTTAAGGCCTCAGGCCCCTGAACCATTGTACAGGCTTTTTCCCTGGGAAACAAAACTCACAAGCCACTGTTCTGGGTGTCAGTTTTCAGGACCCACTTGGCACTCTTAAACCAGACAAGTTGGAACTGGTGCCACCTTGCGTCTGGGAGGCATCCTGCGAGTGGCGGAATTCCAGGAGGCACCCGGCAATTTAAGTCCGCAGGACCCTGAACCATTGTACAGGCTTTTTCCCTGGGAAAGAAAACTCACAAGCCACTGTTCTTGGTGTCAGTTTGCAGGACCCACTTGGCACTCTCAAACCAGACAAAGTTGGCACTGGTGCCACCTTGCGTCTGGGAGGCATCCTGAAAGACGCCGAATTCCAGGAGGCACCCGGCAATTTAAGGCTGCAGAACCCTGAACCATTGTACAGGCTTTTTCCCTGGGAAACAAAACTCACAAGCCACTGTTCTGGGTGTCAGTTTTCAGGACCCACTTGGCACTCTCAAACCAGACCAAGTTGGCACTGGTGCCACCTTGCGTCTGTGAGGCATCCTGCGAGAGGCGGAATTCCAGGAGTCACCCGGCAATTTAAGGCCGCAGGACCGAAAACCATTCTACAGGCTTTTTCCCTGGAAAACAAAATTCAGAAGCCACTGTTCTGGGTGTCAGTTTGCAGGACCCACTTGGCACTCTCAAACAAGACCAAGTTGGCACTGGTGCCACCTTGCGTCTGGGAGGCATCTTGCAAGACGCCGTATTCCAGGAGGCACCCGGCAATTTAAGGCCGCAGGAACCTGAACCATTGTACAGGCTTTTTCCCTGGGAAACAAAACTCACAAGCCACTGTTCTGGGTGTCAGTTTGCAGGAGCCACTTGGCACTCTTAAACCAGACCAAGTTGGCACTGGTGTTGCTTAGCGTCTGGGAAACACCTGGCGAGATGCGGAATTCCAGGAGGCACCCGGCAATTTAAGGCCGCAGGACCCTGAACCGTTGTACAGGCTTTTTCCCTGGGAAACAAAACTCACAAGCCACTGTTCTGGGTGTCCGTTTTCAGGACACACTTGGCACTCTTAAACCAGACCAAGTTGGCACTGGTGCCACCTTGCGTCTGGGAGTCATCCTGCGAGAGGCGGAATTCCAGGAGGCACCCGGCAATTTAAGGCCTCAGGACCCTGAACCATTGTACAGGCTTTTTCCCTGGGAAACAAAACTCACAAGCCACTGTTCTGGGTGTCAGTTTGCAGGACCCACTTGACACTCTCAAAGCAGACCAAGTTGGCACTGGTGCCACCTTGCGTCTGGGAGGCATCCTGCGAGAGGCAGATCTCCAGGTGGCACCCGGCTATTAAAGGCGGCATTAACCTAAACCATTTTACAGGCTTTTTCCCTGGGAAACAAAACTCACAAGCCACTGTTCCTGGAGTCAGTTTGCAGGAGCCACCTGGCACTCTCAAACCAGATCAAGTTGGCACTGGTGTCATGTTGCGCCTGGGAGGCATCCTGCGAGAGGCGCAATTCCAGGAGGCACCCGGCAATTTAAGGCCGCAGGACCCTGAACCATTGTACAGGCTTTTTCCCTGGGAAACAAAACTCACAAGCCACTGTTCTGGGTGTCAGTTTTCAGGACCACTTGACACTCTCAAAGCAGACCAAGTTGGCACTGGTGCCAACTTGCGTCTGGGAGGCATCCGTCGAGAGGCGCAATTCCAGGAGGCACCCGGCAATTTAAGGCTGCAGGACCCTGAACCATTGTACAGGCTTTTTCCCTGGGAAACAAAACTCACAAGCCACTGTTCTGGGTGTCAGTTTTCAGGACCCACTTGGCACTCTTAAACCAGACAAGTTGGAACTGGTGCCACCTTGCGTCTGGGAGGCATCCTGCGAGTGGCCGAATTCCAGGAGGCACCCGGAAATTTAAGTCTGCCGGACCCTGAACCATTGTACAGGCTTTTTCCCCGGGAAAGAAAACTCACAAGCCACTGTTCTTGGTGTCAGTTTGCAGGACCCACTTGGCACTCTCAAGCCAGACAAAGTTGGCACTGGTGCCACCTTGCGTCTGGGAGGCATCCTGAGAGACGCCGAATTCCAGGAGGCACCCGGCTATTTAAGGCCGCAGAACCCTGAACCATTGTACAGGCTTTTTCCCTGGAAAACAAAATTCAGAAGCCACTGTTCTGGGTGTCAGTTTGCAGGACCCACTTGGCACTCTTAAACCAGACCAAGTTGGCACTGGTGCCACCTTGTGTCTGGGAGGCATCCTGCGAGAGGCGGAATTCCAGGAGGCACCCGGCAATTTAAGGCCTCAGGCCCCGGAACCATTGTACAGGCTTTTTCCCTGGGAAACAAAACTCACAAGCCACTGTTCTGGGTGTCAGTTTTCAGGACCCACCTGGCACTCTTAAACCAGACCAAGTTGGCACTGGTGCCACCTTGCGTCTGGGAGGCATCCTGCGAGTGGCCGAATTCCAGGAGGCACCCGGCAATTTAAGTCCGCAGGAACCTGAACCATTGTACAGGCTTTTTCCCTGGGAAACAAAACTCACAAGCCACTGTTCTGGGTGTCAGTTTCCAGGACCCACTTGGCACTCTTAAACCAGACCAAGTTGGAACTGGTGCCACCTTGCGTCTGGGAAACACCTGGCGAGATGCGGAATTCCAGGAGGCACCCGGCAATTTAAGGCCGCAGGACCCTGAACCATTGTACAGGCTTTTTCCCTGGGAAACAAAATTCACAAGCCACTGTTCTGGGTGTCAGTTTGCAGGAGCCACCTGGCACTCTCAAACCAGACCAAGTTGGCACTGGTGTTGCTTAGCGTCTGGGAAACACCTGGCGAGATGCGGAATTCCAGGAGGCACCCGGCAATTTAAGGCCGCAGGACCCTGAACCATTGTACAGGCTTTTTCCCTGGGAAACAAAACTCACAAGCCACTGTTCTGGGTGTCAGTTTGCAGGAGCCACCTGGCACTCTCAAAGTAGACCAATTTGGCACTACTGCCACCTTGTGTCTGGGAGGCATCCTGCGAGAAGCGCAATTCCAGGAGGCACCTGGCAATTTAAGGCCGCAGTACCCTGAACCATTGTACAGGCTTTTTCCCTGGGAAAGAAAACTCACAAGCCACTGTTCTGGGTGTCAGTTTTCAGGACCCACTTGGCACTCTTAAACCAGACCAAGTTGGAACTGGTGCCACCTTGCGTCTGGGAGGCATCCTGCGAGAGGCCGAATTCCAGGAGGCACCCAGCAATTTAAGGCCTCAGGGCCCTGAAACATTGTACAGGCTTTTTCCCTGGGAAACAAAACTCACAAGCCACTGTTCTGGGTGTCAGTTTGCAGGAGCCACCTGGCACTCTCAAACCAGACCAAGTTGGCACTGGTGCCAACTTGCGTCTGGGAGGCATCCTTCGAGAGGCGCAATTCCAGGAGGCACCCGGCAATTTAAGGCCGCAGGACCCTGAACCATTGTACAGGCTTTTTCCCTGGGAAACAAAACTCACAAGCCACTGTTCTGGGTGTCAGTTTTCAGGACACACTTGGCACTCTCAAACCAGACAATGTTGGCACTGGTGCCACCTTGCGTCTGGGAGGCATCCTGAAAGACGCCGAATTCCAGGAGGCACCCGGCAATTTAAGGCCGCAGAACCCTGAACCATTGTACAGGCTTTTTCCCTGGGAAACAAAACTCACAAGCCACTGTTCTGGGTGTCAGTTTTCAGGACACACTTGGCACTCTCAAACCAGACCAAGTTGGCACTGGTGCAACCTTGCGTCTAAGAGGCATCCTGCGAGAGGCGGAATTCCAGGAGTCACCCGGCAATATAAGGCCGCAGGACAGAAAACCATTCTACAGGCTTTTTCCCTGGAAAAAAAAATTCAGAAGCCACTGTTCTGGGTGTCAGTTTGCAGGACCCACTTGGCACTCTCAAACAAGACCAAGTTGGCACTGGTGCCACCTTGCGTCTGGGAGGCATCTTGCAAGACGCCGAATTCCAGGAGGCACCCGGCAATTTAAGGCCGCAGGACCCTGAACCATTGTACAGGCTTTTTCCCTGGGAAACAAAACTCACAAGCCACTGTTCTGGGTGTCAGTTTCCAGGACCCACGTGGCACTCTCAAAGCAGACCAAGTTGGCACTGGTGCCACCTTGCGTCTGGGAGGCATCCTGCGAGAGGCAGATTTCCAGGTGTCACCCGGCTATTAAAGGCGGCATTAACCTAAGCCATTTTACAGGCTTTTTCCCTGGGAAACAAAACTCACAAGCCACTGTTCTGGGTGTCAGTTTTCAGGACCCACTTGGCACTCTCAAACCAGATCAAGTTGGCACTGTTGGCACTGGTGCCACCTTGCATATTGGAGGCATCCTGCGAGAGGCGCAATTCCAGGAGGCACCCGGCAATTTAAGGCCGCAGGACCCTGAACCATTGTACAGGCTTTTTCCCTGGGAAACAAAACTCACAAGCCACTGTTCTGGGTGTCAGTTTTCAGGACCCACTTGGCACTCTTAAACCAGACCAAGTTGGCACTGGTGCCACCTTGCGTCTGGGAGTCATCCTGCGAGAGGCGGAATTCCAGGGGTCACACGGCAATTTAAGGCCTCAGGCCCCTGAACCATTGTACAGGCTTTTTCCCTGGGAAAGAAAACTCACAAGGCACTGTTCTGGGTGTCAGTTTGCAGGAGCCACCTGGCACTCTCAAACCAGACCAAGTTGGCACTGGTGTCATGTTGCGCCTGGGAGGCATCCTGTGAGAGGCGGATCTCCAGGAGGCACCCGGCAATTTAAGGCCGCAGGACCCTGAACCATTTTACAGTCTTTTTCCCTGGGAAAGAAAACTCACAAGCCACTGTTCTGGGTGTCAGTTTTCAGGACCCACTTGACACGCTCAAACCAGACCAAGTTGGCACTGGTGCCACCTTGCGTCTGGGAGGCATCCTGCGAGAGGCGCAATTCCAGGTGTCACCCGGCAATTTAAGGCTGCAGGACCGAAAAACATTCTACAGGCTTTTTCCCTGGAAAACAAAATTCAGAAGCCACTGTTCTGGGTGTCAGTTTGCAGGACCCACTTGGCACTCTCAAACAAGACCAAGTTGGCACTGGTGCCACCTTGCGTCTGGGAGGCATCTTGCAAGAAGCCGAATTCCAGGAGGCACCCGGCAATTTAAGGCCGCAGGAACCTGAACCATTGTACAGGCTTTTTCCCTGGGAAACAAAACTCACAAGCCACTGTTCTGGGTGTCAGTTTCCAGGACCCACGTGGCACTCTTAAACCAGTCCAAGTTGGCACTGGTGTTGCTTAGCGTCTGGGAAACACCTGGCGAGATGCGGAATTCCAGGAGGCACCCGGGAATTTAAGGCCGCAGGACCCTGAACCATTGTACAGGCTTTTTCCCTGGGAAACAAAACTCACAAGCCACTGTTCTGGGTGTCCGTTTTCAGGACACACTTGGCACTCTCAAACCAGACAAAGTTGGCACTGGTGCCACCTTGCGTCTCGGAGGCATCCTGCAAGAGGCGGAATTCCAGGAGGCACCCGGCAATTTAAGGCCGCAGGACCCTGAACCATTGTACAGGCTTTTCCCCTGGGAAACAAAACTCACAAGCCACTGTTCTGGGTGTCATTTTTCAGGACCCACTTGACACTCTCAAAGCAGACCAAGTTGGCACTGGTGCCACCTTGCGTCTGGGAGGCATCCTGCGAGAGGCAGATTTCCAGGTGTCACCCGGCTATTAAAGGCGGCATTAACCTAAACCATTTTACAGGCTTTTTCCCTGGGAAACAAAACTCACAAGCCACTGTTCTGGGTGTCAGTTTTCAGGACCCACTTGGCACTCTCAAACCAGATCAAGTTGGCACTGGTGCCACCTTGCGTCTTGGAGGCATCCTGCGAGAGGCGCAATTCCAGGAGGCACCCGGCAATTTAAGGCCGCAGGACCCTGAACCATTTTACAGGCTTTTTCCCTGGGAAACAAAACTCACAAGCCACTGTTCTGGGTGTCAGTTTTCAGGACCCACTTGGCACTCTTAAACCAGACCAAGTTGGCACTGGTGCCACCTTGCGTCTGGGAGGCATCCTGCGAGAGGCGGAATTCCAGGGGTCACACGGCAATTTAAGGCCTCAGGCCCCTGAACCATTGTACAGGCTTTTTCCCTGGGAAACAAAACTCACAAGCCACTGTTCTGGGTGTCAGTTTGCAGGAGCCACCTGGCACTCTCAAAGTAGACCAATTTGGCACTAGTGCCACCTTGCGTCTGGGAGGCATCCTGCGAGAGGCGCAATTCCAGGAGGCACCCGGCAATTTAAGGCCGCAGTACCCTGAACCATGGTACAGGCTTTTTCCCTGGGAAACAAAACTCACAAGCCACTGTTCTGGGTGTCAGTTTTCAGGACCCACTTGGCACTCTTAAACCAGACCAAGTTGGCACTGGTGCCACCTTGTGTCTGGGAGGCATCCTGCGAGAGGCGGAATTCCAGGAGGCACCCGGCAATTTAAGGCCTCAGGCCCCGGAACCATTGTACAGGCATTTTCCCTGGGAAACAAAACTCACAAGCCACTGTTCTGGGTGTCAGTTTTCAGGACCCACCTGGCACTCTTAAACCAGACCAAGTTGGCACTGGTGCCACCTTGCGTCTGGGAGGCATCCTGCGAGAGGCCGAATTCCAGGAGGCACCCGGCAATTTAAGGCCGCAGGACCCTGAACCATTGTACAGGCTTTTTCCCTGGGAAACAAAACTCACAAGCCACTGTTCTGGGTGTCAGTTTGCAGGAGCCACCTGGCACTCTCAAACCAGACCAAGTTGGAACTGGTGCCACCTTGCGTCTGGGAAACACCTGGCGAGATGCGGAATTCCAGGAGGCACCCGGCAATTTAAGGCCGCAGGACCCTGAACCATTGTACAGGCTTTTTCCCTGGGAAACAAAACTCACAAGCCACTGTTCTTGGTGTCAGTTTTCAGGACCCACTTGGCACTCTTAAACCAGACCAAGTTGGAACTGGTGCCACCTTGTTTCTGGGAGGCATCCTGCGAGAGGCCGAATTCCAGGAGGCACCCGGCAATTTAAGGCCTCAGGACCCTGAACCATTGTACAGGCTTTTTCCCTGGGAAACAAAACTCACAAGCCACTGTTCTGGGTGTCAGTTTGCAGGACCCACTTGGCACTCTTAAACCAGACCAAGTTGGCACTGGTGTTGCTTAGCGTCTGGGAAACACCTGGCGAGATGCGGAATTCCAGGAGGCACCCGGCAATTTAAGGCCGCAGGACCCTGAACCATTGTACAGGCTTTTTCCCTGGGAAACAAAACTCACAAGCCACTGTTCTGGGTGTCAGTTTGCAGGAGCCACCTGGCACTCTCAAAGTAGACCAATTTGGTACTAGTGCCACCTTGTGTCTGGGAGGCATCCTGCGAGAAGCGCAATTCCAGGAGGCACCTGGCAATTTAAGGCCGCAGTACCCTGAACCATTGTACAGGCTTTTTCCCTGGGAAAGAAAACTCACAAGCCACTGTTCTGGGTGTCAGTTTTCAGGACCCACTTGGCACTCTTAAACCAGACCAAGTTGGAACTGGTGCCACCTTGCGTCTGGGAGGCATCCTGCGAGAGGCCGAATTCCAGGAGGCACCCAGCAATTTAAGGCCTCAGGGCCCTGAAACATTGTACAGGCTTTTTCCCCGGGAAACAAAACTCACAAGCCACTGTTCTGGGTGTCAGTTTGCAGGAGCCACCTGGCACTCTCAAACCAGACCAAGTTGGCACTGGTGCCAACTTGCGTCTGGGAGGCATCCTTCGAGAGGCGCAATTCCAGGAGGCACCCGGCAATTTAAGGCCGCAGGACCCTGAACCATTGTACAGGCTTTTTCCCTGGGAAACAAAACTCACAAGCCACTGTTCTGGGTGTCAGTTTTCAGGACCCACTTGGCACTCTCAAACCAGACAATGTTGGCACTGGTGCCACCTTGCGTCTGGGAGGCATCCTGAAAGACGCCGAATTCCAGGAGGCACCCGGCAATTTAAGGCCGCAGAACCCTGAACCATTGTACAGGCTTTTTCCCTGGGAAACAAAACTCACAAGCCACTGTTCTGGGTGTCAGTTTTCAGGACACACTTGGCACTCTCAAACCAGACCAAGTTGGCACTGGTGCAACCTTGCGTCTGGGAGGCATCCTGCGAGAGGCGGAATTCCAGGAGTCACCCGGCAATTTAAGGCCGCAGGACCGAAAACCATTCTACAGGCTTTTTCCCTGGAAAACAAAATTCAGAAGCCACTGTTCTGGGTGTCAGTTTGCAGGACCCACTTGGCACTCTCAAACAAGACCAAGTTGGCACTGGTGCCACCTTGCGTCTGGGAGGCATCTTGCAAGACGCCGACTTCCAGGAGGCACCCGGCAATTTAAGGCCGCAGGAACCTGAACCATTGTACAGGCTTTTTCCCTGGGAAACAAAACTCACAAGCCACTGTTCTGGGTGTCAGTTTCCAGGACCCACGTGGCACTCTTAAACCAGACCAAGTTGGCACTGGTGTTGCTTAGCGTCTGGGAAACACCTGGCGAGATGCGGAATTCCAGGAGGCACCCGGCAATTTAAGGCCGCAGGACCCTGAACCATTGTACAGGCTTTTTCCCTGGGAAACAAAACTCACAAGCCACTGTTCTGGGTGTCAGTTTTCAGGACCCACTTGACACTCTCAAAGCAGACCAAGTTGGCACTGGTGCCACCTTGCGTCTGGGAGGCATCCTGCGAGAGGCAGATTTCCAGGTGTCACCCGGCTATTAAAGGCGGCATTAACCTAAACCATTTTACAGGCTTTTTCCCTGGGAAACAAAACTCACAAGCCACTGTTCTGGGTGTCAGTTTTCAGGACCCACTTGGCACTCTCAAACCAGATCAAGTTGGCACTGTTGGCACTGGTGCCACCTTGCATATTGGAGGCATCCTGCGAGAGGCGCAATTCCAGGAGGCACCCGGCAATTTAAGGCCGCAGGACCCTGAACCATTGTACAGGCTTTTTCCCTGGGAAACAAAACTCACAAGCCACTGTTCTGGGTGTCAGTTTTCAGGACCCACTTGGCACTCTTAAACCAGACCAAGTTGGCACTGGTGCCACCTTGCGTCTGGGAGTCATCCTGCGAGAGGCGGAATTCCAGGGGTCACACGGCAATTTAAGGCCTCAGGCCCCTGAACCATTGTACAGGCTTTTTCCCTGGGAAACAAAACTCACAAGCCACTGTTCTGGGTGTCAGTTTGCAGGAGCCACCTGGCACTCTCAAAGTAGACCAATTTGGCACTAGTGCCACCTTGTGTCTGGGAGGCATCCTGCGAGAGGCGCAATTCCAGGAGGCACCTGGCAATTTAAGGCCGCAGTACCCTGAACCATGGTACAGGCTTTTTCCCTGGGAAACAAAACTCACAAGCCACTGTTCTGGGTGTCAGTTTGCAGGACCCACTTGGCACTCTTAAACTAGGCCAAGGGCGCACTGGTGTTGCTTAGCGTCTGGGAAACACCTGGCGAGATGCGGAATTCCAGGAGGCACCCGGCAATTTAAGGCCGCAGGACCCTGAACCATTGTACAGGCTTTTTCCCTGGGAAAGAAAACTCACAAGGCACTGTTCTGGGTGTCAGTTTGCAGGAGCCACCTGGCACTCTCAAACCAGACCAAGTTGGCACTGGTGTCATGTTGCGCCTGGGAGGCATCCTGTGAGAGGCGGATCTCCAGGAGGCACCCGGCAATTTAAGGCCGCAGGACCCTGAACCATTTTACAGTCTTTTTCCCTGGGAAAGAAAACTCACAAGCCACTGTTCTGGGTGTCAGTTTTCAGGACCCACTTGACACGCTCAAACCAGACCAAGTTGGCACTGGTGCCACCTTGCGTCTGGGAGGCATCCTGCGAGAGGCGCAATTCCAGGTGTCACCCGGCAATTTAAGGCCGCAGGACCGAAAAACATTCTACAGGCTTTTTTCCTGGAAAACAAAATTCAGACGCCACTGTTCTGGGTGTCAATTTCCAGGACCCACTTGGCACTCTTAAACCAGACAAAGTTGGCACTGGTGTTGCTTAGCGTCTGGGAAACACCTGGCGAGATGCGGAATTCCAGGAGGCACCCGGAAATTTAAGGCCGCAGGACCCTGAACCATTGTACAGGCTTTTTCCCTGGGAAACAAAACTTACAAGCCACTGTTCTGGGTGTCAGTTTGCAGGACCCACTTGGCACTCTTAAACCAGACCAAGTTGGCACTGGTGCCACCTTGCGTCTGGGAGGCATCTTGCAAGACGCCGAATTCCAGGAGGCACCCGGCAATTTAAGGCCGCAAGAACCTGAACCATTGTACAGGCTTTTTCCCTGGGAAACAAAACTCACAAGCCACTGTTCTGGGTGTCAGTTTCCAGGACCCACTTGGCACTCTTAAACCAGACCAAGTTGGCACTGGTGTTGCTTAGCGTCTGGGAAACACCTGGCGAGATGCGGAATTCCAGGAGGCACCCGGCAATTTAAGGCCGCAGGACCCTGAACCATTGTACAGGCTTTTTCCCTGGGAAAGAAAACTCACAAGGCACTGTTCTGGGTGTCAGTTTGCAGGAGCCACCTGGCACTCTCAAACCAGACCAAGTTGGCACTGGTGTCATGTTGCGCCTGGGAGGCATCCTGCGAGAGGCGCAATTCCAGGTGGCACCCGGCAATTTAAGGCCGCAGGACCCTGAACCATTGTACAGGCTTTTTCCCTGGGAAACAAAACTCACAAGCCACTGTTCTGGGTGTCAGTTTTCAGGACCACTTGACACTCTCAAAACAGACCAAGTTGGCACTGGTGCCACCTTGCGTCTGGGAGGCATCCGTCGAGAGGCGCAATTCCAGGAGGCACCCGGCAATTTAAGGCTGCAGGACCCTGAACCATTGTACAGGCTTTTTCCCTGGGAAACAAAACTCACAAGCCACTGTTCTGGGTGTCAGTTTTCAGGACCCACTTGGCACTCTCAAACCAGACCAAGTTGGAACTGGTGCCACCTTGTGTCCGGGAGGCATCCTGCGAGAGGCGGAATTCCAGGAGGCACCCGGCAATTTAAGGCCTCAGGCCCCTGAACCATTGTACAGGCTTTTTCCCTGGGAAACAAAACTCACAAGCCACTGTTCTGGGTGTCAGTTTTCAGGACCCACTTGGCACTCTTAAACCAGACAAGTTGGAACTGGTGCCACCTTGCGTCTGGGAGGCATCCTGCGAGTGGCCGAATTCCAGGAGGCACCCGGAAATTTAAGTCTGCCGGACCCTGAACCATTGTACAGGCTTTTTCCCCGGGAAAGAAAACTCACAAGCCACTGTTCTTGGTGTCAGTTTGCAGGACCCACTTGGCACTCTCAAACCAGACAAAGTTGGCACTGGTGCCACCTTGCGTCTGGGAGGCATCCTGAAAGACGCCGAATTCCAGGAGGCACCCGGCAATTTAAGGCCGCAGAACCCTGAACCATTGTACAGGCTTTTTCCCTGGAAAACAAAATTCAGAAGCCACTGTTCTGGGTGTCAGTTTGCAGGACCCACTTGGCACTCTCAAACAAGACCAAGTTGGCACTGGTGCCACCTTGCGTCTGGGAGGCATCTTGCAAGACGCCGAATTCCAGGAGGCACCCGGCAATTTAAGGCCGCAGGAACCTGAACCATTGTACAGGCTTTTTCCCTGGGAAACAAAACTCACAAGCCACTGTTCTGGGTGTCAGTTTCCAGGACCCACTTGGCACTCTTAAACCAGACCAAGTTGGCACTGGTGTTGCTTAGCGTCTGGGAAACACCTGGCGAGATGCGGAATTCCAGGAGGCACCCGGCAATTTAAGGCCGCAGGACCCTGAACCGTTGTACAGGCTTTTTCCCTGGGAAACAAAACTCACAAGCCACTGTTCTGGGTGTCAGTTTTCAGGACCCACTTGACACTCTCAAAGCAGACCAAGTTGGCACTGGTGCCACCTTGCGTCTGGGAGGCATCCTGCGAGAGGCCGAATTCCAGGTGGCACCCGGCTAATAAAGGCGGCATTAACGTAAACCATTTTACAGGCTTTTTCCCTGGGAAACAAAACTCACAAGCCACTGTTCTGGGTGTCAGTTTGCAGGAGCCACCTGGCACTCTCAAACCAGATCAAGTTGGCACTGGTGCCACCTTGCGTCTTGGAGGCATCCTGCGAGAGGCGCAATTCCAGGAGGCACCCGGCAATTTAAGGCCACAGGACCCTGAACCATTTTACAGGCTTTTTCCCTGGGAAACAAAACTCACAAGCCACTGTTCTGGGTGTCAGTTTGCAGGACCCACTTGGCACTCTTAAACCAGACCAAGTTGGAACTGGTGCCACCTTGCGTCTGGGAGGCATCCTGCGAGAGGCGGAATTCCAGGGGTCACACGGCAATTTAAGGCCTCAGGCCCCTGAACCATTGTACAGGCTTTTTCCCTGGGAAACAAAACTCACAAGCCACTGTTCTGGGTGTCAGTTTGCAGGAGCCACCTGGCACTCTCAAAGTAGACCAATTTGGCACTAGTGCCACCTTGTGTCTGGGAGGCATCCTGCGAGAGGCGCAATTCCAGGAGGCACCTGGAAATTTAAGGCCGCAGTACCCTGAACCATGGTACAGGCTTTTTCCCTGGGAAACAAAACTCACAAGCCACTGTTCTGGGTGTCAGTGTTCAGGACCCACTTGGCACTCTTAAACCAGACCAAGTTGGCACTGGTGCCACCTTGTGTCTGGGAGGCATCCTGCGAGAGGCGGAATTCCAGGAGGCACCCGGCAATTTAAGGCCTCAGGCCCCTGAACCATTGTACAGGCTTTTTCCCTGGGAAACAAAACTCACAAGCCACTGTTCTGGGTGTCAGTTTTCAGGACCCACTTGGCACTCTTAAACCAGACCAAGTTGGAACTGGTGCCACCTTGTGTCTGGGAGGCATCCTGCGAGAGGCCGACTTCCAGGAGGCACCCGGCAATTTAAGGCCTCAGGCCCCTGAACCATTGTACAGGCTTTTTCTTTGGGAAACAAAACTCACAAGCCACTGTTCTGGGTGTCAGTTTTCAGGACCCACTTGGCACTCTTAAACCAGACCAAGTTGGAACTGGTGCCACCTTGCGTCTGGGAGGCATCCTGCGAGTGGCCGAATTCCAGGAGGCACCCGGCAATTTAAGTCCACAGGACCCTGAACCATTGTACAGGTTTTTCCCTGGGAAACAAAATTCACAAGCCACTGTTCTGGGTGTCAGTTTGCAGGAGCCACCTGGCACTCTCAAACCAGACCAAGTTGGCACTGGTGCCATTTTGCGTCTGGGAGGCATCCTGCGAGAGGCGCAATTCCAGGAGGCACCCGGCAATTTAAGGCCACAGGACCCTGAACCATTGTACAGGCTTTTTCCCTGGGAAAGAAAACTCACAAGCCACTGTTCTGGGTGTCAGTTTGCAGGAGCCACTTGACACTCGCAAACCAGACCATGTTGGAAATGGTGTCATTTTGCGTCTGGGAGGCACCCTGCGAGAGTCTGAATTCCAGGAGGCACCTGGCAATTTAAGGCCTCAGGCCCCTGAACCATTGTACAGGCTTTTTCCCTGGGAAACAAAACTCACAAGCCACTGTTCTGGGTGTCAGTTTGCAGGACCCACTTGGCACTCTTAAACCAGACCAAGTTGGCACTGGTGTTTCTTAGCGTCTGGGAAACACCTGGCGAGATGCGGAATTCTAGGAGTCACCCGGCAATTTAAGGCCGCAGGACCGAAAACCATTCTACAGGCTTTTTCCCTGGAAAACAAAATTCAGAAGCCACTGTTCTGGGTGTCAGTTTGCAGGACCCACTTGGCACTCTCAAACAAGACCAAGTTGGCACTGGTGCCACCTTGCGTCTGGGAGGCATCTTGCAAGACGCCGAATTCCAGGAGGCACCCGGCAATTTAAGGCCGCAAGAACCTGAACCATTGTACAGGCTTTTTCCCTGGCAAAGAAAACTCACAAGCCACTGTTCTGGGTGTCAGTTTCCAGGGCCCACTTGGCACTCTTAAACCAGACCAAGTTGGCACTGGTGTTGCTTAGCGTCTGGGAAACACCTGGCGAGATGCGGAATTCCAGGAGGCACCCGGAAATTTAAGGCCGCAGGACCCTGAACCATTGTACAGTCTTTTTCCCTGGGAAACAAAACTCACAAGCCACTGTTCTGGGTGTCAGTTTGCAGGACCCACTTGGCACTCTTAAACCAGACCAAGTTGGAACTGGTGCCACCTTGTGTCTGGGAGGCATCCTGCGAGAGGCCGAATTCCAGGAGGCACCCGGCAATTTAAGGCCTCAGGCCCCTGAACCATTGTACAGGCTTTTTCCCTGGGAAACAAAACTCACAAGCCACTGTTCTGGGTGTCAGTTTGCAGGACCCACTTGGCACTCTTAAACCAGACCAAGTTGGAACTGGTGCCACCTTGCGTCTGGGAGGCATCCTGCAAGTGGCCGAATTCCAGGAGGCACCCGGCAATTTAAGTTTGCAGGACCCTGAACCATTGTACAGGCTTTTTCCCTGGGAAACAAAATTCACAAGCCACTGTTCTGGGTGTCAGTTTGCAGGAGCCACCTGGCACTCTCAAACCAGACCAAGTTGGCACTGGTGCCATTTTGCGTCTTGGAGGCATCCTGCGAGAGGCGCAATTCCAGGAGGCACCCGGCAATTTAAGGCCGCAGGACCCTGAACCATTGTACAGGCTTTTTCCCTGGGAAACAAAACTCACAAGCCACTGTTCTGGGTGTCAGTTTGCAGGACCCACTTGGCACTCTTAAACTAGACCAAGTTGGCACTGGTGTTGCTTAGCGTCTGGGAAACACCTGGCGAGATGCGGAATTCCAGGAGGCACCCGGCAATTTAAGGCCGCTGGACCCTGAACCATTGTACAGGCTTTTTCCCTGGGAAACAAAACTCACAAGGCACTGTTCTGGGTGTCAGTTTGCAGGAGCCACCTGGCACTCTCAAACCAGACCAAGTTGGCACTGGTGTCATGTTGCGCCTGGGAGGCATCCTGTGAGAGGCGGATCTCCAGGAGGCACCCGGCAATTTAAGGCCGCAGGACCCTGAACCATTTTACAGTCTTTTTCCCTGGGAAAGAAAACTCACAAGCCACTGTTCTGGGTGTCAGTTTTCAGGACCCACTTGACACGCTCAAACCAGACCAAGTTGGCACTGGTGCCACCTTGCGTCTGGGAGGCATCCTGCGAGAGGCGCAATTCCAGGTGTCACCCGGCAATTTAAGGCCGCAGGACCCTGAACCATTGTACAGGCTTTTTCCCTGGGAAACAAAACTCACAAGCCACTGTTCTGGGTGTCAGTTTTCAGGACCCACTTGGCACTCTCAAACCAGACCAAGTTGGAACTGGTGCCACCTTGCGTCTGGGAGGCATCCTGCGAGAGGCCGAATTCCAGGAGGCACCCGGCAATTTAAGGCCTCAGGCCCCTGAACCATTGTACAGGCTTTTTCCCTGGGAAACAAAACTCACAAGCCACTGTTCTGGGTGTCAGTTTTCAGGACCCACTTGGCACTCTTAAACCAGACAAGTTGGAACTGGTGCCACCTTGCGTCTGGGAGGCATCCTGCGAGTGGCGGAATTCCAGGAGGCACCCGGCAATTTAAGTCCGCAGGACCCTGAACCATTGTACAGGCTTTTTCCCCGGGAAAGAAAACTCACAAGCCACTGTTCTTGGTGTCAGTTTGCAGGACCCACTTGGCGCTCTCAAACCAGACAAAGTTGGCACTGGTGCCACCTTGCGTCTGGGAGGCATCCTGAAAGACGCCGAATTCCAGGAGGCACCCGGCAATTTAAGGCTGCAGAACCCTGAACCATTTTACAGGCTTTTTCCCTGGGAAACAAAACTCACAAGCCACTGTTCTGGGTGTCAGTTTTCAGGACCCACTTGGCACTCTCAAACCAGACCAAGTTGGCACTGGTGCCACCTTGCGTCTGTGAGGCATCCTGCGAGAGGCGGAATTCCAGGAGTCACCCGGCAATTTAAGGCCGCAGGACCGAAAACCATTCTACAGGCTTTTTCCCTGGAAAACAAAATTCAGAAGCCACTGTTCTGGGTGTCAGTTTGCAGGACCCACTTGGCACTCTTAAACTAGACCAAGTTGGCACTGGTGTTGCTTAGCGTCTGGGAAACAACTGGCGAGATGCGGAATTCCAGGAGGCACCCGGCAATTTAAGGCCGCAGGACCCTGAACCATTGTACAGGCTTTTTCCCTGGGAAAGAAAACTCACAAGGCACTGTTCTGGGTGTCAGTTTGCAGGAGCCACCTGGCACTCTCAAACCAGACCAAGTTGGCACTGGTGTCATGTTGCGCCTGGGAGGCATCCTGTGAGAGGCGGATCTCCAGGAGGCACCCGGCAATTTAAGGCCGCAGGACCCTGAACCATTTTACAGTCTTTTTCCCTGGGAAAGAAAACTCACAAGCCACTGTTCTGGGTGTCAGTTTTCAGGACCCACTTGACACGCTCAAACCAGACCAAGTTGGCACTGGTGCCACCTTGCGTCTGGGAGGCATCCTGCGAGAGGCGCAATTCCAGGTGTCACCCGGCAATTTAAGGCCGCAGGACCCTGAACCATTGTACAGGCTTTTTCCCTGGGAAACAAAATTCAGAAGCCACTGTTCTGGGTGTCAGTTTTCAGGACCCACTTGACACTCTCAAAGCAGACCAAGTTGGCACTGGTGCCAACTTGCGTCTGGGAGGCATCCTTCGAGAGGCGCAATTCCAGGAGGCACCCGGCAATTTAAGGCCGCAGGACCCTGAACCATTGTACAGGCTTTTTCCCTGGGAAACAAAACTCACAAGCCACTGTTCTGGGTGTCAGTTTTCAGGACCCACTTGGCACTCTCAAACCAGACCAAGTTGGAACTGGTGCCACCTTGCGTCTGGGAGGCATCCTGCGAGAGGCCGAATTCCAGGAGGCACCCGGCAATTTAAGGCCTCAGGCCCCTGAACCATTGTACAGGCTTTTTCCCTGGGAAACAAAACTCACAAGCCACTGTTCTGGGTGTCAGTTTTCAGGACCCACTTGGCACTCTTAAACCAGACAAGTTGGAACTGGTGCCACCTTGCGTCTGGGAGGCATCCTGCGAGTGGCGGAATTCCAGGAGGCACCCGGCAATTTAAGTCCGCAGGACCCTGAACCATTGTACAGGCTTTTTCCCTGGGAAAGAAAACTCACAAGCCACTGTTCTTGGTGTCAGTTTGCAGGACCCACTTGGCACTCTCAAACCAGACAAAGTTGGCACTGGTGCCACCTTGCGTCTGGGAGGCATCCTGAAAGACGCCGAATTCCAGGAGGCACCCGGCAATTTAAGGCTGCAGAACCCTGAACCATTGTACAGGCTTTTTCCCTGGGAAACAAAACTCACAAGCCACTGTTCTGGGTGTCAGTTTTCAGGACCCACTTGGCACTCTCAAACCAGACCAAGTTGGCACTGGTGCCACCTTGCGTCTGTGAGGCATCCTGCGAGAGGCGGAATTCCAGGAGTCACCCGGCAATTTAAGGCCGCAGGACCGAAAACCATTCTACAGGCTTTTTCCCTGGAAAACAAAATTCAGAAGCCACTGTTCTGGGTGTCAGTTTGCAGGACCCACTTGGCACTCTCAAACAAGACCAAGTTGGCACTGGTGCCACCTTGCGTCTGGGAGGCATCTTGCAAGACGCCGTATTCCAGGAGGCACCCGGCAATTTAAGGCCGCAGGAACCTGAACCATTGTACAGGCTTTTTCCCTGGGAAACAAAACTCACAAGCCACTGTTCTGGGTGTCAGTTTGCAGGAGCCACTTGGCACTCTTAAACCAGACCAAGTTGGCACTGGTGTTGCTTAGCGTCTGGGAAACACCTGGCGAGATGCGGAATTCCAGGAGGCACCCGGCAATTTAAGGCCGCAGGACCCTGAACCATTGTACAGGCTTTTTCCCTGGGAAACAAAACTCACAAGCCACTGTTCTGGGTGTCCGTTTTCAGGACACACTTGGCACTCTTAAACCAGACCAAGTTGGCACTGGTGCCACCTTGCGTCTGGGAGTCATCCTGCGAGAGGCGGAATTCCAGGAGGCACCCGGCAATTTAAGGCCTCAGGACCCTGAACCATGGTACAGGCTTTTTCCCTGGGAAACAAAACTCACAAGCCACTGTTCTGGGTGTCAGTTTGCAGGACCCACTTGACACTCTCAAAGCAGACCAAGTTGGCACTGGTGCCACCTTGCGTCTGGGAGGCATCCTGCGAGAGGCAGATCTCCAGGTGGCACCCGGCTATTAAAGGCGGCATTAACCTAAACCATTTTACAGGCTTTTTCCCTGGGAAACAAAACTCACAAGCCACTGTTCCTGGAGTCAGTTTGCAGGAGCCACCTGGCACTCTCAAACCAGATCAAGTTGGCACTGGTGTCATGTTGCGCCTGGGAGGCATCCTGCGAGAGGCGCAATTCCAGGAGGCACCCGGCAATTTAAGGCCGCAGGACCCTGAACCATTGTACAGGCTTTTTCCCTGGGAAACAAAACTCACAAGCCACTGTTCTGGGTGTCAGTTTTCAGGACCACTTGACACTCTCAAAGCAGACCAAGTTGGCACTGGTGCCAACTTGCGTCTGGGAGGCATCCGTCGAGAGGCGCAATTCCAGGAGGCACCCGGCAATTTAAGGCTGCAGGACCCTGAACCATTGTACAGGCTTTTTCCCTGGGAAACAAAACTCACAAGCCACTGTTCTGGGTGTCAGTTTTCAGGACCCACTTGGCACTCTCAAACCAGACCAAGTTGGAACTGGTGCCACCTTGTGTCCGGGAGGCATCCTGCGAGAGGCGGAATTCCAGGAGGCACCCGGCAATTTAAGGCCTCAGGCCCCTGAACCATTGTACAGGCTTTTTCCCTGGGAAACAAAACTCACAAGCCACTGTTCTGGGTGTCAGTTTTCAGGACCCACTTGGCACTCTTAAACCAGACAAGTTGGAACTGGTGCCACCTTGCGTCTGGGAGGCATCCTGCGAGTGGCCGAATTCCAGGAGGCACCCGGAAATTTAAGTCTGCCGGACCCTGAACCATTGTACAGGCTTTTTCCCCGGGAAAGAAAACTCACAAGCCACTGTTCTTGGTGTCAGTTTGCAGGACCCACTTGGCACTCTCAAACCAGACAAAGTTGGCACTGGTGCCACCTTGCGTCTGGGAGGCATCCTGAAAGACGCCGAATTCCAGGAGGCACCCGGCAATTTAAGGCCGCAGAACCCTGAACCATTGTACAGGCTTTTTCCCTGGAAAACAAAATTCAGAAGCCACTGTTCTGGGTGTCAGTTTGCAGGACCCACTTGGCACTCTCAAACAAGACCAAGTTGGCACTGGTGCCACCTTGCGTCTGGGAGGCATCCTGCGAGAGGCGCAATTCCAGGTGTCACCCGGCAATTTAAGGCCGCAGGACCCTGAACCATTGTACAGGCTTTTTCCCTGGGAAACAAAATTCAGAAGCCACTGTTCTGGGTGTCAGTTTTCAGGACCCACTTGACACTCTCAAAGCAGACCAAGTTGGCACTGGTGCCAACTTGCGTCTGGGAGGCATCCTTCGAGAGGCGCAATTCCAGGAGGCACCCGGCAATTTAAGGCCGCAGGACCCTGAACCATTGTACAGGCTTTTTCCCTGGGAAACAAAACTCACAAGCCACTGTTCTGGGTGTCAGTTTTCAGGACCCACTTGGCACTCTCAAACCAGACCAAGTTGGAACTGGTGCCACCTTGCGTCTGGGAGGCATCCTGCGAGAGGCCGAATTCCAGGAGGCACCCGGCAATTTAAGGCCTCAGGCCCCTGAACCATTGTACAGGCTTTTTCCCTGGGAAACAAAACTCACAAGCCACTGTTCTGGGTGTCAGTTTTCAGGACCCACTTGGCACTCTTAAACCAGACAAGTTGGAACTGGTGCCACCTTGCGTCTGGGAGGCATCCTGCGAGTGGCGGAATTCCAGGAGGCACCCGGCAATTTAAGTCCGCAGGACCCTGAACCATTGTACAGGCTTTTTCCCTGGGAAAGAAAACTCACAAGCCACTGTTCTTGGTGTCAGTTTGCAGGACCCACTTGGCACTCTCAAACCAGACAAAGTTGGCACTGGTGCCACCTTGCGTCTGGGAGGCATCCTGAAAGACGCCGAATTCCAGGAGGCACCCGGCAATTTAAGGCTGCAGAACCCTGAACCATTGTACAGGCTTTTTCCCTGGGAAACAAAACTCACAAGCCACTGTTCTGGGTGTCAGTTTTCAGGACCCACTTGGCACTCTCAAACCAGACCAAGTTGGCACTGGTGCCACCTTGCGTCTGTGAGGCATCCTGCGAGAGGCGGAATTCCAGGAGTCACCCGGCAATTTAAGGCCGCAGGACCGAAAACCATTCTACAGGCTTTTTCCCTGGAAAACAAAATTCAGAAGCCACTGTTCTGGGTGTCAGTTTGCAGGACCCACTTGGCACTCTCAAACAAGACCAAGTTGGCACTGGTGCCACCTTGCGTCTGGGAGGCATCTTGCAAGACGCCGTATTCCAGGAGGCACCCGGCAATTTAAGGCCGCAGGAACCTGAACCATTGTACAGGCTTTTTCCCTGGGAAACAAAACTCACAAGCCACTGTTCTGGGTGTCAGTTTGCAGGAGCCACTTGGCACTCTTAAACCAGACCAAGTTGGCACTGGTGTTGCTTAGCGTCTGGGAAACACCTGGCGAGATGCGGAATTCCAGGAGGCACCCGGCAATTTAAGGCCGCAGGACCCTGAACCGTTGTACAGGCTTTTTCCCTGGGAAACAAAACTCACAAGCCACTGTTCTGGGTGTCCGTTTTCAGGACACACTTGGCACTCTTAAACCAGACCAAGTTGGCACTGGTGCCACCTTGCGTCTGGGAGTCATCCTGCGAGAGGCGGAATTCCAGGAGGCACCCGGCAATTTAAGGCCTCAGGACCCTGAACCATTGTACAGGCTTTTTCCCTGGGAAACAAAACTCACAAGCCACTGTTCTGGGTGTCAGTTTGCAGGACCCACTTGACACTCTCAAAGCAGACCAAGTTGGCACTGGTGCCACCTTGCGTCTGGGAGGCATCCTGCGAGAGGCAGATCTCCAGGTGGCACCCGGCTATTAAAGGCGGCATTAACCTAAACCATTTTACAGGCTTTTTCCCTGGGAAACAAAACTCACAAGCCACTGTTCCTGGAGTCAGTTTGCAGGAGCCACCTGGCACTCTCAAACCAGATCAAGTTGGCACTGGTGTCATGTTGCGCCTGGGAGGCATCCTGCGAGAGGCGCAATTCCAGGAGGCACCCGGCAATTTAAGGCCGCAGGACCCTGAACCATTGTACAGGCTTTTTCCCTGGGAAACAAAACTCACAAGCCACTGTTCTGGGTGTCAGTTTTCAGGACCACTTGACACTCTCAAAGCAGACCAAGTTGGCACTGGTGCCAACTTGCGTCTGGGAGGCATCCGTCGAGAGGCGCAATTCCAGGAGGCACCCGGCAATTTAAGGCTGCAGGACCCTGAACCATTGTACAGGCTTTTTCCCTGGGAAACAAAACTCACAAGCCACTGTTCTGGGTGTCAGTTTTCAGGACCCACTTGGCACTCTTAAACCAGACAAGTTGGAACTGGTGCCACCTTGCGTCTGGGAGGCATCCTGCGAGTGGCCGAATTCCAGGAGGCACCCGGAAATTTAAGTCTGCCGGACCCTGAACCATTGTACAGGCTTTTTCCCCGGGAAAGAAAACTCACAAGCCACTGTTCTTGGTGTCAGTTTGCAGGACCCACTTGGCACTCTCAAACCAGACAAAGTTGGCACTGGTGCCACCTTGCGTCTGGGAGGCATCCTGAGAGACGCCGAATTCCAGGAGGCACCCGGCTATTTAAGGCCGCAGAACCCTGAACCATTGTACAGGCTTTTTCCCTGGAAAACAAAATTCAGAAGCCACTGTTCTGGGTGTCAGTTTGCAGGACCCACTTGGCACTCTCAAACAAGACCAAGTTGGCACTGGTGCCACCTTGCGTCTGGGAGGCATCTTGCAAGACGCCGAATTCCAGGAGGCACCCGGCAATTTAAGGCCGCAGGAACCTGAACCATTGTACAGGCTTTTTCCCTGGGAAACAAAACTCACAAGCCACTGTTCTGGGTGTCAGTTTCCAGGACTCACTTGGCACTCTTAAACCAGACCAAGTTGGCACTGGTGTTGCTTAGCGTCTGGGAAACACCTGGCGAGATGCGGAATTCCAGGAGGCACCCGGCAATTTAAGGCCGCAGGACCCTGAACCGTTGTACAGGCTTTTTCCCTGGGAAACAAAACTCACAAGCCACTGTTCTGGGTGTCAGTTTTCAGGACCCACTTGACACTCTCAAAGCAGACCAAGTTGGCACTGGTGCCACCTTGCGTCTGGGAGGCATCCTGCGAGAGGCCGAATTCCAGGTGGCACCCGGCTAATAAAGGCGGCATTAACCTAAACCATTTTACAGGCTTTTTCCCTGGGAAACAAAACTCACAAGCCACTGTTCTGGGTGTCAGTTTGCAGGAGCCACCTGGCACTCTCAAACCAGATCAAGTTGGCACTGGTGCCACCTTGCGTCTTGGAGGCATCCTGCGAGAGGCGCAATTCCAGGAGGCACCCGGCAATTTAAGGCCACAGGACCCTGAACCATTGTACAGGCTTTTTCCCTGGGAAACAAAACTCACAAGCCACTGTTCTGGGTGTCAGTTTGCAGGACCCACTTGGCACTCTTAAACCAGACCAAGTTGGAACTGGTGCCACCTTGCGTCTGGGAGGCATCCTGCGAGAGGCGGAATTCCAGGGGTCACACGGCAATTTAAGGCCTCAGGCCCCTGAACCATTGTACAGGCTTTTTCCCTGGGAAACAAAACTCACAAGCCACTGTTCTGGGTGTCAGTTTGCAGGAGCCACCTGGCACTCTCAAAGTAGACCAATTTGGCACTAGTGCCACCTTGTGTCTGGGAGGCATCCTGCGAGAGGCGCAATTCCAGGAGGCACCTGGCAATTTAAGGCCGCAGTACCCTGAACCATGGTACAGGCTTTTTCCCTGGGAAACAAAACTCACAAGCCACTGTTCTGGGTGTCAGTGTTCAGGACCCACTTGGCACTCTTAAACCAGACCAAGTTGGCACTGGTGCCACCTTGTGTCTGGGAGGCATCCTGCGAGAGGCGGAATTCCAGGAGGCACCCGGCAATTTAAGGCCTCAGGCCCCTGAACCATTGTACAGGCTTTTTCCCTGGGAAACAAAACTCACAAGCCACTGTTCTGGGTGTCAGTTTTCAGGACCCACTTGGCACTCTTAAACCAGACCAAGTTGGAACTGGTGCCACCTTGTGTCTGGGAGGCATCCTGCGAGAGGCCGACTTCCAGGAGGCACCCAGCAATTTAAGGCCTCAGGCCCCTGAACCATTGTACAGGCTTTTTCTTTGGGAAACAAAACTCACAAGCCACTGTTCTGGGTGTCAGTTTGCAGGAGCCACTTGACACTCGCAAACCAGACCATGTTGGAAATGGTGTCATTTTGCGTCTGGGAGGCACCCTGCGAGAGTCTGAATTCCAGGAGGCACCTGGCAATTTAAGGCCTCAGGCCCCTGAACCATTGTACAGGCTTTTTCCCTGGGAAACAAAACTCACAAGCCACTGTTCTGGGTGTCAGTTTGCAGGACCCACTTGGCACTCTTAAACCAGACCAAGTTGGAAATGGTGTTTCTTAGCGTCTGGGAAACACCTGGCGAGATGCGGAATTCCAGGAGTCACCCGGCAATTTAAGGCCGCAGGACCGAAAACCATTCTACAGGCTTTTTCCCTGGGAAACAATATTCAGAAGCCACTGTTCTGGGTGTCAGTTTGCAGGACCCACTTGGCACTCTCTAACAAGACCAAGTTGGCACTGGTGCCACCTTGCGTCTGGGAGGCATCTTGCAAGACGCCGAATTCCAGGAGGCACCCGGCAATTTAAGGCCGCAAGAACCTGAACCATTGTACAGGCTTTTTCCCTGGCAAAGAAAACTCACAAGCCACTGTTCTGGGTGTCAGTTTCCAGGGCCCACTTGGCACTCTTAAACCAGACCAAGTTGGCACTGGTGTTGCTTAGCGTCTGGGAAACACCTGGCGAGATGCGGAATTCCAGGAGGCACCCGGAAATTTAAGGCCGCAGGACCCTGAACCATTGTACAGTCTTTTTCCCTGGGAAACAAAACTCACAAGCCACTGTTCTGGGTGTCAGTTTGCAGGACCCACTTGGCACTCTTAAACCAGACCAAGTTGGAACTGGTGCCACCTTGTGTCTGGGAGGCATCCTGCGAGAGGCCGAATTCCAGGAGGCACCCGGCAATTTAAGGCCTCAGGCCCCTGAACCATTGTACAGGCTTTTTCCCTGGGAAACAAAACTCACAAGCCACTGTTCTGGGTGTCAGTTTGCAGGACCCACTTGGCACTCTTAAACCAGACCAAGTTGGAACTGGTGCCACCTTGCGTCTGGGAGGCATCCTGCAAGTGGCCGAATTCCAGGAGGCACCCGGCAATTTAAGTTTGCAGGACCCTGAACCATTGTACAGGCTTTTTCCCTGGGAAACAAAATTCACAAGCCACTGTTCTGGGTGTCAGTTTGCAGGAGCCACCTGGCACTCTCAAACCAGACCAAGTTGGCACTGGTGCCATTTTGCGTCTTGGAGGCATCCTGCGAGATGCGCAATTCCAGGAGGCACCCGGCAATTTAAGGCCGCAGGACCCTGAACCATTGTACAGGCTTTTTCCCTGGGAAACAAAACTCACAAGCCACTGTTCTGGGTGTCAGTTTGCAGGACCCACTTGGCACTCTTAAACTAGACCAAGTTGGCACTGGTGTTGCTTAGCGTCTGGGAAACACCTGGCGAGATGCGGAATTCCAGGAGGCACCCGGCAATTTAAGGCCGCTGGACCCTGAACCATTGTACAGGCTTTTTCCCTGGGAAACAAAACTCACAAGGCACTGTTCTGGGTGTCAGTTTGCAGGAGCCACCTGGCACTCTCAAACCAGACCAAGTTGGCACTGGTGTCATGTTGCGCCTGGGAGGCATCCTGTGAGAGGCGGATCTACAGGAGGCACCCGGCAATTTAAGGCCGCAGGACCCTGAACCATTTTACAGTCTTTTTCCCTGGGAAAGAAAACTCACAAGCCACTGTTCTGGGTGTCAGTTTTCAGGACCCACTTGACACGCTCAAACCAGACCAAGTTGGCACTGGTGCCACCTTGCGTCTGGGAGGCATCCTGCGAGAGGCGCAATTCCAGGTGTCACCCGGCAATTTAAGGCCGCAGGACCCTGAACCATTGTACAGGCTTTTTCCCTGGGAAACAAAATTCAGAAGCCACTGTTCTGGGTGTCAGTTTTCAGGACCCACTTGACACTCTCAAAGCAGACCAAGTTGGAACTGGTGCCACCTTGCGTCTGGGAGGCATCCTGCGAGAGGCCGAATTCCAGGAGGCACCCGGCAATTTAAGGCCTCAGGCCCCTGAACCATTGTACAGGCTTTTTCCCTGGGAAACAAAACTCACAAGCCACTGTTCTGGGTGTCAGTTTTCAGGACCCACTTGGCACTCTTAAACCAGACAAGTTGGAACTGGTGCCACCTTGCGTCTGGGAGGCATCCTGCGAGTGGCGGAATTCCAGGAGGCACCCGGCAATTTAAGTCCGCAGGACCCTGAACCATTGTACAGGCTTTTTCCCCGGGAAAGAAAACTCACAAGCCACTGTTCTTGGTGTCAGTTTGCAGGACCCACTTGGCGCTCTCAAACCAGACAAAGTTGGCACTGGTGCCACCTTGCGTCTGGGAGGCATCCTGAAAGACGCCGAATTCCAGGAGGCACCCGGCAATTTAAGGCTGCAGAACCCTGAACCATTTTACAGGCTTTTTCCCTGGGAAACAAAACTCACAAGCCACTGTTCTGGGTGTCAGTTTTCAGGACCCACTTGGCACTCTCAAACCAGACCAAGTTGGCACTGGTGCCACCTTGCGTCTGTGAGGCATCCTGCGAGAGGCTGAATTCCAGGAGTCACCCGGCAATTTAAGGCCGCAGGACCGAAAACCATTCTACAGGCTTTTTCCCTGGAAAACAAAATTCAGAAGCCACTGTTCTGGGTGTCAGTTTGCAGGACCCACTTGGCACTCTTAAACTAGACCAAGTTGGCACTGGTGTTGCTTAGCGTCTGGGAAACAACTGGCGAGATGCGGAATTCCAGGAGGCACCCGGCAATTTAAGGCCGCAGGACCCTGAACCATTGTACAGGCTTTTTCCCTGGGAAAGAAAACTCACAAGCCACTGTTCTGGGTGTCAGTTTTCAGGACCCACTTGACACGCTCAAACCAGACCAAGTTGGCACTGGTGCCACCTTGCGTCTGGGAGGCATCCTGCGAGAGGCGCAATTCCAGGTGTCACCCGGCAATTTAAGGCCGCAGGACCCTGAACCATTGTACAGGCTTTTTCCCTGGGAAACAAAATTCACAAGCCACTGTTCTGGGTGTCAGTTTTCAGGACCCACTTGACACTCTCAAAGCAGACCAAGTTGGCACTGGTGCCAACTTGCGTCTGGGAGGCATCCTTCGAGAGGCGCAATTCCAGGAGGCACCCGGCAATTTAAGGCCGCAGGACCCTGAACCATTGTACAGGCTTTTTCCCTGGGAAACAAAACTCACAAGCCACTGTTCTGGGTGTCAGTTTTCAGGACCCACTTGGCACTCTCAAACCAGACCAAGTTGGAACTGGTGCCACCTTGCGTCTGGGAGGCATCCTGCGAGAGGCCGAATTCCAGGAGGCACCCGGCAATTTAAGGCCTCAGGCCCCTGAACCATTGTACAGGCTTTTTCCCTGGGAAACAAAACTCACAAGCCACTGTTCTGGGTGTCAGTTTTCAGGACCCACTTGGCACTCTTAAACCAGACAAGTTGGAACTGGTGCCACCTTGCGTCTGGGAGGCATCCTGCGAGTGGCGGAATTCCAGGAGGCACCCGGCAATTTAAGTCCGCAGGACCCTGAACCATTGTACAGGCTTTTTCCCTGGGAAAGAAAACTCACAAGCCACTGTTCTTGGTGTCAGTTTGCAGGACCCACTTGGCACTCTCAAACCAGACAAAGTTGGCACTGGTGCCACCTTGCGTCTGGGAGGCATCCTGAAAGACGCCGAATTCCAGGAGGCACCCGGCAATTTAAGGCTGCAGAACCCTGAACCATTGTACAGGCTTTTTCCCTGGGAAACAAAACTCACAAGCCACTGTTCTGGGTGTCAGTTTTCAGGACCCACTTGGCACTCTCAAACCAGACCAAGTTGGCACTGGTGCCACCTTGCGTCTTTGAGGCATCCTGCGAGAGGCGGAATTCCAGGAGTCACCCGGCAATTTAAGGCCGCAGGACCGAAAACCATTCTACAGGCTTTTTCCCTGGAAAACAAAATTCAGAAGCCACTGTTCTGGGTGTCAGTTTGCAGGACCCACTTGGCACTCTCAAACAAGACCAAGTTGGCACTGGTGCCACCTTGCGTCTGGGAGGCATCTTGCAAGACGCCGTATTCCAGGAGGCACCCGGCAATTTAAGGCCGCAGGAACCTGAACCATTGTACAGGCTTTTTCCCTGGGAAACAAAACTCACAAGCCACTGTTCTGGGTGTCAGTTTGCAGGAGCCACTTGGCACTCTTAAACCAGACCAAGTTGGCACTGGTGTTGCTTAGCGTCTGGGAAACACCTGGCGAGATGCAGAATTCCAGGAGGCACCCGGCAATTTAAGGCCGCAGGACCCTGAACCGTTGTACAGGCTTTTTCCCTGGGAAACAAAACTCACAAGCCACTGTTCTGGGTGTCCGTTTTCAGGACACACTTGGCACTCTCAAACCAGACAAAGTTGGCACTGGTGCCACCTTGCGTCTCGGAGGCATCCTGCAAGAGGCGGAATTCCAGGAGGCACCCGGCAATTTAAGGCCGCAGGACCCTGAACCATTGTACAGGCTTTTTCCCTGGGAAACAAAACTCACAAGCCACTGTTCTGGGTGTCAGTTTGCAGGACCCACTTGACACTCTCAAAGCAGACCAAGTTGGCACTGGTGCCACCTTGCGTCTGGGAGGCATCCTGCGAGAGGCAGATCTCCAGGTGGCACCCGGCTATTAAAGGCGGCATTAACCTAAACCATTTTACAGGCTTTTTCCCTGGGAAACAAAACTCACAAGCCACTGTTCCTGGAGTCAGTTTGCAGGAGCCACCTGGCACTCTCAAACCAGATCAAGTTGGCACTGGTGTCATGTTGCGCCTGGGAGGCATCCTGCGAGAGGCGCAATTCCAGGAGGCACCCGGCAATTTAAGGCCGCAGGACCCTGAACCATTGTACAGGCTTTTTCCCTGGGAAACAAAACTCACAAGCCACTGTTCTGGGTGTCAGTTTGCAGGAGCCACCTGGCACTCTCAAACCAGACCAAGTTGGCACTGGTGCCACCTTGCGTCTTGGAGGCATCCTGCGAGAGGCGCAATTAAAGGAGGCACCCAGAAATTTCAGGCCGCAGGACCCTGAACCATTGTACAGGCTTTTTCCCTGGGAAACAAAACTCACAAGCCACTGTTCTGGGTGTCAGTTTTCAGGACCCACTTGGCACTCTTAAACCAGACCAAGTTGGAACTGGTGCCACCTTGTGTCTGGGAGGCATCCTGCGAGAGGCGGAATTCCAGGGGTCACACGGCAATTTAAGGCCTCAGGCCCCTGAACCATTGTACAGGCTTTTTCCCTGGGAAACAAAACTCACAAGCCACTGTTCTGGGTGTCAGTTTTCAGGACCCACTTGGCACTCTTAAACCAGACCAAGTTGGCACTGGTGCCACCTTGTGTCTGGGAGGCATCCTGCGAGAGGCGGAATTCCAGGAGGCACCCGGCAATTTAAGGCCTCAGGCCCCTGAACCATTGTACAGGCTTTTTCCCTGGGAAACAAAACTCACAAGCCACTGTTCTGGGTGTCAGTTTTCAGGACCCACTTGGCACTCTTAAACCAGACCAAGTTGGAACTGGTGCCACCTTGTGTCTGGGAGGCATCCTGCGAGAGGCCGACTTCCAGGAGGCACCCGGCAATTTAAGGCCTCAGGCCCCTGAACCATTGTACAGGCTTTTTCCCTGGGAAAGAAAACTCACAAGCCACTGTTCTGGGTGTCAGTTTTCAGGACCCACTTGGCACTCTTAAACCAGACCAAGTTGGAACTGGTGCCACCTTGTGTCCGGGAGGCATCCTGCGAGAGGCCGAATTCCAGGAGGCACCCGGCAATTTAAGGCCTCAGGCCCCTGAACCATTGTACAGGCTTTTTCCCTGGGAAACAAAACTCACAAGCCACTGTTCTGGGTGTCAGTTTTCAGGACCCACTTGGCACTCTTAAACCAGACCAAGTTGGAACTGGTGCCACCTTGCGTCTGGGAGGCATCCTGCGAGTGGCCGAATTCCAGGAGGCACCTGGCAATTTAAGTCCGCAGGACCCTGAACCATTGTACAGGCTTTTTCCCCGGGAAAGTAAACTCACAATCCACTGTTCCTGGTGTCAGTTTGCAGGACCCACTTGGCACTCTCAAACTAGACCAAGTTGGCACTGGTGCCACCTCGCGTCTGGGAGGCATCCTGAAAGACGCCGAATTCCAGGAGGCACTAGGCAATTTAAGGCCGCAGAACCCTGAACCATTGTACAGGCTTTTTCCCTGGGAAACAAAACTCACAAGCCACTGTTCTGGGTGTCAGTTTTCAGGACACACTTGGCACTCTCAAACCAGACCAAGTTGGCACTGGTGCCACCTTGCGTCTGGGAGGCATCCTGCGAGAGGCGGAATTCCAGGAGTCACCCGTCAATTTAAGGCCGCAGAACCCTGAACCATTGTACAGGCTTTTTCCCTGGGAAACAAAACTCACAAGCCACTGTTCTGGGTGTCAGTTTTCAGGACACACTTGGCACTCTCAAACAAGACCAAGTTGGCACTGGTGCCACCTTGCGTCTGGGAGGCATCTTGCAAGACGCCGAATTCCAGGAGGCACCCGGCAATTTAAGGCCGCAGGAACCTGAACCATTGTACAGGCTTTTTCCCTGGGAAACAAAACTCACAAGCCACTGTTCTGGGTGTCAGTTTGCAGGAGCCACTTGGCACTCTTAAACCAGACCAAGTTGGCACTGGTGTTGCTTAGCGTCTGGGAAACACCTGGCGAGATGCGGAATTCCAGGAGGCACCCGGCAATTTAAGGCCGCAGGACCCTGAACCGTTGTACAGGCTTTTTCCCTGGGAAACAAAACTCACAAGCCACTGTTCTGGGTGTCCGTTTTCAGGACACACTTGGCACTCTCAAACCAGACAAAGTTTGCACTGGTGCCACCTTGCGTCTCGGAGGCATCCTGCAAGAGGCGGAATTCCAGGAGGCACCCGGCAATTTAAGGCCGCAGGACCCTGAACCATTGTACAGGCTTTTTCCCTGGGAAACAAAACTCACAAGCCACTGTTCTGGGTGTCAGTTT
Source organism: Fringilla coelebs (assembly GCF_963513975.1). Lineage (NCBI taxonomy): Eukaryota > Metazoa > Chordata > Aves > Passeriformes > Fringillidae > Fringilla > Fringilla coelebs. Next base: position 778,690 of record NW_028167557.1, read on the forward strand.
GCAGGACCCACTTGACACTCTCAAAGCAGACCAAGTTGGCACTGGTGCCACCTTGCGTCTGGGAGGCATCCTGCGAGAGGCAGATCTCCAGGTGGCACCCGGCTATTAAAGGCGGCATTAACCTAAACCATTTTACAGGCTTTTTCCCTGGGAAACAAAACTCACAAGCCACTGTTCCTGGAGTCAGTTTGCAGGAGCCACCTGGCACTCTCAAACCAGATCAAGTTGGCACTGGTGTCATGTTGCGCCTGGGAGGCATCCTGCGAGAGGCGCAATTCCAGGAGGCACCCGGCAATTTAAGGCCGCAGGACCCTGAACCATTGTACAGGCTTTTTCCCTGGGAAACAAAACTCACAAGCCACTGTTCTGGGTGTCAGTTTTCAGGACCCACTTGACACTCTCAAAGCAGACCAAGTTGGCACTGGTGCCACCTTGCGTCTTGGAGGCATCCTGCGAGAGGCGCAATTAAAGGAGGCACCCGGAAATTTCAGGCCGCAGGACCCTGAACCATTGTACAGGCTTTTTCCCTGGGAAACAAAACTCACAAGCCACTGTTCTGGGTGTCAGTTTTCAGGACCCACTTGGCACTCTTAAACCAGACCAAGTTGGCACTGGTGCCACCTTGTGTCTGGGAGGCATCCTGCGAGAGGCCGAATTCCAGGGGTCACACGGCAATTTAAGGCCTCAGGCCCCTGAACCATTGTACAGGCTTTTTCCCTGGGAAACAAAACTCACAAGCCACTGTTCTGGGTGTCAGTTTTCAGGACCCACTTGGCACTCTTAAACCAGACCAAGTTGGCACTGGTGCCACCTTGTGTCTGGGAGGCATCCTGCGAGAGGCGGAATTCCAGGAGGCACCCGGCAATTTAAGGCCGCAGGACCCTGAACCATTGTACAGGCTTTTTCCCTGGGAAACAAAACTCACAAGCCACTGTTCTGGGTGTCAGTTTTCAGGACCCACTTGGCACTCTTAAACCAGACCAAGTTGGAACTGGTGCCACCTTGTGTCTGGGAGGCATCCTGCGAGAGGCCGACTTCCAGGAGGCACCCGGCAATTTAAGGCCTCAGGCCCCTGAACCATTGTACAGGCTTTTTCCCTGGGAAACAAAACTCACAAGCCACTGTTCTGGGTGTCAGTTTTCAGGACCCACTTGGCACTCTTAAACCAGACCAAGTTGGAACTGGTGCCACCTTGCGTCTGGGAGGCATCCTGCGAGTGGCCGAATTCCAGGAGGCACCTGGCAATTTAAGTCCGCAGGACCCTGAACCATTGTACAGGCTTTTTCCCCGGGAAAGTAAACTCACAAGCCACTGTTCTTGGTGTCAGTTTGCAGGACCCACTTGGCACTCTCAAACTAGACCAAGTTGGCACTGGTGCCACCTCGCGTCTGGGAGGCATCCTGAAAGACGCCGAATTCCAGGAGGCACCCGGCAATTTAAGGCCGCAGAACCCTGAACCATTGTACAGGCTTTTTCCCTGGGAAACAAAACTCACAAGCCACTGTTCTGGGTGTCAGTTTTCAGGACACACTTGGCACTCTCAAACCAGACCAAGTTGGCACTGGTGCCACCTTGCGTCTGGGAGGCATCCTGCGAGAGGCGGACTTCCAGGAGGCACCTGGCAATTTAAGTCCGCAGGACCCTGAACCATTGTACAGGCTTTTTCCCCGGGAAAGTAAACTCACAAGCCACTGTTCTTGGTGTCAGTTTGCAGGACCCACTTGGCACTCTCAAACTAGACCAAGATGGCACTGGTGCCACCTCGCGTCTGGGAGGCCTCCTGAAAGACGCCGAATTCCAGGAGGCACCCGGCAATTTAAGGCCGCAGAACCCTGAACCATTGTACAGGCTTTTTCCCTGGGAAACAAAACTCACAAGCCACTGTTCTGGGTGTCAGTTTTCAGGACACACTTGGCACTCTCAAACCAGACCAAGTTGGCACTGGTGCCACCTTGCGTCTGGGAGGCATCCTGCGAGAGGCAGATCTCCAGGTGGCACCCGGCTATTAAAGGCGGCAATAACCTAAACCATTTTACAGGCTTTTTCCCTGGGAAACAAAACTCACAAGCCACTGTTCCTGGAGTCAGTTTGCAGGAGCCACCTGGCACTCTCAAACCAGATCAAGTTGGCACTGGTGTCATGTTGCGCCTGGGAGGCATCCTGCGAGAGGCGCAATTCCAGGAGGCACCCGGCAATTTAAGGCCGCAGGACCCTGAACCATTGTACAGGCTTTTTCCCTGGGAAACAAAACTCACAAGCCACTGTTCTGGGTGTCAGTTTGCAGGAGCCACCTGGCACTCTCAAACCAGACCAAGTTGGCACTGGTGCCACCTTGCGTCTTGGAGGCATCCTGCGAGAGGCGCAATTAAAGGAGGCACCCGGAAATTTCAGGCCGCAGGACCCTGAACCATTGTACAGGCTTTTTCCCTGGGAAACAAAACTCACAAGCCACTGTTCTAGGTGTCAGTTTGCAGGACCCACTTGACACTCTCAAAGCAGACCAAGTTGGCACTGGTGCCACCTTGCGTCTGGGAGGCATCCTGCGAGAGGCGCAATTCCAGGAGGCGCCCGGCAATTTAAGGCCGCAGGACCCTGAACCATTGTACAGGCTTTTTCCCTGGGAAACAAAACTCACAAGCCACTGTTCTGGGTGTCAGTTTTCAGGACCCACTTGGCACTCTTAAACCAGACCAAGTTGGAACTGGTGCCACCTTGCGTCTGGGAGGCATCCTGCGAGAGGCGGAATTCCAGGAGTCACACGGCAATTTAAGGCCTCAGGCCCCTGAACCATTGTACAGGTTTTTTCCCTGGGAAACAAAACTCACAAGCCACTGTTCTGGGTGTCAGTTTGCAGGAGCCACCTGGCACTCTCAAACCAGACTAAGTTGGCACTGGTGTCATGTTGCGCCTGGGAGGCATCCTGTGAGAGGCGGGTTTCCAGGAGGCACCGGGCAATTTAAGGCCTCAGGACCCTGAACCATTGTACAGGCATTTTCCCTGGGAAACAAAACTCACAAGCCACTGTTCTGGGTGTCAGTTTTCAGGACCCACTTGGCACTCTTAAACCAGACCAAGTTGGAACTGGTGCCACCTTGCGTCTGGGAGGCATCCTGCGAGAGGCGCAATTCCAGGTGGCACCCGGCAATTTAAGGCCGCAGGCCCCTGAACCATTGTACAGGCTTTTTCCCTGGGAAACAAAACTCACAAGCCACTGTTCTGGGTGTCAGTTTCCAGGACCCACTTGGCACTCTTAAACCAGACCAAGTTGGCACTGGTGTTGCTTAGCGTCTGGAAAACACCTGGCGAGATGCGGAATTCCAGGAGGCACCCGGCAATTTAAGGCCGCAGGACCCTGAACCATGGTACAGGCTTTTTCCCGGGGAAACAAAACTCACAAGCCACTGTTCTGGGTGTCAGTTTGCAGGACCCACTTGACACTCTCAAAGCAGACCAAGTTGGAACTGGTGCCACCTTGCGTCTGGGAGGCATCCTGCAAGACGCCGAATTCCAGGAGGCACCCGGCAATTTAAGGCCGCAGGACCCAGAACCATTGTACAGGCTTTTTCCCTGGGAAACAAAACTCACAAGCCACTGTTCTGGGTGGCAGTTTCCAGGACCCACTTGGCACTCTTAAACCAGACCAAGTTGGCACTGGTGTTGCTTAGCGTCTGGGAAACACCTGGCGAGATGCGGAATTCCAGGAGGCACCCGGCAATTTAAGGCCGCAGGACCCTGAACCATTGTACAGGCTTTTTCCCTGGGAAACAAAACTCACAAGCCACTGTTCTGGGTGTCCGTTTTCAGGACACACTTGGCACTCTCAAACCAGACAAAGTTGGCACTGGTGCCACCTTGCGTCTCGGAGGCATCCTGCAAGAGGCGGAATTCCAGGAGGCACCCGGCAATTTAAGGCCGCAGGACCCTGAACCATTGTACAGGCTTTTTCCCTGGGAAACAAAACTCACAAGCCACTGTTCTGGGTGTCAGTTTTCAGGACCCACTTGACACTCTCAAAGCAGACCAAGTTGGCACTGGTGCCACCTTGCGTCTGGAAGGCATCCTGCGTGAGGCAGATCTCCAGGTGGCACCCGGCTATTAAAGGCGGCATTAACCTAAACCATTGTACAGGCTTTTTCCCTGGGAAACAAAACTCACAAGCCACTGTTCTGGGTGTCAGTTTGCAGGAGCCACCTGGCACTCTCAAACCAGACAAAGTTGGCACTGGTGCCACCTTGTGTCTGGGAGGCATCCTGCGAGAGGCGCAATTAAAGGAGGCACCTGGCAATTTAAGGCCGCAGGACCCTGAACCATTGTACAGGCTTTTTCCCTGGGCAACAAAACTCACAAGCCACTGTTCTGGGTGTCAGTTTTCAGGACCCACTTGACACTCTCAAACAAGACCAAGTTGGCACTGGTGCCACCTTGCGTCTGGGAGGCATCCTGCGAGAGGCGGATCTACAGGTGGCACCCGGGTATTAAAGGCGGCATAAACATAAACCATTGTACAGGCTTTTTCCCTGGGAAACAAAACTCACAAGCCACAGTTCTGGGTGTCAGTTTGCAGGAGCCACCTGGCACTCTCAAACCAGACCAAGTTGGCACTGGTGTCATGTTGCGCCTGGGAGGCATCCTGTGAGAGGCGGATCTCCAGGAGGCACCCGGCAATTTAAGACCGCAGGACCCTGAACCATTTTACAGTCTTTTTCCCTGGGAAAGAAAACTCACAAGCCACTGTTCTGGGTGTCAGTTTTCAGGACCCACTTGACACTCTCAAACCAGACCAAGTTGGCACTGGTGCCACCTTGCGTCTGGGAGGCATCCTGCGAGAGGCGCAATTCCAGGTGGCACCCGGCAATTTAAGGCCGCAGGACCCTGAACCATTGTACAGGCTTTTTCCCTGGGAAACAAAACTCACAAGCCACTGTTCTGGGTGTCAGTTTTCAGGACCCACTTGACACTCTCAAAGCAGACCGAGTTGGCACTGGTGCCAACTTGCGTCTGGGAGGCATCCTGCGAGAGGCGCAATTCCAGGAGGCACCCGGCAATTTGAGGCCGCAGGACCCTGAACCATTGTACAGGCTTTTTCCCTGGGAAACAAAACTCACAAGCCACTGTTCTGGGTGTCCGTTTTCAGGACCCACTTGACACTCTCAAAGCAGACCGAGTTGGCACTGGTGCCAACTTGCGTCTGGGAGGCATCCTGCGAGAGGCGGAATTCCAGGAGGCACCCGGCAATTTGAGGCCGCACGACCCTGAACCATTGTACAGGCTTTTTCCCTGGGAAACAAAACTCACAAGCCACTGTTCTGGGTGTCAGTTTTCAGGACCCACTTGGCACTCTTAAACCAGACCAAGTTGGAACTGGTGCCACCTTGCGTCTGGGAGGCATCCTGCGAGTGGCCGAATTCCAGGAGGCACCCGGCAATTTAAGTCCGCAGGACCCTGAACCATTGTACAGGCTTTTTCCCTGGGAAACAAAACTCACAAGCCACTGTTCGGGATGTCAGTTTGCAGGAGCCACCTGGCACTCTCAAACCAGACCAAGGTGGCACTGGTGCCATTTTGCGTCTTGGAGGCATGCTGCGATAGGCGCAATTCCAGGAGGCATTCGGCAATTTAAAGCCGCAGGACCCTGAACCATTGTACAGGCTTTTTCCCTGGGAAACAAAACTCACAAGCCACTGTTCTGGGTGTCAGTTTTCAGGACCCACTTGGCACTCTTAAACCAGACCACGTTGGCACTGGTGTCATGTTGCGCCTGGGAGGCATCCTGTGAAAGGCGGATCTCCGGGAGGCACCCGGCAATTTAAGGCCTCAGGCCCCTGAACGATTGTACAGGCTTTTTCCCTGGGAAACAAAACTCACAAGCCACTGTTCTGGGTGTCAGTTTCCAGGACCCACTTGGCACTCTTAAACCAGACCAAGTTGGCACTGGTGTTGCTTAGCGTCTGGAAAACACCTGGCGAGATGCGGAATTCCAGGAGGCACCCGGCAATTAAAGGCCGCAGGACCCTGAACCATGGTACAGGCTTTTTCCCTGGGAAACAAAACTCACAAGCCACTGTTCTGGGTGTCAGTTTGCAGGACCCACTTGGCACTCTCAAAGCAGACCAAGTTGGCACTGGTGCCACCTTGCGTCTGGGAGGCATCCTGCAAGACGCCGAATTCCAGGAGGCACCCGGCAATTTAAGGCCTCAGGCCCCTGAACCATTGTACAGGCTTTTTCCCTGGGAAACAAAACTCACAAGCCACTGTTCTGGGTGTCAGTTTGCAGGACACACTTGGCACTCTCAAAGCAGACCAAGTTGGCACTGGTGCCACCTTGCGTCTGGGAGGCATCCTGCGAGAGGCAGATCTCCAGGTGGCACCCGGCTTTTAAAGGCGGCATTAACCTAAACCATTTTACAGGCTTTTTCCCTGGGAAACAAAACTCACAAGCCACTGTTCTGGGTGTCAGTTTGCAGGAGCCACCTGGCACTCTCAAACCAGACCAAATTGGCACTGGTTCCACCTTGTGTCTGGGAGGCATCCTGCGAGAGGCGCAATTAAAGGAGGCACCCTGGCAATTTAAGGCCGCAGGACCCTGAACTATTGTACAGGCTTTTTCCCTGGGAAACAAAACTCACAAGCCACTGTTCTGGGTGTCAGTTTTCAGGACACACTTGGCACTCTTAAACCAGACCAAGTTGGAACTGGTGCCACCTTGCGTCTGGGAGGCATCCTGCGAGAGGCGGAATTCCAGGAGTCACACGGCAATTTAAGGCCTCAGGCCCCTGAACCATTGTACAGGTTTTTTCCCTGGGAAACAAAACTCACAAGCCACTGTTCTGGGTGTCAGTTTGCAGGAGCCACCTGGCACTCTCAAAGTAGACCAATTTGGCACTAGTGCCACCTTGCGCCTGGGAGGCATCCTGTGAGAGGCGGATCTCCAGGAGGCACCCGGCAATTTAAGGCCTCAGGACCCTGAACCATTGTACAGGCTTTTTCCCTGGGAAACAAAACTCACAAGCCACTGTTCTGGGTGTCAGTTTTCAGGACCCACTTGGCACTCTTAAACCAGACCAAGTTGGAACTGGTGCCACCTTGCGTCTGGGAGGCATCCTGTGAGAGGCGGATCTCCAGGAGGCACCCGGCAATTTAAGGCCTCAAGCCCCTGAAACATTGTACAGGCTTTTTCCCTGGGAAACAAAACTCACAAGCCACTGTTCTGGGTGTCAGTTTTCAGGACCCACTTGGCAATCTTAAACCAGACCAATTTGGAACTGGTGCCACCTTGCGTCTGGGAGGCATCCTGCGAGAGGCGGAATTCCGGGAGTCACCCGGCAATTTAAGGCCGCAGGACCGAAAACCATTCTACAGGCTTTTTCCCTGGAAAACAAAATTCAGAAGCCACTGTTCTGGGTGTCAGTTTGCAGGACCCACTTGGCACTCTCAAAGCAGACCAAGTTGGCACTGGTGCCACCTTGCGTCTGGGAGGCATCTTGCAAGACGCTGAATTCCAGGAGGCACCCGGCAATTTAAGGCCGCAGGAACCTGAACCATTGTACAGGCTTTTTCCCTGGGAAACAAAACTCACAAGCCACTGTTCTGGGTGTCAGTTTGCAGGACCCACTTGACACTCTCAAACCAGACCAAGTTGGCACTGGTGTTGCTTAGCGTCTGGGAAACACCTGGCGAGATGCGGAATTCCTGGAGGCACCCGGCAATTTAAGGCCGCAGGACCCTGAACCATTGTACAGGCTTTTTCCCTGGGAAACAAAACTCACAAGCCACTGTTCTGGGTGTCCGTTTTCAGGACACACTTGGCACTCTCAAACCAGACAAAGTTGGCACTGGTGCCACCTTGCGTCTCGGAGGCATCCTGCAAGAGGCGGAATTCCAGGAGGCACCCGGCAATTTAAGGCCGCAGGACCCTGAACCATTGTACAGGCTTTTTCCCTGGGAAACAAAACTCACAAGCCACTGTTCTGGGTGTCAGTTTTCAGGACCCACTTGACACTCTCAAAGCAGACCAAGTTGGCACTGGTGCCACCTTGCGTCTGGGAGGCATCCTGCGAGAGGCAGATCTCCAGGTGGCACCCGGCTATTAAAGGCGGCATTAACCTAAACCATTGTACAGGCTTTTTCCCTGTGAAACAAAACTCACAAGCCACTGTTCTGGGTGTCAGTTTGCAGGAGCCACCTGGCACTCTCAAACCAGACCAAATTGGCACTGGTGCCACCTTGTGTCTGGGAGGCATCCTGCGAGAGGCGCAATTAAAGGAGGCACCCGGAAATTTCAGGCCGCAGGACCCTGAACCATTGTACAGGCTTTTTCCCTGGGAAACAAAACTCACAAGCCACTGTTCTGGGTGTCAGTTTTCAGGACACACTTGGCACTCTTAAACCAGACCAAGTTGGAACTGGTGCCACCTTGCGTCTGGGAGGCATCCTGCGAGTGGCGGAATTCCAGGAGTCACACGGCAATTTAAGGCCTCAGGCCCCTGAACCATTGTACAGGCTTTTTCCCTGGGAAACAAAACTCACAAGTCACTGTTCTGGGTGTCAGTTTGCAGGACACACTTGGCACTCTCAAACCAGACCAAGCTGGCACTGGTGCCACCTTGCGTCTGGGAGGCATCCTGCAAGAGGCTGATCGCCAGGTGGCACCCGGCTATTAAGGGCGGCATTAACCTAAACCATTTTACAGGCTTTTTCCCTGGGAAACAAAACTCACAAGCCACTGTTCTAAGTGTCAGTTTGCAGGAGCCACCTGGCACTCTCAAACCAGACCAAGTTGGAACTGGTGCCACCTTGCATCTGGGAGGCATCCTGCGAGAGGCGGAATTCCAGGAGGCACCCGGCAATTTAGGGCCGCAGGACCCTGAACCATTGTACAGGCTTTTTCCCTGGGAAACAAAACTCACAAGTCACTGTTCTGGGTGTCAGTTTTCAGGACCCACTTGACACTCTCAAAGCAGACCAAGTTGGCACTGGTGCCACCTTGCGTCTGGGAGGCATCCTGCGAGAGGCAGATCTCCAGGTGGCACCCGGCTATTAAAGGCGGCATTAACCTAAACCATTGTACAGGCTTTTTCCCTGGGAAACATAACTCACAAGCCACTGTTCTGGGTGTCAGTTTGCAGGAGCCACCTGGCACTCTCAAACCAGACCAAATTGGCACTGGTGCCACCTTGTGTCTGGGAGGCATCCTGCGAGAGGCGCAATTAAAGGAGGCACCCGGAAATTTCAGGCCGCAGGACCCTGAACCATTGTACAGGCTTTTTCCCTGGGAAACAAAACTCACAAGCCACTGTTCTGGGTGTCAGTTTTCAGGACACACTTGGCACTCTTAAACCAGACCAAGTTGGAACTGGTGCCACCTTGCGTCTGGGAGGCATCCTGCGAGAGGCGCAATTCCAGGAGTCGCACGGCAATTTAAGGCCTCAGGCCCCTGAACCATTGTACAGGCTTTTTCCCTGGGAAACAAAACTCACAAGGCTCTGTTCTGGGTGTCAGTTTTCAGGACCCACTTGGCACTCTTAAACCAGACCAAGTTGGAACTGGTGCCACCTTGCGTCTGAGAGGCATCCTGCGGGAGGCCGAAGTCTAGGAGGCACCTGGCAATTTAAGGCCGCAGGACCCTGAACCATTGTACAGGCTTTTTCCCTGGGAAACAAAACTCACAAGCCACTGTTCTGGGTGTCAGTTTTCAGGACCCACTTGGCACTCTCAAACCAGACCAAGTAGGAAATGGTGTCATTTTGCGTCTGGGAGGCACCCTGTGAGAGGCGGATCTCCAGGAGGCACCCGGCAATTTAAGGCCTCAGGCCCCTGAACCATTGTACAGGCTTTTTCCCTGGGAAACAAAACTCACAAGCCACTGTTCTGGGTGTCAGTTTGCAGGACACACTTGGCACTCTTAAACCAGACCAAGTTGGAACTGGTGCCACCTTGCGTCTGGGAGGCATCCTGCGAGTGGCCGAATTCCAGGAGGCACCCAGCAATTTAAGGCCTCAGGCCCCTGAACCATTGTACAGGCTTTTTCCCTGGGAAACAAAATTCACAAGTCACTGTTCTGGGTGTCAGTTTGCAGGACACACTTGGCACTCTCAAACCAGACCAAGCTGGCACTGGTGCCACCTTGCGTCTGGGAGGCATCCTGCGAGAGGCTGATCTCCAGGTGGCACCCGGCTATTAAAGGCGGCATTAACCTGAACCATTTTACAGGCTTTTTCCCTGGGAAACAAAACTCACAAGCCACTGTTCTGGGTGTCAGTTTTCAGGACCCACTTGACACTCTCAAAGCAGACCGAGTTGGCACTGGTGCCAACTTGCGTCTGGGAGGCATCCTGCGAGAGGCGCAATTCCAGGAGGCACCCGGCAATTTGAGGCCACAGGACCCTGAACCATTGTACAGGCTTTTTCCCTGGGAAACAAAACTCACAAGCCACTGTTCTGGGTGTCAGTTTTCAGGACCCACTTGGCACTCTTAAACCAGACCAAGTTGGAACTGGTGCCACCTTGCGTCTGGGAGGCATCCTGCGAGTGGCCGAATTCCAGGAGGCACCCGGCAATTTAAGTCCGCAGGACCCTGAACCATTGTACAGGCTTTTTCCCTGGGAAACAAAACTCACAAGCCACTGTTCTGGATGTCAGTTTTCAGGAGCCACCTGGCACTCTCAAACCAGACCAAGTTGGCACTGGTGCCATTTTGCGTCTCGGAGGCATGCTGCGATAGGCGCAATTCCAGGAGGCATTAGGCAATTTAAAGCCGCAGGACCCTGAACCATTGTACAGGCTTTTTCCCTGGGAAACAAAACTCACAAGCCACTGTTCTGGGTGTCAGTTTTCAGGACCCACTTGGCACTCACAAAGCAGACCAAGTTGGCACTGGTGCCACCTTGCGTCTGGGAGGCATCCTGCCAGAGGCGCAATTCCAGGAGGCACCTGGCAATTTAAGGCCGCAGGACCCTGAACCATTGTACAGGCTTTTTCCCTGGGAAACAAAACTCACAAGCCACTGTTCTGGGTGTCAGTTTTCAGGACCCACTTGGCACTCTTAAACCAGACCATGTTGGCACTGGTGTCATGTTGCGCCTGGGAGGCATCCTGTGAAAGGCGGATCTCCGGGAGGCACCCGGCAATTTAAGGGCGCAGGACCCTGAACGATTGTAAAGGCTTTTTCCCTGGGAAACAAAACTCACAAGCCACTGTTCTGGGTGTCAGTTTCCAGGACCCACTTGGCACTCTTAAACCAGACCAAGTTGGCACTGGTGTTGCTTAGCGTCTGGAAAACAACTGGCGAGATGCAGAAATTCTAGGAGGCACCCGGCAATTTAAGGCAAGGCCGCAGGACCCTGAAGCATGGTACAGGCTTTTTCCCTGGGAAACAAAACTCACAAGCCACTGTTCTGGGTGTCAGTTTGCAGGACCCACTTGGCACTGTCAAAGCAGACCAAGTTGGCACTGGTGCCACCTTGCGTCTGGGAGGCATCCTGCAAGACGCCGAATTCCAGGAGGCACCCGGCAATTTAAGGCCTCAGGCCCCTGAATCATTGTACAGGCTTTTTCCCTGGGAAACAAAACTCACAAGCCACTGTTCTGGGTGTCAGTTTTCAGGACACACTTGGCACTCTCAAACCAGACCAAGTTGGCACTGGTGCCACCTTGCGTCTGGGAGGCATCCTGCGAGAGGCGCAATTCCAGGAGTCACCCGGCAATTTAAGGCCGCAGGACCGAAAACCATTCTACAGGCTTTTTCCCTGGAAAACAAAATTCAGAAGCCACTGTTCTGGGTGTCAGTTTGCAGGACCCACTTGACACTCTCAAACAAGACCAAGTTGGCACTGGTGCCACCTTGCGTCTGGGAGGCATCTTGCAAGACGCCGAATTCAAGGAGGCACCCGGCAATTTAAGGCGGCAGGAACCTGAACCATTGTACAGGCTTTTTCCCTGGGAAACAAAACTCACAAGCCACTGTTCTGGGTGTCAGTTTGCAGGAGCCACCTGGCACTCTCAAACCAGACCAAGCTGGCACTGGTGCCACCTTGCGTCTGGGAGGCATCCTGCAAGAGGCTGATCGCCATGTGGCACCCGGCTATTAAGGGCGGCATTAACCTAAACCATTTTACAGGCTTTTTCCCTGGGAAACAAAACTCACAAGCCACTGTTCTAAGTGTCAGTTTGCAGGAGCCACCTGGCACTCTCAAACCAGACCAAGTTGGAACTGGTGCCACCTTGCATCTGGGAGGCATCCTGCGAGAGGCGGAATTCCAGGAGGCACCCGGCAATTTAGGGCCGCAGGACCCTGAACCATTGTACAGGCTTTTTCCCTGGGAAACAAAACTCACAAGCCACTGTTCTGGGTGTCAGTTTGCAGGAGCCACCTGACACTCTCAAACCAGACCAAATTGGCACTGGTGCCACCTTGTGTCTGGGAGGCATCCTGCGAGAGGCGCAATTAAAGGAGGCACCCGGAAATTTCAGGCCGCAGGACCCTGAACCATTGTACAGGCTTTTTCCCTGGGAAACAAAACTCACAAGCCACTGTTCTGGGTGTCAGTTTTCAGGACACACTTGGCACTCTTAAACCAGACCAAGCTGGAACTGGTGCCACCTTGCGTCTGGGAGGCATCCTGCGAGTGGCGGAATTCCAGGAGTCGCACGGCAATTTAAGGCCTCAGGCCCCTGAACCATTGTACAGGCTTTTTCCCTGGGAAACAAAACTCACAAGGCTCTGTTCTGGGTGTCAGTTTTCAGGACCCACTTGGCACTCTTAAACCAGACCAAGTTGGAACTGGTGCCACCTTGCGTCTGAGAGGCATCCTGCGGGAGGCCGAAGTCTAGGAGGCACCTGGCAATTTAAGGCCGCAGGACCCTGAACCATTGTACAGGCTTTTTCCCTGGGAAACAAAACTCACAAGCCACTGTTCTGGGTGTCAGTTTTCAGGACCCACTTGGCACTCTCAAACCAGACCAAGTAGGAAATGGTGTCATTTTGCGTCTGGGAGGCACCCTGTGAGAGGCGGATCTCCCGGAGGCACCCGGCAATTTAAGGCCTCAGGCCCCTGAACCATTGTACAGGCTTTTTCCCTGGGAAACAAAACTCACAAGCCACTGTTCTGGGTGTCAGTTTGCAGGACACACTTGGCACTCTTAAACCAGACCAAGTTGGAACTGGTGCCACCTTGCGTCTGGGAGGCATCCTGCGAGTGGCCGAATTCCAGGAGGCACCCAGCAATTTAAGGCCTCAGGCCCCTGAACCATTGTACAGGCTTTTTCCCTGGGAAACAAAATTCACAAGTCACTGTTCTGGGTGTCAGTTTGCAGGACACACTTGGCACTCTCAAACCAGACCAAGCTGGCACTGGTGCCACCTTGCGTCTGGGAGGCATCCTGCGAGAGGCTGATCTCCAGGTGGCACCCGGCTATTAAAGGCGGCATTAACCTGAACCATTTTACAGTCTTTTTCCCTGGGAAAGAAAACTCACAAGCCACTGTTCTGGGTGTCAGTTTTCAGGACCCACTTGACACTCTCAAACCAGACCAAGTTGGCACTGGTGCCACCTTGCGTCTGGGAGGCATCCTGCGAGAGGCGCAATTCCAGGTGGCACCCGGCAATTTAAGGCCGCAGGACCCTGAACCATTGTACAGGCTTTTTCCCTGGGAAACAAAACTCACAAGCCACTGTTCTGGGTGTCAGTTTTCAGGACCCACTTGACACTCTCAAAGCAGACCGAGTTGGCACTGGTGCCAACTTGCGTCTGGGAGGCATCCTGCGAGAGGCGCAATTCCAGGAGGCACCCGGCAATTTGAGGCCGCAGGACCCTGAACCATTGTACAGGCTTTTTCCCTGGGAAACAAAACTCACAAGCCACTGTTCTGGGTGTCCGTTTTCAGGACCCACTTGACACTCTCAAAGCAGACCGAGTTGGCACTGGTGCCAACTTGCGTCTGGGAGGCATCCTGCGAGAGGCGCAATTCCAGGAGGCACCCGGCAATTTGAGGCCGCACGACCCTGAACCATTGTACAGGCTTTTTCCCTGGGAAACAAAACTCACAAGCCACTGTTCTGGGTGTCAGTTTTCAGGACCCACTTGGCACTCTTAAACCAGACCAAGTTGGAACTGGTGCCACCTTGCGTCTGGGAGGCATCCTGCGAGTGGCCGAATTCCAGGAGGCACCCGGCAATTTAAGTCCGCAGGACCCTGAACCATTGTACAGGCTTTTTCCCTGGGAAACAAAACTCACAAGCCACTGTTCGGGATGTCAGTTTGCAGGAGCCACCTGGCACTCTCAAACCAGACCAAGGTGGCACTGGTGCCATTTTGCGTCTTGGAGGCATGCTGCGATAGGCGCAATTCCAGGAGGCATTCGGCAATTTAAAGCCGCAGGACCCTGAACCATTGTACAGGCTTTTTCCCTGGGAAACAAAACTCACAAGCCACTGTTCTGGGTGTCAGTTTTCAGGACCCACTTGGCACTCTTAAACCAGACCACGTTGGCACTGGTGTCATGTTGCGCCTGGGAGGCATCCTGTGAAAGGCGGATCTCCGGGAGGCACCCGGCAATTTAAGGCCTCAGGCCCCTGAACGATTGTACAGGCTTTTTCCCTGGGAAACAAAACTCACAAGCCACTGTTCTGGGTGTCAGTTTCCAGGACCCACTTGGCACTCTTAAACCAGACCAAGTTGGCACTGGTGTTGCTTAGCGTCTGGAAAACACCTGGCGAGATGCGGAATTCCAGGAGGCACCCGGCAATTAAAGGCCGCAGGACCCTGAACCATGGTACAGGCTTTTTCCCTGGGAAACAAAACTCACAAGCCACTGTTCTGGGTGTCAGTTTGCAGGACCCACTTGGCACTCTCAAAGCAGACCAAGTTGGCACTGGTGCCACCTTGCGTCTGGGAGGCATCCTGCAAGACGCCGAATTCCAGGAGGCACCCGGCAATTTAAGGCCTCAGGCCCCTGAACCATTGTACAGGCTTTTTCCCTGGGAAACAAAACTCACAAGCCACTGTTCTGGGTGTCAGTTTGCAGGACACACTTGGCACTCTCAAAGCAGACCAAGTTGGCACTGGTGCCACCTTGCGTCTGGGAGGCATCCTGCGAGAGGCAGATCTCCAGGTGGCACCCGGCTTTTAAAGGCGGCATTAACCTAAACCATTTTACAGGCTTTTTCCCTGGGAAACAAAACTCACAAGCCACTGTTCTGGGTGTCAGTTTGCAGGAGCCACCTGGCACTCTCAAACCAGACCAAATTGGCACTGGTTCCACCTTGTGTCTGGGAGGCATCCTGCGAGAGGCGCAATTAAAGGAGGCACCCTGGCAATTTAAGGCCGCAGGACCCTGAACTATTGTACAGGCTTTTTCCCTGGGAAACAAAACTCACAAGCCACTGTTCTGGGTGTCAGTTTTCAGGACACACTTGGCACTCTTAAACCAGACCAAGTTGGAACTGGTGCCACCTTGCGTCTGGGAGGCATCCTGCGAGAGGCGGAATTCCAGGAGTCACACGGCAATTTAAGGCCTCAGGCCCCTGAACCATTGTACAGGTTTTTTCCCTGGGAAACAAAACTCACAAGCCACTGTTCTGGGTGTCAGTTTGCAGGAGCCACCTGGCACTCTCAAAGTAGACCAATTTGGCACTAGTGCCACCTTGCGCCTGGGAGGCATCCTGTGAGAGGCGGATCTCCAGGAGGCACCCGGCAATTTAAGGCCTCAGGACCCTGAACCATTGTACAGGCTTTTTCCCTGGGAAACAAAACTCACAAGCCACTGTTCTGGGTGTCAGTTTTCAGGACCCACTTGGCACTCTTAAACCAGACCAAGTTGGAACTGGTGCCACCTTGCGTCTGGGAGGCATCCTGTGAGAGGCGGATCTCCAGGAGGCACCCGGCAATTTAAGGCCTCAAGCCCCTGAAACATTGTACAGGCTTTTTCCCTGGGAAACAAAACTCACAAGCCACTGTTCTGGGTGTCAGTTTTCAGGACCCACTTGGCAATCTTAAACCAGACCAATTTGGAACTGGTGCCACCTTGCGTCTGGGAGGCATCCTGCGAGAGGCGGAATTCCGGGAGTCACCCGGCAATTTAAGGCCGCAGGACCGAAAACCATTCTACAGGCTTTTTCCCTGGAAAACAAAATTCAGAAGCCACTGTTCTGGGTGTCAGTTTGCAGGACCCACTTGGCACTCTCAAAGCAGACCAAGTTGGCACTGGTGCCACCTTGCGTCTGGGAGGCATCTTGCAAGACGCTGAATTCCAGGAGGCACCCGGCAATTTAAGGCCGCAGGAACCTGAACCATTGTACAGGCTTTTTCCCTGGGAAACAAAACTCACAAGCCACTGTTCTGGGTGTCAGTTTGCAGGACCCACTTGACACTCTCAAACCAGACCAAGTTGGCACTGGTGTTGCTTAGCGTCTGGGAAACACCTGGCGAGATGCGGAATTCCTGGAGGCACCCGGCAATTTAAGGCCGCAGGACCCTGAACCATTGTACAGGCTTTTTCCCTGGGAAACAAAACTCACAAGCCACTGTTCTGGGTGTCCGTTTTCAGGACACACTTGGCACTCTCAAACCAGACAAAGTTGGCACTGGTGCCACCTTGCGTCTCGGAGGCATCCTGCAAGAGGCGGAATTCCAGGAGGCACCCGGCAATTTAAGGCCGCAGGACCCTGAACCATTGTACAGGCTTTTTCCCTGGGAAACAAAACTCACAAGCCACTGTTCTGGGTGTCAGTTTTCAGGACCCACTTGACACTCTCAAAGCAGACCAAGTTGGCACTGGTGCCACCTTGCGTCTGGGAGGCATCCTGCGAGAGGCAGATCTCCAGGTGGCACCCGGCTATTAAAGGCGGCATTAACCTAAACCATTGTACAGGCTTTTTCCCTGTGAAACAAAACTCACAAGCCACTGTTCTGGGTGTCAGTTTGCAGGAGCCACCTGGCACTCTCAAACCAGACCAAATTGGCACTGGTGCCACCTTGTGTCTGGGAGGCATCCTGCGAGAGGCGCAATTAAAGGAGGCACCCGGAAATTTCAGGCCGCAGGACCCTGAACCATTGTACAGGCTTTTTCCCTGGGAAACAAAACTCACAAGCCACTGTTCTGGGTGTCAGTTTTCAGGACACACTTGGCACTCTTAAACCAGACCAAGTTGGAACTGGTGCCACCTTGCGTCTGGGAGGCATCCTGCGAGTGGCGGAATTCCAGGAGTCACACGGCAATTTAAGGCCTCAGGCCCCTGAACCATTGTACAGGCTTTTTCCCTGGGAAACAAAACTCACAAGTCACTGTTCTGGGTGTCAGTTTGCAGGACACACTTGGCACTCTCAAACCAGACCAAGCTGGCACTGGTGCCACCTTGCGTCTGGGAGGCATCCTGCAAGAGGCTGATCGCCAGGTGGCACCCGGCTATTAAGGGCGGCATTAACCTAAACCATTTTACAGGCTTTTTCCCTGGGAAACAAAACTCACAAGCCACTGTTCTAAGTGTCAGTTTGCAGGAGCCACCTGGCACTCTCAAACCAGACCAAGTTGGAACTGGTGCCACCTTGCATCTGGGAGGCATCCTGCGAGAGGCGGAATTCCAGGAGGCACCCGGCAATTTAGGGCCGCAGGACCCTGAACCATTGTACAGGCTTTTTCCCTGGGAAACAAAACTCACAAGTCACTGTTCTGGGTGTCAGTTTTCAGGACCCACTTGACACTCTCAAAGCAGACCAAGTTGGCACTGGTGCCACCTTGCGTCTGGGAGGCATCCTGCGAGAGGCAGATCTCCAGGTGGCACCCGGCTATTAAAGGCGGCATTAACCTAAACCATTGTACAGGCTTTTTCCCTGGGAAACATAACTCACAAGCCACTGTTCTGGGTGTCAGTTTGCAGGAGCCACCTGGCACTCTCAAACCAGACCAAATTGGCACTGGTGCCACCTTGTGTCTGGGAGGCATCCTGCGAGAGGCGCAATTAAAGGAGGCACCCGGAAATTTCAGGCCGCAGGACCCTGAACCATTGTACAGGCTTTTTCCCTGGGAAACAAAACTCACAAGCCACTGTTCTGGGTGTCAGTTTTCAGGACACACTTGGCACTCTTAAACCAGACCAAGTTGGAACTGGTGCCACCTTGCGTCTGGGAGGCATCCTGCGAGAGGCGCAATTCCAGGAGTCGCACGGCAATTTAAGGCCTCAGGCCCCTGAACCATTGTACAGGCTTTTTCCCTGGGAAACAAAACTCACAAGGCTCTGTTCTGGGTGTCAGTTTTCAGGACCCACTTGGCACTCTTAAACCAGACCAAGTTGGAACTGGTGCCACCTTGCGTCTGAGAGGCATCCTGCGGGAGGCCGAAGTCTAGGAGGCACCTGGCAATTTAAGGCCGCAGGACCCTGAACCATTGTACAGGCTTTTTCCCTGGGAAACAAAACTCACAAGCCACTGTTCTGGGTGTCAGTTTTCAGGACCCACTTGGCACTCTCAAACCAGACCAAGTAGGAAATGGTGTCATTTTGCGTCTGGGAGGCACCCTGTGAGAGGCGGATCTCCAGGAGGCACCCGGCAATTTAAGGCCTCAGGCCCCTGAACCATTGTACAGGCTTTTTCCCTGGGAAACAAAACTCACAAGCCACTGTTCTGGGTGTCAGTTTGCAGGACACACTTGGCACTCTTAAACCAGACCAAGTTGGAACTGGTGCCACCTTGCGTCTGGGAGGCATCCTGCGAGTGGCCGAATTCCAGGAGGCACCCAGCAATTTAAGGCCTCAGGCCCCTGAACCATTGTACAGGCTTTTTCCCTGGGAAACAAAATTCACAAGTCACTGTTCTGGGTGTCAGTTTGCAGGACACACTTGGCACTCTCAAACCAGACCAAGCTGGCACTGGTGCCACCTTGCGTCTGGGAGGCATCCTGCGAGAGGCTGATCTCCAGGTGGCACCCGGCTATTAAAGGCGGCATTAACCTGAACCATTTTACAGGCTTTTTCCCTGGGAAACAAAACTCACAAGCCACTGTTCTGGGTGTCAGTTTTCAGGACCCACTTGACACTCTCAAAGCAGACCGAGTTGGCACTGGTGCCAACTTGCGTCTGGGAGGCATCCTGCGAGAGGCGCAATTCCAGGAGGCACCCGGCAATTTGAGGCCACAGGACCCTGAACCATTGTACAGGCTTTTTCCCTGGGAAACAAAACTCACAAGCCACTGTTCTGGGTGTCAGTTTTCAGGACCCACTTGGCACTCTTAAACCAGACCAAGTTGGAACTGGTGCCACCTTGCGTCTGGGAGGCATCCTGCGAGTGGCCGAATTCCAGGAGGCACCCGGCAATTTAAGTCCGCAGGACCCTGAACCATTGTACAGGCTTTTTCCCTGGGAAACAAAACTCACAAGCCACTGTTCTGGATGTCAGTTTTCAGGAGCCACCTGGCACTCTCAAACCAGACCAAGTTGGCACTGGTGCCATTTTGCGTCTCGGAGGCATGCTGCGATAGGCGCAATTCCAGGAGGCATTAGGCAATTTAAAGCCGCAGGACCCTGAACCATTGTACAGGCTTTTTCCCTGGGAAACAAAACTCACAAGCCACTGTTCTGGGTGTCAGTTTTCAGGACCCACTTGGCACTCACAAAGCAGACCAAGTTGGCACTGGTGCCACCTTGCGTCTGGGAGGCATCCTGCCAGAGGCGCAATTCCAGGAGGCACCTGGCAATTTAAGGCCGCAGGACCCTGAACCATTGTACAGGCTTTTTCCCTGGGAAACAAAACTCACAAGCCACTGTTCTGGGTGTCAGTTTTCAGGACCCACTTGGCACTCTTAAACCAGACCATGTTGGCACTGGTGTCATGTTGCGCCTGGGAGGCATCCTGTGAAAGGCGGATCTCCGGGAGGCACCCGGCAATTTAAGGGCGCAGGACCCTGAACGATTGTAAAGGCTTTTTCCCTGGGAAACAAAACTCACAAGCCACTGTTCTGGGTGTCAGTTTCCAGGACCCACTTGGCACTCTTAAACCAGACCAAGTTGGCACTGGTGTTGCTTAGCGTCTGGAAAACAACTGGCGAGATGCAGAAATTCTAGGAGGCACCCGGCAATTTAAGGCAAGGCCGCAGGACCCTGAAGCATGGTACAGGCTTTTTCCCTGGGAAACAAAACTCACAAGCCACTGTTCTGGGTGTCAGTTTGCAGGACCCACTTGGCACTGTCAAAGCAGACCAAGTTGGCACTGGTGCCACCTTGCGTCTGGGAGGCATCCTGCAAGACGCCGAATTCCAGGAGGCACCCGGCAATTTAAGGCCTCAGGCCCCTGAATCATTGTACAGGCTTTTTCCCTGGGAAACAAAACTCACAAGCCACTGTTCTGGGTGTCAGTTTTCAGGACACACTTGGCACTCTCAAACCAGACCAAGTTGGCACTGGTGCCACCTTGCGTCTGGGAGGCATCCTGCGAGAGGCGCAATTCCAGGAGTCACCCGGCAATTTAAGGCCGCAGGACCGAAAACCATTCTACAGGCTTTTTCCCTGGAAAACAAAATTCAGAAGCCACTGTTCTGGGTGTCAGTTTGCAGGACCCACTTGACACTCTCAAACAAGACCAAGTTGGCACTGGTGCCACCTTGCGTCTGGGAGGCATCTTGCAAGACGCCGAATTCAAGGAGGCACCCGGCAATTTAAGGCGGCAGGAACCTGAACCATTGTACAGGCTTTTTCCCTGGGAAACAAAACTCACAAGCCACTGTTCTGGGTGTCAGTTTGCAGGAGCCACCTGGCACTCTCAAACCAGACCAAGCTGGCACTGGTGCCACCTTGCGTCTGGGAGGCATCCTGCAAGAGGCTGATCGCCATGTGGCACCCGGCTATTAAGGGCGGCATTAACCTAAACCATTTTACAGGCTTTTTCCCTGGGAAACAAAACTCACAAGCCACTGTTCTAAGTGTCAGTTTGCAGGAGCCACCTGGCACTCTCAAACCAGACCAAGTTGGAACTGGTGCCACCTTGCATCTGGGAGGCATCCTGCGAGAGGCGGAATTCCAGGAGGCACCCGGCAATTTAGGGCCGCAGGACCCTGAACCATTGTACAGGCTTTTTCCCTGGGAAACAAAACTCACAAGCCACTGTTCTGGGTGTCAGTTTGCAGGAGCCACCTGACACTCTCAAACCAGACCAAATTGGCACTGGTGCCACCTTGTGTCTGGGAGGCATCCTGCGAGAGGCGCAATTAAAGGAGGCACCCGGAAATTTCAGGCCGCAGGACCCTGAACCATTGTACAGGCTTTTTCCCTGGGAAACAAAACTCACAAGCCACTGTTCTGGGTGTCAGTTTTCAGGACACACTTGGCACTCTTAAACCAGACCAAGTTGGAACTGGTGCCACCTTGCGTCTGGGAGGCATCCTGCGAGTGGCGGAATTCCAGGAGTCGCACGGCAATTTAAGGCCTCAGGCCCCTGAACCATTGTACAGGCTTTTTCCCTGGGAAACAAAACTCACAAGGCTCTGTTCTGGGTGTCAGTTTTCAGGACCCACTTGGCACTCTTAAACCAGACCAAGTTGGAACTGGTGCCACCTTGCGTCTGAGAGGCATCCTGCGGGAGGCCGAAGTCTAGGAGGCACCTGGCAATTTAAGGCCGCAGGACCCTGAACCATTGTACAGGCTTTTTCCCTGGGAAACAAAACTCACAAGCCACTGTTCTGGGTGTCAGTTTTCAGGACCCACTTGGCACTCTCAAACCAGACCAAGTAGGAAATGGTGTCATTTTGCGTCTGGGAGGCACCCTGTGAGAGGCGGATCTCCCGGAGGCACCCGGCAATTTAAGGCCTCAGGCCCCTGAACCATTGTACAGGCTTTTTCCCTGGGAAACAAAACTCACAAGCCACTGTTCTGGGTGTCAGTTTGCAGGACACACTTGGCACTCTTAAACCAGACCAAGTTGGAACTGGTGCCACCTTGCGTCTGGGAGGCATCCTGCGAGTGGCCGAATTCCAGGAGGCACCCAGCAATTTAAGGCCTCAGGCCCCTGAACCATTGTACAGGCTTTTTCCCTGGGAAACAAAATTCACAAGTCACTGTTCTGGGTGTCAGTTTGCAGGACACACTTGGCACTCTCAAACCAGACCAAGCTGGCACTGGTGCCACCTTGCGTCTGGGAGGCATCCTGCGAGAGGCTGATCTCCAGGTGGCACCCGGCTATTAAAGGCGGCATTAACCTGAACCATTTTACAGGCTTTTTCCCTGGGAAACAAAACTCACAAGCCACTGTTCTAGGTGTCAGTTTGCAGGACCCACTTGACACTCTCAAAGCAGACCAAGTTGGAACTGGTGCCACCTTGCGTCTGGGAGGCATCCTGCGAGAGGCGGAATTCCAGGAGGCACCCGGCAATTTAGGGCCGCAGGACCCTGAACCATTGTACAGGCTTTTTCCCTGGGAAACAAAACTCACAAGCCACTGTTCTGGGTGTCAGTTTGCAGGAGCCACCTGGCACTCTCAAACCAGACTAAGTTGGCACTGGTGTAATGTTGCGCCTGGGAGGCATCCTGTGAGAGGCGGATCTCCAGGAGGCACCCGGCAATTTAAGGCCTCAGGCCCCTGAACCATTGTACAGGCTTTTCCCCTGGGAAACAAAACTCACAAGCCACTGTTCTGGGTGTCAGTTTTCAGGACCCACTTGGCACTCTTAAACCAGACCAAGTTGGCACTGGTGTCATGTTGCGCCTGGGAGGCATCCTGTGAGAAGCGGATCTCCAGGAGGCACCCGGCAATTTAAGGCCTCAGGCCCCTGAACCATTGTACAGGCTTTTTCCCTGGGAAACAAAACTCACAAGCCACTGTTCTGGGTGTCAGTTTTCAGGACCCACTTGACACTCTCAAACCAGACCAAGTTGGCACAGGTGCCACCTTGCGTCTGGGAGGCATCCTGCGAGAGGCGCAATTCCAGGTGGCACCCGGCAATTTAAGGGCGCAGGACCCTGAACCATTGTACAGGCTTTTTCCCTGGGAAACAAAACTCACAAGCCACTGTTCTGGGTGTCAGTTTTCAGGACCCACTTGACACTCTCAAAGCAGACCGAGTTGGCACTGGTGCCAACTTGCGTCTGGGAGGCATCCTGCGAGAGGCGCAATTCCAGGAGGCACCCGGCAATTTGAGGCCACAGGACCCTGAACCATTGTACAGGCTTTTTCCCTGGGAAACAAAACTCACAAGCCACTGTTCTGGGTGTCAGTTTTCAGGACACACTTGGCACTCTTAAACCAGACCAAGTTGGAACTGGTGCCACCTTGCGTCTGGGAGGCATCCTGCGAGTGGCCGAATTCCAGGAGGCACCCGGCAATTTAAGTCCGCAGGACCCTGAACCATTGTACAGGCTTTTTCCCTGGGAAACAAAACTCACAAGCCACTGTTCTGGATGTCAGTTTTCAGGAGCCACCTGGCACTCTCAAACCAGACCAAGTTGGCACTGGTGCCATTTTGCGTCTCGGAGGCATGCTGCGATAGGCGCAATTCCAGGAGGCATTAGGCAATTTAAAGCCGCAGGACCCTGAACCATTGTACAGGCTTTTTCCCTGGGAAACAAAACTCACAAGCCACTGTTCTGGGTGTCAGTTTTCAGGACCCACTTGGCACTCACAAAGCAGACCAAGTTGGCACTGGTGCCACCTTGCGTCTGGGAGGCATCCTGCCAGAGGCGCAATTCCAGGAGGCACCTGGCAATTTAAGGCCGCAGGACCCTGAACCATTGTACAGGCTTTTTCCCTGGGAAACAAAACTCACAAGCCACTGTTCTGGGTGTCAGTTTTCAGGACCCACTTGGCACTCTTAAACCAGACCATGTTGGCACTGGTGTCATGTTGCGCCTGGGAGGCATCCTGTGAAAGGCGGATCTCCGGGAGGCACCCGGCAATTTAAGGGCGCAGGACCCTGAACGATTGTAAAGGCTTTTTCCCTGGGAAACAAAACTCACAAGCCACTGTTCTGGGTGTCAGTTTCCAGGACCCACTTGGCACTCTTAAACCAGACCAAGTTGGCACTGGTGTTGCTTAGCGTCTGGAAAACAACTGGCGAGATGCAGAAATTCTAGGAGGCACCCGGCAATTTAAGGCAAGGCCGCAGGACCCTGAAGCATGGTACAGGCTTTTTCCCTGGGAAACAAAACTCACAAGCCACTGTTCTGGGTGTCAGTTTGCAGGACCCACTTGGCACTCTCAAAGCAGACCAAGTTGGCACTGGTGCCACCTTGCGTCTGGGAGGCATCCTGCAAGACGCCGAATTCCAGGAGGCACCCGGCAATTTAAGGCCTCAGGCCCCTGAATCATTGTACAGGCTTTTTCCCTGGGAAACAAAACTCACAAGCCACTGTTCTGGGTGTCAGTTTTCAGGACACACTTGGCACTCTCAAACCAGACCAAGTTGGCACTGGTGCCACCTTGCGTCTGGGAGGCATCCTGCGAGAGGCGCAATTCCAGGAGTCACCCGGCAATTTAAGGCCGCAGGACCGAAAACCATTCTACAGGCTTTTTCCCTGGAAATCAAAATTCAGAAGCCACTGTTCTGGGTGTCAGTTTGCAGGACCCACTTGACACTCTCTAACAAGACCAAGTTGGCACTGGTGCCACCTTGCGTCTGGGAGGCATCTTGCAAGACGCCGAATTCAAGGAGGCACCCGGCAATTTAAGGCGGCAGGAACCTGAACCATTGTACAGGCTTTTTCCCTGGGAAACAAAACTCACAAGCCACTGTTCTGGGTGTCAGTTTGCAGGAGCCACCTGGCACTCTCAAACCAGACCAAGCTGGCACTGGTGCCACCTTGCGTCTGGGAGGCATCCTGCAAGAGGCTGATCGCCATGTGGCACCCGGCTATTAAGGGCGGCATTAACCTAAACCATTTTACAGGCTTTTTCCCTGGGAAACAAAACTCACAAGCCACTGTTCTAAGTGTCAGTTTGCAGGAGCCACCTGGCACTCTCAAACCAGACCAAGTTGGAACTGGTGCCACCTTGCATCTGGGAGGCATCCTGCGAGAGGCGGAATTCCAGGAGGCACCCAACAATTTAGGGCCGCAGGACCCTGAACCATTGTACAGGCTTTTTCCCTGGGAAACAAAACTCACAAGCCACTGTTCTGGGTGTCAGTTTGCAGGAGCCACCTGACACTCTCAAACCAGACCAAATTGGCACTGGTGCCACCTTGTGTCTGGGAGGCATCCTGCGAGAGGCGCAATTAAAGGAGGCACCCGGAAATTTCAGGCCGCAGGACCCTGAACCATTGTACAGGCTTTTTCCCTGGGAAACAAAACTCACAAGCCACTGTTCTGGGTGTCAGTTTTCAGGACACACTTGGCACTCTTAAACCAGACCAAGTTGGAACTGGTGCCACCTTGCGTCTGGGAGGCATCCTGCGAGTGGCGGAATTCCAGGAGTCGCACGGCAATTTAAGGCCTCAGGCCCCTGAACCATTGTACAGGCTTTTTCCCTGGGAAACAAAACTCACAAGGCTCTGTTCTGGGTGTCAGTTTTCAGGACCCACTTGGCACTCTTAAACCAGACCAAGTTGGAACTGGTGCCACCTTGCGTCTGAGAGGCATCCTGCGGGAGGCCGAAGTCTAGGAGGCACCTGGCAATTTAAGGCCGCAGGACCCTGAACCATTGTACAGGCTTTTTCCCTGGGAAACAAAACTCACAAGCCACTGTTCTGGGTGTCAGTTTTCAGGACCCACTTGGCACTCTCAAACCAGACCAAGTAGGAAATGGTGTCATTTTGCGTCTGGGAGGCACCCTGTGAGAGGCGGATCTCCAGGAGGCACCCGGCAATTTAAGGCCTCAGGCCCCTGAACCATTGTACAGGCTTTTTCCCTGGGAAACAAAACTCACAAGCCACTGTTCTGGGTGTCAGTTTGCAGGAGACACTTGGCACTCTTAAACCAGACCAAGTTTGAACTGGTGCCACCTTGCGTCTGGGAGGCATCCTGCGAGTGGCCGAATTCCAGGAGGCACCCAGCAATTTAAGGCCTCAGGCCCCTGAACCATTGTACAGGCTTTTTCCCTGGGAAACAAAATTCACAAGTCACTGTTCTGGGTGTCAGTTTGCAGGACACACTTGGCACTCTCAAACCAGACCAAGCTGGCACTGGTGCCACCTTGCGTCTGGGAGGCATCCTGCGAGAGGCTGATCACCAGGTGGCACCCGGCTATTAAAGGCGGCATTAACCTGAACCATTTTACAGGCTTTTTCCCTGGGAAACAAAACTCACAAGCCACTGTTCTAGGTGTCAGTTTGCAGGAGCCACCTGGCACTCTCAAACCAGACCAAGTTGGCACTGGTGCCACCTTGCGTCTGGGAGGCATCCTGCCAGAGGCGCAATTCCAGGAGGCACCTGGCAATTTAAGGCCGCAGGACCCTGAACCATTGTACAGGCTTTTTCCCTGGGAAACAAAACTCACAAGCCACTGTTCTGGGTGTCAGTTTTCAGGACCCACTTGGCACTCTTAAACCAGACCATGTTGGCACTGGTGTCATGTTGCGCCTGGGAGGCATCCTGTGAAAGGCGGATCTCCGGGAGGCACCCGGCAATTTAAGGGCGCAGGACCCTGAACGATTGTAAAGGCTTTTTCCCTGGGAAACAAAACTCACAAGCCACTGTTCTGGGTGTCAGTTTCCAGGACCCACTTGGCACTCTTAAACCAGACCAAGTTGGCACTGGTGTTGCTTAGCGTCTGGAAAACAACTGGCGAGATGCAGAAATTCTAGGAGGCACCCGGCAATTTAAGGCAAGGCCGCAGGACCCTGAAGCATGGTACAGGCTTTTTCCCTGGGAAACAAAACTCACAAGCCACTGTTCTGGGTGTCAGTTTGCAGGACCCACTTGGCACTCTCAAAGCAGACCAAGTTGGCACTGGTGCCACCTTGCGTCTGGGAGGCATCCTGCAAGACGCCGAATTCCAGGAGGCACCCGGCAATTTAAGGCCTCAGGCCCCTGAATCATTGTACAGGCTTTTTCCCTGGGAAACAAAACTCACAAGTCACTGTTCTGGGTGTCAGTTTTCAGGACACACTTGGCACTCTCAAACCAGACCAAGTTGGCACTGGTGCCACCTTGCGTCTGGGAGGCATCCTGCGAGAGGCGCAATTCCAGGAGTCACCCGGCAATTTAAGGCCGCAGGACCGAAAACCATTCTACAGGCTTTTTCCCTGGAAAACAAAATTCAGAAGCCACTGTTCTGGGTGTCAGTTTGCAGGACCCACTTGACACTCTCAAACAAGACCAAGTTGGCACTGGTGCCACCTTGCGTCTGGGAGGCATCTTGCAAGACGCCGAATTCCAGGAGGCACCCGGCAATTTAAGGCGGCAGGAACCTGAACCATTGTACAGGCTTTTTCCCTGGGAAACAAAACTCACAAGCCACTGTTCTGGGTGTCAGTTTGCAGGAGCCACCTGGCACTCTCAAACCAGACCAAGCTGGCACTGGTGCCACCTTGCGTCTGGGAGGCATCCTGCAAGAGGCTGATCGCCAGGTGGCACCCGGCTATTAAGGGCGGCATTAACCTAAACCATTTTACAGGCTTTTTCCCTGGGAAACAAAACTCACAAGCCACTGTTCTAAGTGTCAGTTTGCAGGAGCCACCTGGCACTCTCAAACCAGACCAAGTTGGAACTGGTGCCACCTTGCATCTTGGAGGCATCCTGCGAGAGGCGGAATTCCAGGAGGCACCCGGCAATTTAGGGCCGCAGGACCCTGAACCATTGTACAGGCTTTTTCCCTGGGAAACAAAACTCACAAGTCACTGTTCTGGGTGTCAGTTTTCAGGACCCACTTGACACTCTCAAAGCAGACCAAGTTGGCACTGGTGCCACCTTGCGTCTGGGAGGCATCCTGCGAGAGGCAGATCTCCAGGTGGCACCCGGCTATTAAAGGCGGCATTAACCTAAACCATTGTACAGGCTTTTTCCCTGGGAAACAAAACTCACAAGCCACTGTTCTGGGTGTCAGTTTGCAGGAGCCACCTGGCACTCTCAAACCAGACCAAATTGGCACTGGTGCCACCTTGTGTCTGGGAGGCATCCTGCGAGAGGCGCAATTAAAGGAGGCACCCGGAAATTTCAGGCCGCAGGACCCTGAACCATTGTACAGGCTTTTTCCCTGGGAAACAAAACTCACAAGCCACTGTTCTGGGTGTCAGTTTTCAGGACACACTTGGCACTCTTAAACCAGACCAAGTTGGAACTGGTGCCACCTTGCGTCTGGGAGGCATCCTGCGAGTGGCGGAATTCCAGGAGTCGCACGGCAATTTAAGGCCTCAGGCCCCTGAACCATTGTACAGGCTTTTTCCCTGGGAAACAAAACTCACAAGGCTCTGTTCTGGGTGTCAGTTTTCAGGACCCACTTGGCACTCTTAAACCAGACCAAGTTGGAACTGGTGCCACCTTGCGTCTGAGAGGCATCCTGCGGGAGGCCGAAGTCTAGGAGGCACCTGGCAATTTAAGGCCGCAGGACCCTGAACCATTGTACAGGCTTTTTCCCTGGGAAACAAAACTCACAAGCCACTGTTCTGGGTGTCAGTTTTCAGGACCCACTTGGCACTCTCAAACCAGACCAAGTAGGAAATGGTGTCATTTTGCGTCTGGGAGGCACCCTGTGAGAGGCGGATCTCCAGGAGGCACCCGGCAATTTAAGGCCTCAGGCCCCTGAACCATTGTACAGGCTTTTTCCCTGGGAAACAAAACTCACAAGCCACTGTTCTGGGTGTCAGTTTGCAGGAGACACTTGGCACTCTTAAACCAGACCAAGTTTGAACTGGTGCCACCTTGCGTCTGGGAGGCATCCTGCGAGTGGCCGAATTCCAGGAGGCACCCAGCAATTTAAGGCCTCAGGCCCCTGAACCATTGTACAGGCTTTTTCCCTGGGAAACAAAATTCACAAGTCACTGTTCTGGGTGTCAGTTTGCAGGACACACTTGGCACTCTCAAACCAGACCAAGCTGGCACTGGTGCCAACTTGCGTCTGGGAGGCATCCTGCGAGAGGCTGATCTCCAGGTGGCACCCGGCTATTAAAGGCGGCATTAACCTGAACCATTTTACAGGCTTTTTCCCTGGGAAACAAAACTCACAAGCCACTGTTCTAGGTGTCAGTTTGCAGGAGCCACCTGGCACTCTCAAACCAGACCAAGTTGGAACTGGTGCCACCTTGCGTCTGGGAGGCATCCTGCGAGAGGCGGAATTCCAGGAGGCACCCGGCAATTTAGGGCCGCAGGACCCTGAACCATTGTACAGGCTTTTTCCCTGGGAAACAAAACTCACAAGCCACTGTTCTGGGTGTCAGTTTGCAGGAGCCACCTGGCACTCTCAAACCAGACTAAGTTGGCACTGGTGTAATGTTGCGCCTGGGAGGCATCCTGTGAGAGGCGGATCTCCAGGAGGCACCCGGCAATTTAAGGCCTCAGGCCCCTGAACCATTGTACAGGCTTTTCCCCTGGGAAACAAAACTCACAAGCCGCTGTTCTGGGTGTCAGTTTTCAGGACCCACTTGGCACTCTTAAACCAGACCAAATTGGCACTGGTGCCACCTTGCGTTTGGGAGGCATCCTGCAAGACGCCGAATTCCAGGAGGCACCCGGCAATATAAGGCCTCAGGCCCCTGAATCATTGTACAGGCTTTTTCCCTGGGAAACAAAACTCACAAGCCACTGTTCTGGGTGTCAGTTTTCAGGACACACTTGGCACTCTCAAACCAGACCAAGTTGGCACTGGTGCCACCTTGCGTCTGGGAGGCATCCTGCGAGAGGCGCAATTCCAGGAGTCACCCGGCAATTTAAGGCCGCAGGACCGAAAACCATTCTACAGGCCTTTTCCCTGGAAAACAAAATTCAGAAGCCACTGTTCTGGGTGTCAGTTTGCAGGACCCACTTGACACTCTCAAACAAGACCAAGTTGGCACTGGTGCCACCTTGCGTCTGGGAGGCATCTTGCAAGACGCCGAATTCCAGGAGGCACCCGGCAATTTAAGGCGGCAGGAACCTGAACCATTGTACAGGCTTTTTCCCTGGGAAACAAAACTCACAAGCCACTGTTCTGGGTGTCAGTTTGCAGGAGCCACCTGGCACTCTCAAACCAGACCAAGCTGGCACTGGTGCCACCTTGCGTCTGGGAGGCATCCTGCAAGAGGCTGATCGCCAGGTGGCACCCGGCTATTAAGGGCGGCATTAACCTAAACCATTTTACAGGCTTTTTCCCTGGGAAACAAAACTCACAAGCCACTGTTCTAAGTGTCAGTTTGCAGGAGCCACCTGGCACTCTCAAACCAGACCAAGTTGGAACTGGTGCCACCTTGCATCTGGGAGGCATCCTGCGAGAGGCGGAATTCCAGGAGGCACCCGGCAATTTAGGGCCGCAGGACCCTGAACCATTGTACAGGCTTTTTCCCTGGGAAACAAAACTCACAAGTCACTGTTCTGGGTGTCAGTTTTCAGGACCCACTTGACACTCTCAAAGCAGACCAAGTTGGCACTGGTGCCACCTTGCGTCTGGGAGGCATCCTGCGAGAGGCAGATCTCCAGGTGGCACCCGGCTATTAAAGGCGGCATTAACCTAAACCATTGTACAGGCTTTTTCCCTGGGAAACAAAACTCACAAGCCACTGTTCTGGGTGTCAGTTTGCAGGAGCCACCTGGCACTCTCAAACCAGACCAAATTGGCACTGGTGCCACCTTGTGTCTGGGAGGCATCCTGCGAGAGGCGCAATTAAAGGAGGCACCCGGAAATTTCAGGCCGCAGGACCCTGAACCATTGTACAGGCTTTTTCCCTGGGAAACAAAACTCACAAGCCACTGTTCTGGGTGTCAGTTTTCAGGACACACTTGGCACTCTTAAACCAGACCAAGTTGGAACTGGTGCCACCTTGCGTCTGGGAGGCATCCTGCGAGTGGCGGAATTCCAGGAGTCGCACGGCAATTTAAGGCCTCAGGCCCCTGAACCATTGTACAGGCTTTTTCCCTGGGAAACAAAACTCACAAGGCTCTGTTCTGGGTGTCAGTTTTCAGGACCCACTTGGCACTCTTAAACCAGACCAAGTTGGAACTGGTGCCACCTTGCGTCTGAGAGGCATCCTGCGGGAGGCCGAAGTCTAGGAGGCACCTGGCAATTTAAGGCCGCAGGACCCTGAACCATTGTACAGGCTTTTTCCCTGGGAAACAAAACTCACAAGCCACTGTTCTGGGTGTCAGTTTTCAGGACCCACTTGGCACTCTCAAACCAGACCAAGTAGGAAATGGTGTCATTTTGCGTCTGGGAGGCACCCTGTGAGAGGCGGATCTCCAGGAGGCACCCGGCAATTTAAGGCCTCAGGCCCCTGAACCATTGTACAGGCTTTTTCCCTGGGAAACAAAACTCACAAGCCACTGTTCTGGGTGTCAGTTTGCAGGAGACACTTGGCACTCTTAAACCAGACCAAGTTTGAACTGGTGCCACCTTGCGTCTGGGAGGCATCCTGCGAGTGGCCGAATTCCAGGAGGCACCCAGCAATTTAAGGCCTCAGGCCCCTGAACCATTGTACAGGCTTTTTCCCTGGGAAACAAAATTCACAAGTCACTGTTCTGGGTGTCAGTTTGCAGGACACACTTGGCACTCTCAAACCAGACCAAGCTGGCACTGGTGCCAACTTGCGTCTGGGAGGCATCCTGCGAGAGGCTGATCTCCAGGTGGCACCCGGCTATTAAAGGCGGCATTAACCTGAACCATTTTACAGGCTTTTTCCCTGGGAAACAAAACTCACAAGCCACTGTTCTAGGTGTCAGTTTGCAGGAGCCACCTGGCACTCTCAAACCAGACCAAGTTGGAACTGGTGCCACCTTGCGTCTGGGAGGCATCCTGCGAGAGGCGGAATTCCAGGAGGCACCCGGCAATTTAGGGCCGCAGGACCCTGAACCATTGTACAGGCTTTTTCCCTGGGAAACAAAACTCACAAGCCACTGTTCTGGGTGTCAGTTTGCAGGAGCCACCTGGCACTCTCAAACCAGACTAAGTTGGCACTGGTGTAATGTTGCGCCTGGGAGGCATCCTGTGAGAGGCGGATCTCCAGGAGGCACCCGGCAATTTAAGGCCTCAGGCCCCTGAACCATTGTACAGGCTTTTCCCCTGGGAAACAAAACTCACAAGCCACTGTTCTGGGTGTCAGTTTTCAGGACCCACTTGGCACTCTTAAACCAGACCAAGTTGGCACTGGTGTCATGTTGCGCCTGGGAGGCATCCTGTGAGAAGCGGATCTCCAGGAGGCACCCGGCAATTTAAGGCCTCAGGCCCCTGAACCATTGTACAGGCTTTTTCCCTGGGAAACAAAACTCACAAGCCACTGTTCTGGGTGTCAGTTTTCAGGACCCACTTGACACTCTCAAACCAGACCAAGTTGGCACTGGTGCCACCTTGCGTCTGGGAGGCATCCTGCGAGAGGCGCAATTCCAGGTGGCACCCGGCAATTTAAGGGCGCAGGACCCTGAACCATTGTACAGGCTTTTTCCCTGGGAAACAAAACTCACAAGCCACTGTTCTGGGTGTCAGTTTTCAGGACCCACTTGACACTCTCAAAGCAGACCGAGTTGGCACTGGTGCCAACTTGCGTCTGGGAGGCATCCTGCGAGAGGCGCAATTCCAGGAGGCACCCGGCAATTTGAGGCCACAGGACCCTGAACCATTGTACAGGCTTTTTCCCTGGGAAACAAAACTCACAAGCCACTGTTCTGGGTGTCAGTTTTCAGGACCCACTTGGCACTCTTAAACCAGACCAAGTTGGAACTGGTGCCACCTTGCGTCTGGGAGGCATCCTGCGAGTGGCCGAATTCCAGGAGGCACCCGGCAATTTAAGTCCGCAGGACCCTGAACCATTGTACAGGCTTTTTCCCTGGGAAACAAAACTCACAAGCCACTGTTCTGGTTGTCAGTTTTCAGGAGCCACCTGGCACTCTCAAACCAGACCAAGTTGGCACTGGTGCCATTTTGCGTCTCGGAGGCATGCTGCGATAGGCGCAATTCCAGGAGGCATTCGGCAATTTAAAGCCGCAGGACCCTGAACCATTGTACAGGCTTTTTCCCTGGGAAACAAAACTCACAAGCCACTGTTCTGGGTGTCAGTTTTCAGGACCCACTTGGCACTCACAAAGCAGACCAAGTTGGCACTGGTGCCACCTTGCGTCTGGGAGGCATCCTGCCAGAGGCGCAATTCCAGGAGGCACCTGGCAATTTAAGGCCGCAGGACCCTGAACCATTGTACAGGCTTTTTCCCTGGGAAACAAAACTCACAAGCCACTGTTCTGGGTGTCAGTTTTCAGGACCCACTTGGCACTCTTAAACCAGACCACGTTGGCACTGGTGTCATGTTGCGCCTGGGAGGCATCCTGTGAAAGGCGGATCTCCGGGAGGCACCCGGCAATTTAAGGCCTCAGGCCCCTCAACGATTGTAAAGGCTGTTTCCCTGGGAAACAAAACTCACAAGCCACTGTTCTGGGTGTCAGTTTCCAGGACTCACTTGGCACTCTTAAACCAGACCAAGTTGGCACTGGTGTTGCTTAGCGTCTGGAAAACAACTGGCGAGATGCAGAAATTCTAGGAGGCACCCGGCAATTTAAGGCAAGGCCGCAGGACCCTGAAGCATGGTACAGGCTTTTTCCCTGGGAAACAAAACTCACAAGCCACTGTTCTGGGTGTCAGTTTGCAGGACCCACTTGGCACTCTCAAAGCAGACCAAGTTGGCACTGGTGCCACCTTGCGTCTGGGAGGCATCCTGCAAGACGCCGAATTCCAGGAGGCACCCGGCAATTTAAGGCCTCAGGCCCCTGAATCATTGTACAGGCTTTTTCCCTGGGAAACAAAACTCACAAGCCACTGTTCTGGGTGTCAGTTTTCAGGACACACTTGGCACTCTCAAACCAGACCAAGTTGGCACTGGTGCCACCTTGCGTCTGGGAGGCATCCTGCGAGAGGCGCAATTCCAGGAGTCACCCGGCAATTTAAGTCCGCAGGACCGAAAACCATTCTACAGGCTTTTTCCCTGGAAAACAAAATTCAGAAGCCACTGTTCTGGGTGTCAGTTTGCAGGACCCACTTGACACTCTCAAACAAGACCAAGTTGGCACTGGTGCCACCTTGCGTCTGGGAGGCATCTTGCAAGACGCCGAATTCCAGGAGGCACCCGGCAATTTAAGGCGGCAGGAACCTGAACCATTGTACAGGCTTTTTCCCTGGGAAACAAAACTCACAAGCCACTGTTCTGGGTGTCAGTTTGCAGGACCCACTTGGCACTCTTAAACCAGACCAAGTGTGCACTGGTGCCACCTTGCGTCTGGGAGGCATCCTGTGAGAGGCGGATCTCCAGGAGGCACCCGGCAATTTAAGGCCTCAGGCCCCTGAACCATTGTACAGGCTTTTTCCCTGGGAAACAAAACTCACAAGCCACTGTTCTGGGTGTCCGTTTTCAGGACACACTTGGCACTCTCAAACCAGACAAAGTTGGCACTGGTGCCACCTTGCGTCTCGGAGGCATCCTGCAAGAGGCGGAATTCCAGGAGGCACCCGGCAATTTAAGGCCGCAGGACCCTGAACCATTGTACAGGCTTTTTCCCTGGGAAACAAAACTCACAAGCCACTGTTCTGGGTGTCAGTTTTCAGGACCCACTTGACACTCTCAAAGCAGACCAAGTTGGCACTGGTGCCACCTTGCGTCTGGGAGGCATCCTGCGAGAGGCAGATCTCCAGGTGGCACCCGGCTTTTAAAGGCGGCATTAACCTAAACCATTTTACAGGCTTTTTCCCTGGGAAACAAAACTCACAAGCCACTGTTCTGGGTGTCAGTTTGCAGGAGCCACCTGGCACTCTCAAACCAGACCAAATTGGCACTGGTGCCACCTTGTGTCTGGGAGGCATCCTGCGAGAGGCGCAATTAAAGGAGGCACCCTGGCAATTTAAGGCCGCAGGACCCTGAACCATTGTACAGGCTTTTTCCCTGGGAAACAAAACTCACAAGCCACTGTTCTGGGTGTCAGTTTTCAGGACACACTTGGCACTCTTAAACCAGACCAAGTTGGAACTGGTTCCACCTTGCGTCTGGGAGGCATCCTGCGAGAGGCGCAATTCCAGGAGTCACACGGCAATTTAAGGCCTCAGGCCCCTGAACCATTGTACAGGTTTTTTCCCTGGGAAACAAAACTCACAAGCCACTGTTCTGGGTGTCAGTTTGCAGGAGCCACCTGGCACTCTCAAAGTAGACCAATTTGGCACTAGTGCCACCTTGTGTCTGGGAGGCATCCTGCGAGAGGCGCAATTCCAGGAGGCACCCGGCAATTTAAGGCCGCAGGACCCTGAACCATTGTACAGGCTTTTTCCCTGGGAAACAAAACTCACAAGCCACTGTTCTGGGTGTCCGTTTTCAGGACACACTTGGCACTCTCAAACCAGACAAAGTTGGCACTGGTGTAATGTTGCGCCTGGGAGGCATCCTGTGAGAGGCGGATCTCCAGGAGGCACCCGGCAATTTAAGGCCTCAGGACCCTGAACCATTGTACAGGCTTTTTCCCTGGGAAACAAAACTCACAAGCCACTGTTCTGGGTGTCAGTTTTCAGGACCCACTTGGCACTCTTAAACCAGACCAAGTTGGCACTGGTGCCACCTTGCGTCTGGGAGGCATCCTGTGAGAGGCGGATCTCCAGGAGGCACCCGGCAATTTAAGGCCTCAGGCCCCTGAACCATTGTACAGGCTTTTTCCCTGGGAAACAAAAGTCACAAGGCTCTGTTCTGGGTGTCAGTTTTCAGGACCCACTTGGCACTCTTAAACCAGACCAAGTTGGAACTGGTGCTACCTTGCGTCTGAGAGGCATCCTGCGGGACGCCGAAGTCTAGGAGGCACCTGGCAATTTAAGGCCGCAGGACCCTGAACCATTGTACAGGCTTTTTCCCTGGGAAACAAAACTCACAAGCCACTGTTCTGGGTGTCAGTTTTCAGGACCCACTTGGCACTCTCAAACCAGACCAAGTAGGAAATGGTGTCATTTTGCGTCTGGGAGGCACCTGTGAGAGGCGGATCTCCAGGAGGCACCCGGCAATTTAAGGCCTCAGGCCCCTGAACCATTGTACAGGCTTTTTCCCTGGGAAACAAAACTCACAAGCCACTGTTCTGGGTGTCAGTTTCCAGGACCCACTTGGCACTCTTAAACCAGACCAAGTTGGCACTGGTGTTGCTTAGCGTCTGGAAAACACCTGGCGAGATGCGGAATTCCAGGAGGCACCCGGCAATTTGAGGCCGCAGGACCCTGAACCATGGTACAGGCTTTTTCCCTGGGAAACAAAACTCACAAGCCACTGTTCTTGGTGTCAGTTTGCAGGACCCACTTGGCACTCTCAAAGCAGACCAAGTTGGCACTGGTGCCACCTTGCGTCTGGGAGGCATCCTGCGAGAGGCGGAATTCCGGGAGTCACCCGGCAATTTAAGGCCGCAGGACCGAAAAACATTCTACAGGCTTTTTCCCTGGGAAACAAAACTCACAAGCCACTGTTCTGGGTGTCAGTTTGCAGGACCCACTTGGCACTCTCAAACCAGACCAAGTTGGAACTGGTGCCACCTTGCGTCTGGGAGGCATCTTGCAAGACGCCGAATTCCAGGAGGCACCTGGCAATTTAAGGCTGCAGACCAGTGAACCATTGTACAGGCTTTTTCCCTGGGAAACAAAACTCACAATCCACTGTTCTGGGTGTCAGTTTGCAGGACCCACTTGGCACTCTTAAACCAGACCAAGTTGGCACTGGTGTTGCTTAGCGTCTGGGAAACACCTGGCGAGATGCGGAATTCCAGGAGGCACCCGGCAATTTAAGGCCGCAGGACCCTGAACCATTGTACAGGCTTTTTCCCTGGGAAACAAAACTCACAAGCCACTGTTCTGGGTGTCCGTTTTCAGGACACACTTGGCACTCTCAAACCAGACAAAGTTGGCACTGGTGCCACCTTGCGTCTCGGAGGCATCCTGCAAGAGGCGGAATTCCAGGAGGCACCCGGCAATTTAAGGCCGCAGGACCCTGAACCATTGTACAGGCTTTTTCCCTGGGAAACAAAACTCACAAGCCACTGTTCTGGGTGTCAGTTTTCAGGACCCACTTGACACTCTCAAAGCAGACCAAGTTGGCACTGGTGCCACCTTGCGTCTGGGAGGCATCCTGCGAGAGGCAGATCTCCAGGTGGCACCCGGCTATTAAAGCGGCATTAACCTAAACCATTTTACAGGCTTTTTCCCTGGGAAACAAAACTCACAAGCCACTGTTCTGGGTGTCAGTTTGCAGGAGCCACCTGGCACTCTCAAGCCAGACCAAATTGGCACTGGTGCCACCTTGCGTCTGGGAGGCATCCTGCGAGAGGCGCAATTAAAGGAGGCACCCGGAAATTTCAGGCCGCAGGACCCTGAACCATTGTACAGGCTTTTTCCCTGGGAAACAAAACTCACAAGTCACTGTTCTGGGTGTCAGTTTGCAGGACACACTTGGCACTCTCAATCCAGACCAAGCTGGCACTGGTGCCACCTTGCGTCTGGGAGGCATCCTGCAAGAGGCTGATCTCCAGGTGGCACCCGGCAATTAAAGGCGGCATTAACCTCAACCATTTTACAGGGTTTTTCCCTGGGAAACAAAACTCACAAGCCACTGTTCTAGGTGTCAGTTTGCAGGACCCACCTGGCACTCTCAAACCAGACCAAGTTGGAACTGGTGCCACCTTGCATCTGGGAGGCATCCTGCGAGAGGCGGAATTCCAGGAGGCACCCGGCAATTTAGGGCCGCAGGACCCTGAACCATTGTACAGGCTTTTTCCCTGGGAAACAAAACTCACAAGCCACTGTTCTGGGTGTCAGTTTGCAGGAGCCACCTGGCAATCTCAAAGGAGACTAAGTTGGCACTGGTGTAATGTTGCGCCTGGGAGGCATCCTGTGAGAGGCGGATCTCCAGGAGGCACCCGGCAATTTAAGGCCTCAGGCCCCTGAACCATTGTACAGGCTTTTCCCCTGGGAAACAAAACTCACAAGCCACTGTTCTGGGTGTCAGTTTTCAGGACCCACTTGGCACTCTTAAACCAGACCAAGTTGGCACTGGTGTCATGTTGCGCCTGGGAGGCATCCTGTGAGAGGCGGATCTCCAGGAGGCACCCGGCAATTTAAGGCCTCAGGCCCCTGAACCATTGTACAGGCTTTTTCCCTGGGAAACCAAACTCACAAGCCACTGTTCTGGGTGTCAGTTTTCAGGACCCACTTGACACTCTCAAAGCAGACCAAGTTGGCACTGGTGCCACCTTGCGTCTGGGAGGCATCCTGCGAGAGGCGCAATTCCAGGAGGCGCCCGGCAATTTAAGTCCGCAGGACCCTGAACCATTGTACAGGCTTTTTCCCTGGGAAACAAAACTCACAAGCCACTGTTCTGGGTGTCAGTTTTCAGGGCCCACTTGGCACTCTTAAACCAGACCAAGTTGGCACTGGTGCCACCTTGTGTCTGGGAGGCATCCTGCGAGAGGCCGAATTCCGGGAGGCACCCGGCAATTTATGGCCTCAGGACCCTGAACCATTGTACAGGCTTTTTCCCTGGGAAACAAAACTCACAAGCCACTGTTCTGGGTGTCAGTTTTCAGGACCCACTTGGCACTCTCAAACCAGACCAAGTAGGAAATGGTGTCATTTTGCGTCTGGGAGGCACCCTGTGACAGGCGGATCTCCAGGAGCCACCCGGCAATTTAAGGCCTCAGGCCCCTGAACCATTGTACAGGCTTTTTCCCTGGGAAACAAAACTCACAAGCCACTGTTCTTGGTGTCAGTTTGCAGGACACACTTGGCACTCTTAAACCAGACCAAGTTGGAACTGGTGCCACCTTGCGTCTGGGAGGCATCCTGCGAGTGGCCGAATTCCAGGAGGCACCCGGCAATTTAAGGCCTCAGGCCCCTGAACCATTGTACAGGCTTTTTCCCTGGGAAACAAAACTCACAAGTCACTGTTCTGGGTGTCAGTTTGCAGGACACACTTGGCACTCTCAAACCAGACCAAGCTGGCACTGGTGCCACCTTGCGTCTGGGAGGCATCCTGCAAGAGGCTGATCTCCAGGTGGCACCCGGCTATTAAAGGCGGCATTAACCTTAACCATTTTACAGGGTTTTTCCCTGGGAAACAAAACTCACAAGCCACTGTTCTAGGTGTCAGTTTGCAGGACCCACCTGGCACTCTCAAACCAGACCAAGTTGGAACTGGTGCCACCTTGCGTCTGGGAGGCATCCTGCGAGAGGCCGAATTCCAGGAGGCACCCGGCAATTTAGGGCCGCAGGACCCTGAACCATTGTACAGGCTTTTTCCCTGGGAAACAAAACTCACAAGCCACTGTTCTGGGTGTCAGTTTGCAGGAGCCACCTGGCACTCTCAAACCAGACTAAGTTGGCACTGGTGTAATGTTGCGCCTGGGAGGCATCCTGTGAGAGGCGGATCTCCAGGAGGCACCCGGCAATTTAAGGCCTCAGGCCCCTGAACCATTGTACAGGCTTTTCCCCTGGGAAACAAAACTCACAAGCCACTGTTCTGGGTGTCAGTTTTCAGGACCCACTTGGCACTCTTAAACCAGACCAAGTGTGCACTGGTGCCACCTTGCGTCTGGGAGGCATCCTGTGAGAGGCGGATCTCCAGGAGGCACCCGGCAATTTAAGGCCTCAGGCCCCTGAACCATTGTACAGGCTTTTTCCCTGGGAAACAAAACTCACAAGCCACTGTTCTGGGTGTCAGTTTTCAGGACCCACTTGACACTCTCAAAGCAGACCAAGTTGGCACTGGTGCCACCTTGCGTCTGGGAGGCATCCTGCGAGAGGCCGAATTCCAGGAGGCACCCGGCAATTTAGGGCCGCAGGACCCTGAACCATTGTACAGGCTTTTTCCCTGGGAAACAAAACTCACAAGCCACTGTTCTGGGTGTCAGTTTTAAGGACCCACTTGGCACTCTTAAACCAGACCAAGTTGGAACTGGTGCCACCTTGCGTCTGGGAGGCATCTTGCAAGACGCCGAATTCCAGGAGGCACCCGGCAATTTAAGGCCGCAGACCCGTGAACCATTGTACAGGCTTTTTCCCTGGGAAACAAAACTCACAAGTCACTGTTCTGGGTGTCAGTTTGCAGTACACACTTGGCACTCTCAAACCAGACCAAGCTGGCACTGGTGCCACCTTGCGTCTGGGAGGCATCCTGCAAGAGGCTGATCTCCAGGTGGCACCCGGCTATTAAAGGCGGCATTAACCTAAACCATTTTACAGGGTTTTTCCCTGGGAAACAAAACTCACAAGCCACTGTTCTAGGTGTCAGTTTGCAGGAGCCACCTGGCACTCTCAAACTAGACCAAGTTGGAACTGGTGCCACCTTGCGTCTGGGAGGCATCCTGCAAGAGGCCGAATTCCAGGAGGCACCCGGCAATTTAGGGCCGCAGGACCCTGAACCATTGTACAGGC
The DNA here is from genome assembly GCF_963513975.1 of Fringilla coelebs. NCBI lineage: Eukaryota > Metazoa > Chordata > Aves > Passeriformes > Fringillidae > Fringilla > Fringilla coelebs. Next base: position 819,141 of record NW_028167557.1, read on the forward strand.
TTTTTCCCTGGGAAACAAAACTCACAAGCCACTGTTCTGGGTGTCAGTTTTCAGGACCCACTTGGCACTCTTAAACCAGACCAAGTTGGCACTGGTGCCACCTTGCGTCTGGGAGGCATCCTGTGAGAGGCGGATCTCCAGGAGGCACCCGGCAATTTAAGGCCTCAGGCCCCTGAACCATTGTACAGGCTTTTTCCCTGGGAAACAAAACTCACAAGGCTCTGTTCTGGGTGTCAGTTTTCAGGACCCACTTGGCACTCTTAAACCAGACCAACTTGGAACTGGTGCCACCTTGCGTCTGAGAGGCATCCTGCGGGACGCCGAAGTCTAGGAGGCACCTGGCAATTTAAGGCCGCAGGACCCTGAACCATTGTACAGGCTTTTTCCCTGGGAAACAAAACTCACAAGCCACTGTTCTGGGTGTCAGTTTGCAGGACACACTTGGCACTCTCAAACCAGACCAAGCTGGCACTGGTGCCACCTTGCGTCTGGGAGGCATCCTGCAAGAGGCTGATCTCCAGGTGGCACCCGGCTATTAAAGGCGGCATTAACCTTAACCATTTTACAGGGTTTTTCCCTGGGAAACAAAACTCACAAGCCACTGTTCTAGGTGTCAGTTTGCAGGACCCACCTGGCACTCTCAAACCAGACCAAGTTGGAACTGGTGCCACCTTGCGTCTGGGAGGCATCCTGCGAGAGGCCGAATTCCAGGAGGCACCCGGCAATTTAGGGCCGCAGGACCCTGAACCATTGTACAGGCTTTTTCCCTGGGAAACAAAACTCACAAGCCACTGTTCTGGGTGTCAGTTTGCAGGAGCCACCTGGCACTCTCAAACCAGACTAAGTTGGCACTGGTGTAATGTTGCGCCTGGGAGGCATCCTGTGAGAGGCGGATCTCCAGGAGGCACCCGGCAATTTAAGGCCTCAGGCCCCTGAACCATTGTACAGGCTTTTCCCCTGGGAAACAAAACTCACAAGCCACTGTTCTGGGTGTCAGTTTTCAGGACCCACTTGGCACTCTTAAACCAGACCAAGTGTGCACTGGTGCCACCTTGCGTCTGGGAGGCATCCTGTGAGAGGCGGATCTCCAGGAGGCACCCGGCAATTTAAGGCCTCAGGCCCCTGAACCATTGTACAGGCTTTTTCCCTGGGAAACAAAACTCACAAGCCACTGTTCTGGGTGTCAGTTTTCAGGACCCACTTGACACTCTCAAAGCAGACCAAGTTGGCACTGGTGCCACCTTGCGTCTGGGAGGCATCCTGCGAGAGGCCGAATTCCAGGAGGCACCCGGCAATTTAGGGCCGCAGGACCCTGAACCATTGTACAGGCTTTTTCCCTGGGAAACAAAACTCACAAGCCACTGTTCTGGGTGTCAGTTTTAAGGACCCACTTGGCACTCTTAAACCAGACCAAGTTGGAACTGGTGCCACCTTGCGTCTGGGAGGCATCTTGCAAGACGCCGAATTCCAGGAGGCACCCGGCAATTTAAGGCCGCAGACCCGTGAACCATTGTACAGGCTTTTTCCCTGGGAAACAAAACTCACAAGTCACTGTTCTGGGTGTCAGTTTGCAGTACACACTTGGCACTCTCAAACCAGACCAAGCTGGCACTGGTGCCACCTTGCGTCTGGGAGGCATCCTGCAAGAGGCTGATCTCCAGGTGGCACCCGGCTATTAAAGGCGGCATTAACCTAAACCATTTTACAGGGTTTTTCCCTGGGAAACAAAACTCACAAGCCACTGTTCTAGGTGTCAGTTTGCAGGAGCCACCTGGCACTCTCAAACTAGACCAAGTTGGAACTGGTGCCACCTTGCGTCTGGGAGGCATCCTGCAAGAGGCCGAATTCCAGGAGGCACCCGGCAATTTAGGGCCGCAGGACCCTGAACCATTGTACAGGCTTTTTCCCTGGGAAACAAAACTCACAAGCCACTGTTCTGGGTGTCAGTTTTCAGGACCCACTTGGCACTCTTAAACCAGACCAAGTTGGCACTGGTGCCACCTTGCGTCTGGGAGGCATCCTGTGAGAGGCGGATCTCCAGGAGGCACCCGGCAATTTAAGGCCTCAGGCCCCTGAACCATTGTACAGGCTTTTTCCCTGGGAAACAAAACTCACAAGGCTCTGTTCTGGGTGTCAGTTTTCAGGACCCACTTGGCACTCTTAAACCAGACCAACTTGGAACTGGTGCCACCTTGCGTCTGAGAGGCATCCTGCGGGACGCCGAAGTCTAGGAGGCACCTGGCAATTTAAGGCCGCAGGACCCTGAACCATTGTACAGGCTTTTTCCCTGGGAAACAAAACTCACAAGCCACTGTTCTGGGTGTCAGTTTGCAGGACCCACTTGGCACTCTCAAACCAGACCAAGTTGGAACTGGTGCCACCTTGCGTCTGGGAGGCATCTTGCAAGATGCCGAATTCCAGGAGGCACCTGGCAATTTAAGGCCGCAGACCCGTGAACCATTGTACAGGCTTTTTCCCTGGGAAACAAAACTCACAAGCCACTGTTCTGGGTGTCAGTTTGCAGGACCCACTTGGCACTCTTAAACCAGACCAAGTTGGCACTGGTGTTGCTTAGCGTCTGGGAAACACCTGGCGAGATGCGTAATTCCAGGAGGCACCCGGCAATTTAAGGCCGCAGGACCCTGAACCATTGTACAGGCTTTTTCCCTGGGAAACAAAACTCACAAGCCACTGTTCTGGGTGTCCGTTTTCAGGACACACTTGGCACTCTCAAACCAGACAAAGTTGGCACTGGTGCCACCTTGCGTCTCGGAGGCATCCTGCAAGAGGCGGAATTCCAGGAGGCACCCGGCAATTTAAGGCCGCAGGACCCTGAACCATTGTACAGGCTTTTTCCCTGGGAAACAAAACTCACAAGCCACTGTTCTGGGTGTCAGTTTGCAGGAGCCACCTGGCACTCTCAAACCAGACTAAGTTGGCACTGGTGTAATGTTGCGCCTGGGAGGCATCCTGTGAGAGGCGGATCTCCAGGAGGCACCCGGCAATTTAAGGCCTCAGGCCCCTGAACCATTGTACAGGCTTTTCCCCTGGGAAACAAAACTCACAAGCCACTGTTCTGGGTGTCAGTTTTCAGGACCCACTTGGCACTCTTAAACCAGACCAAGTTGGCACTGGTGTCATGTTGCGCCTGGGAGGCATCCTGTGAGAGGCGGATCTCCAAGAGGCACCCGGCAATTTAAGGCCTCAGGCCCGTGAACCATTGTACAGGCTTTTTCCCTGGGAAACAAAACTCACAAGTCACTGTTCTGGGTGTCAGTTTTCAGGACCCACTTGACACTCTCAAAGCAGACCAAGTTGGCACTGGTGCCACCTTGCGTCTGGGAGGCATCCTGCGAGAGGCGCAATTCCAGGAGGCGCCCGGCAATTTAAGGCCTCAGGCCCCTGAACCATTGTACAGGCTTTTTCCCTGGGAAACAAAACTCACAAGCCACTGTTCTGGGTGTCAGTTTTCAGGGCCCACTTGGCACTCTTAAACCAGACCAAGTTGGCACTGGTGCCACCTTGTGTCTGGGAGGCATCCTGCGAGAGGCCGAATTCCGGGAGGCACCCGGCAATTTAAGGCCTCAGGACCCTGAACCATTGTACAGGCTTTTTCCCTGGGAAACAAAACTCACGAGCCACTGTTCTGGGTGTCAGTTTTCAGGACCCACTTGGCACTCTCAAACCAGACCACGTTGGCACTGGTGTCATGTTGCGCCTGGGAGGCATCCTGTGAGAGGCGGATCTCCAGGAGGCACCCGGCAATTTAAGGCCTCAGGCCCCTGAACCATTGTACAGGCTTTTTCCCTGGGAAACAAAACTCACAAGGCTCTGTTCTGGGTGTCAGTTTTCAGGACCCACTTGGCACTCTTAAACCAGACCCAGTTGGAACTGGTGCCACCTTGGGTCTGAGAGGCATCCTGCGGGAGGCCGAAGTCTAGGAGGCACCTGGCAATTTAAGGCCGCAGGACCCTGAACCATTGTACAGGCTTTTTCCCTGGGAAACAAAACTCACAAGCCACTGTTCTGGGTGTCAGTTTTCAGGACCCACTTGGAACTCTCAAACCAGACCAAGTAGGAAATGGTGTCATTTTGCGTCTGGGAGGCACCCTGTGAGAGGCGGATCTCCAGGAGGCACCCGGCAATTTAAGGCCTCAGGCCCCTGAACCATTGTACAGGCTTTTTCCCTGGGAAACAAAACTCACAAGCCACTGTTCTGGGTGTCAGTTTGCAGGACACACTTGGCACTCTTAAACCAGACCAAGTTGGAACTGGTGCCACCTTGCGTCTGGGAGGCATCCTGCGAGTGGCCGAATTCCAGGAGGCACCCGGCAATTTAAGGCCTCAGGCCCCTGAACCATTGTACAGGCTTTTTCCCTGGGAAACAAAACTCACAAGTCACTGTTCTGGGTGTCAGTTTGCAGGACACACTTGGCACTCTCAAACCAGACCAAGCTGGCACTGGTGCCACCTTGCGTCTGGGAGGCATCCTGCAAGAGGCTGATCTCCAGGTGGCACCCGGCTATTAAAGGCGGCATTAACCTAAACCATTTTACAGGGTTTTTCCCTGGGAAACAAAAGTCACAAGCCACTGTTCTAGGTGTCACTTTGCAGGAGCCACCTGGCACTCTCAAACCAGACCAAGTTGGAACTGGTGCCACCTTGCGTCTGGGAGGCATCCTGCGAGAGGCCGAATTCCAGGAGGCACCCGGCAATTTAGGGACACAGGACCCTGAACCATTGTACAGGCTTTTTCCCTGGGAAACAAAACTCACAAGCCACTGTTCTGGGTGTCAGTTTGCAGGAGCCACCTGGCACTCTCAAACCAGACTAAGTTGGCACTGGTGTAATGTTGCGCCTGGGAGGCATCCTGTGAGAGGCGGATCTCCAGGAGGCACCCGGCAATTTAAGGCCTCAGGCCCCTGAACCATTGTACAGGCTTTTCCCCTGGGAAACAAAACTCACAAGCCACTGTTCTGGGTGTCAGTTTTCAGGACCCACTTGGCACTCTTAAACCAGACCAAGTTGGCACTGGTGCCACCTTGCGTCTGGGAGGCATCCTGTGAGAGGCACCGGCAATTTAAGGCCTCAGGCCCCTGAACCATTGTACAGGCTTTTTCCCTGGGAAACAAAACTCACAAGCCACTGTTCTGGGTGTCAGTTTTCAGGACCCACTTGACACTCTCAAAGCAGACCAAGTTGGCACTTGTGCCACCTTGCGTCTGGGAGGCATCCTGCGAGAGGCGCAATTCCAGGAGGAGCCCAGCAATTTAAGGCCGCAGGACCCTGAACCATTGTACAGGCTTTTTCCCTGGGAAACAAAACTCACAAGCCACTGTTCTGGGTGTCAGTTTTCAGGACCCACTTGGCACTCTTAAACCAGACCAAGTTGGCACTGGTGCCACCTTGTGTCTGGGAGGCATCCTGCGAGAGGCCGAATTCCGGGAGGCACCCGGCAGTTTAAGGCCTCAGGACCCTGAACCATTGTACAGGCTTTTTCCCTGGGAAACAAAACTCACGAGCCACTGTTCTGGGTGTCAGCTTTCAGGACCCACTTGACACTCTTAAACCAGACCAAGTTGGCACTGGTGCCACCTTGCGCCTGGGAGGCATCCTGTGAGAGGCGGATCACCAGGAGGCACCCTGCAATTTAAGGCCTCAGGCCCCTGAACCATTGTACAGGCTTTTTCCCTGGGAAACAAAACTCACAAGGCTCTCTTATGGGTGTCAGTTTTCAGGACCCACTTGGCACTCTTAAACCAGACCAAGTTGGAACTGGTGCCACCTTGCGTCTGAGAGGCATCCTGCGGGAGGCCGAAGTCTAGGAGGCACCTGGCAATTGAAGGCCGCAGGACCCTGAACCATTGTACAGGCTTTTTCCCTGGGAAACAAAACTCACAAGCCACTGTTCTGGGTGTCAGTTTGCAGGACCCACTTGGCACTCTCAAACCAGACCAAGTAGGAAATGGTATCATTTTGAGTCTCTGAGGCCCCCTGTGAGAGGCGGATCTCCAGGAGGCACCCGGCAATTTAAGGCCTCAGGCCCCTGAACCATTGTACAGGCTTTTTCCCTGGGAAACAAAACTCACAAGCCACTGTTCTGGGTGTCAGTTTGCAGGACACACTTGGCACTCTTAAACCAGACCAAGTTGGAACTGGTGCCACCTTGCGTCTGGGAGGCATCCTGCGAGTGGCCGAATTCCAGGAGGCACCCGGCAATTTAAGGCCTCAGGCCCCTGAACCATTGTACAGGCTTTTTCCCTGGGAAACAAAACTCACAAGTCACTGTTCTGGGTGTCAGTTTGCAGGACACACTTGGCACTCTCAAACCAGACCAAGCTGGCACTGGTGCCACCTTGCGTCTGGGAGGCATCCTGCGAGAGGCTGATCTCCAGGTGGCACCCGGCTATTAAAGGCGGCATTAACCTGAACCATTTTACAGGCTTTTTCCCTGGGAAACAAAACTCACAAGCCACTGTTCTAGGTGTCAGTTTGCAGGAGCCACCTGGCACTCTCAAACCAGACCAAGTTGGAACTGGTGCCACCTTGTGTCTGGGAGGCATCCTGCGAGAGGCCGAATTCCAGGAGGCACCCGGCAATTTAGGGCCGCAGGACCCTGAACCATTGTACAGGCTTTTTCCCTGGGAAACAAAACTCACAAGCCACTGTTCTGGGTGTCAGTTTGCAGGAGCCACCTGGCACTCTCAAACCAGACTAAGTTGGCACTGGTGTAATGTTGCGCCTGGGAGGCATCCTGTGAGAGGCGGATCTCCAGGAGGCACCCGGCAATTTAAGGCCTCAGGCCCCTGAACCATTGTACAGGCTTTTCCCCTGGGAAACAAAACTCACAAGCCACTTTTCTGGGTGTCAGTTTTCAGGACCCACTTGGCACTCTTAAACCAGACCAAGTTGGCACTGGTGTCATGTTGCGCCTGGGAGGCATCCTGTGAGAGGCGGATCTCCAGGAGGCACCCGGCAATTTAAGGCCTCAGGCCCCTGAACCATTGTACAGGCTTTTTCCCTGGGAAACAAAACTCACAAGCCACTGTTCTGGGTGTCAGTTTTCAGGACCCACTTGACACTCTCAAAGCAGACCAAGTTGGCACTGGTGCCACCTTGCGTCTGGGAGGCATCCTGCGAGAGGCGCAATTCCAGGAGGCGCCCGGCAATTTAAGGCCGCAGGACCCTGAACCATTGTACAGGCTTTTTCCCTGGGAAACAAAACTCACAAGCCACTGTTCTGGGTGTCAGTTTTCAGGACCCACTTGGCACTCTTAAACCAGACCAAGTTGGCACTGGTGCCACCTTGTGTCTGGGAGGCATCCTGCGAGACGCCGAATTCCGGGAGGCACCCGGCAATTTAAGGCCTCAGGACCCTGAACCATTATACAGGCTTTTTCCCTGGGAAACAAAACTCACGAGCCACTGTTCTGGGTGTCAGTTTTCAGGACCCACTTGGCACTCTTAAACCAGACCACGTTGGCACTGGTGTCATGTTGCGCCTGGGCGGCATCCTGTGAGAGGCGGATTTCCAGGAGGCACCCGGCAATTTAAGGCCTCAGGCCCCTGAACCATATTACAGGCTTTTTCCCTGGGAAACAAAACTCACAAGGCTCTGTTCTGGGTGTCAGTTTTCAGGACCCACTTGGCACTCTTAAACCAGACCAAGTTGGCACTGGTGTTGCTTAGCGTCTGGGAAACATCTGGCGAGATGCGGTAATCCAGGGGGCACCCGGCAATTTAAGTCCGCAGGACCCTGAACCATTGTACAGGCTTTTTCCCTGGGAAACAAAACTCACAAGCCACTGTTCTGGGTGTCAGTTTTCAGGACCCACTTGGCACTCTTAAACCAGACCAAGTTGGAACTGGTGCCCCCTTGCGTCTGAGAGACATCCTGCGGGAGGCCGAATTCTAGGAGGCACCCAGGAATTTAGGGCCGCAGGACCCTGAACCATTGTACAGGCTTTTTCCCTGGGAAACAAAACTCACAAGCCACTGTTCTGGGTGTCACTTTTCAGGAACCACTTGGCACTCTCAAACCAGACCAAGTTGGAAATGGTGTCATTTTGCGTGTGGGAGGCACCCTGCGAGAGTCCGAATTCCAGGAGGCACCCGGCAATTTAAGGCCTCAGGACCCTGAACCATTGTACAGGCTTTTTCCCTGGGAAACAAAACTCACAAGCCACTGTTCTGGGTGTCAGTTTGCAGGACACACTTGGCACTCTCAAACCAGACCAAGTTGGCACTGGTGCTACCTTGCGTCTCGGATGCATCCTGCAAGAGGCGGAATTCCAGGAGGCACCCGGCAATTTAGGGCCGCAGGACCCTGAACCATTGTACAGGCTTTTTCCCTGGGAAACAAAACTCACAAGCCACTGTTCTGGGTGTCAGTTTGCAGGACACACTTGGCACTCTTAAACCAGACCAAGTTGGAACTGGTGCCACCTTGCGTCTGGGAGGCATCCTGCGAGTGGCCGAATTCCAGGAGGCACCCGGCAATTTAAGGCCTCAGGCCCCTGAACCATTGTACAGGCTTTTTCCCTGGGAAACAAAACTCACAAGTCACTGTTCTGGGTGTCAGTTTGCAGGACACACTTGGCACTCTCAAACCAGACCAAGCTGGCACTGGTGCCACCTTGCGTCTGGGAGGCATCCTGCGAGAGGCTGATCTCCAGGTGGCACCCGGCTATTAAAGGCGGCATTAACCTGAACCATTTTACAGGCTTTTTCCCTGGGAAACAAAACTCACAAGCCACTGTTCTAGGTGTCAGTTTGCAGGAGCCACCTGGCACTCTCAAACCAGACCAAGTTGGAACTGGTGCCACCTTGCGTCTGGGAGGCATCCTGCGAGAGGCGGAATTCCAGGAGGCACCCGGCAATTTAGGGCCGCAGGACCCTGAACCATTGTACAGGCTTTTTCCCTGGGAAACAAAACTCACAAGCCACTGTTCTGGGTGTCAGTTTGCAGGAGTCACCTGGCACTCTCAAACCAGACTAAGTTGGCACTGGTGTAATGTTGCGCCTGGGAGGCATCCTGTGAGAGGCGGATCTCCAGGAGGCACCCGGCAATTTAAGGCCTCAGGCCCCTGAACCATTGTACAGGCTTTTTCCCTGGGAAACAAAACTCACAAGCCACTGTTCTGGGTGTCAGTTTTCAGGACCCACTTGGCACTCTTAAACCAGACCAAGGTGGCACTGGTGCCACCTTGTGTCTGGGAGGCATCCTGCGGGAGGCCGAATTCCGGGAGGCACCCGGCAATTTAAGGCCTCAGGAACCTGAACCATTATACAGGCTTTTTCCCTGGGAAACAAAACTCACGAGCCACTGTTCTGGGTGTCAGTTTTCAGGACCCACTTGGCACTCTTAAACCAGACCACGTTGGCACTGGTGTCATGTTGCGTCTGGGAGGCATCCTGTGAGAGGCGGATTTCCAGGAGGCACCCGGCAATTTAAGGCCTCAGGCCCCTGAACCATTGTACAGGCTTTTTCCCTGGGAAACAAAACTCACAAGCCACTGTTCTGGGTGTCAGTTTCCAGGACCCACTTGGCACTCTTAAACCAGACCAAGTTGGCACTGGTGTCATGTTGCGCCTGGGAGGCATCCTGTGAGAGGCGGATCTTCAGGAGGCACCCGGCAATTTAAGGCCTCAGGCCCCTGAACCATTGTACAGGCTTTTTCCCTGGGAAACAAAACTCACAAGCCACTGTTCTGGGTGTCAGTTTTCAGGACCCACTTGACACTCTCAAAGCAGACCAAGTTGGCACTGGTGCCACCTTGCGTCTGGGAGGCATCCTGCGAGAGGCGCAATTCCAGGAGGCACCTGGCAATTTAAGGCCGCAGGACCCTGAACCATTGTACAGGCTTTTTCCCTGGGAAACAAAACTCACAAGCCACTGTTCTGGGTGTCAGTTTTCAGGACCCACTTGGCACTCTTAAACCAGACCAAGTTGGCACTGGTGCCACCTTGTGTCTGGGAGGCATCCTGCGAGACGCCGAATTCCGGGAGGCACCCGGCAATTTAAGGCCTCAGGACCCTGAACCATTATACAGGCTTTTTCCCTGGGAAACAAAACTCACGAGCCACTGTTCTGGGTGTCAGTTTTCAGGACCCACTTGGCACTCTTAAACCAGACCACGTTGGCACTGGTGTCATGTTGCGCCTGGGCGGCATCCTGTGAGAGGCGGATTTCCAGGAGGCACCCGGCAATTTAAGGCCTCAGGCCCCTGAACCATATTACAGGCTTTTTCCCTGGGAAACAAAACTCACAAGGCTCTGTTCTGGGTGTCAGTTTTCAGGACCCACTTGGCACTCTTAAACCAGACCAAGTTGGCACTGGTGTTGCTTAGCGTCTGGGAAACATCTGGCGAGATGCGGTAATCCAGGGGGCACCCGGCAATTTAAGTCCGCAGGACCCTGAACCATTGTACAGGCTTTTTCCCTGGGAAACAAAACTCACAAGGCTCTGTTCTGGGTGTCAGTTTTCAGGACCCACTTGGCACTCTTAAACCAGACCAAGTTGGAACTGGTGCCACCTTGCGTCTGAGAGACATCCTGCGGGAGGCCGAATTCTAGGAGGCACCCAGGAATTTAGGGCCGCAGGACCCTGAACCATTGTACAGGCTTTTTCCCTGGGAAACAAAACTCACAAGCCACTGTTCTGGGTGTCACTTTTCAGGAACCACTTGGCACTCTCAAACCAGACCAAGTTGGAAATGGTGTCATTTTGCGTGTGGGAGGCGTCCTGTGAGAGTCCGAATTCCAGGAGGCACCCGGCAATTTAAGGCCTCAGGACCCTGAACCATTGTACAGGCTTTTTCCCTGGGAAACAAAACTCACAAGCCACTGTTCTGGGTGTCAGTTTGCAGGACACAGTTGGCACTCTCAAACCAGACCAAGTTGGCACTGGTGCTACCTTGCGTCTCGGATGCATCCTGCAAGAGGCGGAATTCCAGGAGGCACCCGGCAATTTAGGGCCGCAGGACCCTGAACCATTGTACAGGCTTTTTCCCTGGGAAACAAAACTCACAAGCCACTGTTCTGGGTGTCAGTTTGCAGGACACACTTGGCACTCTTAAACCAGACCAAGTTGGAACTGGTGCCACCTTGCGTCTGGGAGGCATCCTGCGAGTGGCCGAATTCCAGGAGGCACCCGGCAATTTAAGGCCTCAGGCCCCTGAACCATTGTACAGGCTTTTTCCCTGGGAAACAAAACTCACAAGTCACTGTTCTGGGTGTCAGTTTGCAGGACACACTTGGCACTCTCAAACCAGACCAAGCTGGCACTGGTGCCACCTTGCGTCTGGGAGGCATCCTGCGAGAGGCTGATCTCCAGGTGGCACCCGGCTATTAAAGGCGGCATTAACCTGAACCATTTTACAGGCTTTTTCCCTGGGAAACAAAACTCACAAGCCACTGTTCTAGGTGTCAGTTTGCAGGAGCCACCTGGCACTCTCAAACCAGACCAAGTTGGAACTGGTGCCACCTTGCGTCTGGGAGGCATCCTGCGAGAGGCGGAATTCCAGGAGGCACCCGGCAATTTAGGGCCGCAGGACCCTGAACCATTGTACAGGCTTTTTCCCTGGGAAACAAAACTCACAAGCCACTGTTCTGGGTGTCAGTTTGCAGGAGTCACCTGGCACTCTCAAACCAGACTAAGTTGGCACTGGTGTAATGTTGCGCCTGGGAGGCATCCTGTGAGAGGCGGATCTCCAGGAGGCACCCGGCAATTTAAGGCCTCAGGCCCCTGAACCATTGTACAGGCTTTTCCCCTGGGAAACAAAACTCACAAGCCACTGTTCTGGGTGTCAGTTTTCAGGACCCACTTGGCACTCTTAAACCAGACCAAGTTGGCACTGGTGTCATGTTGCGCCTGGGAGGCATCCTGTGAGAGGCGGATCTCCAGGAGGCACCCGGCAATTTAAGGCCTCAGGCCCCTGAACCATTGTACAGGCTTTTTCCCTGGGAAACAAAACTCACAAGCCACTGTTCTGGGTGTCAGTTTTCAGGACCCACTTGACACTCTCAAAGCAGACCAAGTTGGCACTGGTGCCACCTTGCGTCTGGGAGGCATCCTGCGAGAGGCGCAATTCCAGGAGGCGCCCGGCAATTTAAGGCCGCAGGACCCTGAACCATTGTACAGGCTTTTTCCCTGGGAAACAAAACTCACAAGCCACTGTTCTGGGTGTCAGTTTTCAGGACCCACTTGGCACTCTTAAACCAGACCAAGGTGGCACTGGTGCCACCTTGTGTCTGGGAGGCATCCTGCGAGAGGCCGAATTCCGGGAGGCACCCGGCAATTTAAGGCCTCAGGAACCTGAACCATTATACAGGCTTTTTCCCTGGGAAACAAAACTCACGAGCCACTGTTCTGGGTGTCAGTTTTCAGGACCCACTTGGCACTCTTAAACCAGACCACGTTGGCACTGGTGTCATGTTGCGTCTGGGAGGCATCCTGTGAGAGGCGGATTTCCAGGAGGCACCCGGCAATTTAAGGCCTCAGGCCCCTGAACCATTGTACAGGCTTTTTCCCTGGGAAACAAAACTCACAAGCCACTGTTCTGGGTGTCAGTTTCCAGGACCCACTTGGCACTCTTAAACCAGACCAAGTTGGCACTGGTGTTGCTTAGCGTCTGGGAAACATCTGGCGAGATGCGGTAATCCAGGGGGCACCCGGCAATTTAAGTCCGCAGGACCCTGAACCATTGTACAGGCTTTTTCCCTGGGAAACAAAACTCACAAGCCACTGTTCTGGGTGTCAGTTTGCAGGACACACTTGGCACTCTTAAACCAGACCAAGTTGGAACTGGTGCCTCCTTGCGTCTGGGAGGCATCCTGCGAGTGGCCGAATTCCAGGAGGCACCCGGCAATTTAAGGCCTCAGGCCCCTGAACCATTGTACAGGCTTTTTCCCTGGGAAACAAAACTCACAAGTCACTGTTCTGGGTGTCAGTTTGCAGGACACACTTGGCACTCTCAAACCAGACCAAGCTGGCACTGGTGCCACCTTGCGTCTGGGAGGCATCCTGCGAGAGGCTGATCTCCAGGTGGCACCCGGCTATTAAAGGCGGCATTAACCTGAACCATTTTACAGGCTTTTTCCCTGGGAAACAAAACTCACAAGCCACTGTTCTAGGTGTCAGTTTGCAGGAGCCACCTGGCACTCTCAAACCAGACCAAGTTGGAACTGGTGCCACCTTGTGTCTGGGAGGCATCCTGCGAGAGGCCGAATTCCAGGAGGCACCCGGCAATTTAGGGCCGCAGGACCCTGAACCATTGTACAGGCTTTTTCCCTGGGAAACAAAACTCACAAGCCACTGTTCTGGGTGTCAGTTTGCAGGAGCCACCTGGCACTCTCAAACCAGACTAAGTTGGCACTGGTGTAATGTTGCGCCGGTGAGGCATCCTGTGAGAGGCGGATCTCCAGGAGGCACCCGGCAATTTAAGGCCTCAGGCCCCTGAACCATTGTACAGGCTTTTCCCCTGGGAAACAAAACTCACAAGCCACTTTTCTGGGTGTCAGTTTTCAGGACCCACTTGGCAATCTTAAACCAGACCAAGTTGGCACTGGTGTCATGTTGCGCCTGGGAGGCATCCTGTGAGAGGCGGATCTCCAGGAGGCACCCGGCAATTTAAGGCCTCAGGCCCCTGAACCATTGTACAGGCTTTTTCCCTGGGAAACAAAACTCACAAGCCACTGTTCTGGGTGTCAGTTTTCAGGACCCACTTGACACTCTCAAAGCAGACCAAGTTGGCACTGGTGCCACCTTGCGTCTGGGAGGCATCCTGCGAGAGGCGCAATTCCAGGAGGCGCCCGGCAATTTAAGGCCGCAGGACCCTGAACCATTGTACAGGCTTTTTCCCTGGGAAACAAAACTCACAAGCCACTGTTCTGGGTGTCAGTTTTCAGGACCCACTTGGCACTCTCAAACCAGACCAAGTTGGCACTGGTGCCACCTTGCGTCTGGGAGGCATCCTGCGAGAGGCGCAATTCCAGGAGGCACCCGGCAATTTAAGGCCTCAGGACCCTGAACCATTATACAGGCTTTTTCCCTGGGAAACAAAACTCACGAGCCACTGTTCTGGGTGTCAGTTTTCAGGACCCACTTGGCACTCTTAAACCAGACCACGTTGGCACTGGTGTCATGTTGCGCCTGGGCGGCATCCTGCGAGAGGCGGAATTCCAGGAGGCACCCGGCAATTTAAGGCCGCAGGACCCTGAACCATTGTACAGGCTTTTTCCCTGGGAAACAAAACTCACAAGGCTCTGTTCTGGGTGTCAGTTTTCAGGACCCACTTGGCACTCTTAAACCAGACCAAGTTGGCACTGGTGTTTCTTAGCGTCTGGGAAACATCTGGCGAGATGCGGTAATCCAGGGGGCAACCGGCAATTTAAGTCCGCAGGACCCTGAACCATTGTACAGGCTTTTTCCCTGGGAAACAAAACTCACAAGCCACTGTTCTGGGTGTCAGTTTTCAGGACCCACTTGGCACTCTTAAACCAGACCAAGTTGGAACTGGTGCCACCTTGCGTCTGAGAGACATCCTGCGGGAGGCCGAATTCTAGGAGGCACCCAGGAATTTAAGGCCTCAGGACCCTGAACCATTGTACAGGCTTTTTCCCTGGGAAACAAAACTCACAAGCCACTGTTCTGGGTGTCAGTTTGCAGGAGCCACCTGGCACTCTCAAACCAGACCAAGTTGGCACTGGTGCTACCTTGCGTCTCGGATGCATCCTGCAAGAGGCGGAATTCCAGGAGGCACCCGGCAATTTAGGGCCGCAGGACCCTGAACCATTGTACAGGCTTTTTCCCTGGGAAACAAAACTCACAAGCCACTGTTCTGGGTGTCAGTTTGCAGGACACACTTGGCACTCTTAAACCAGACCAAGTTGGAACTGGTGCCACCTTGCGTCTGGGAGGCATCCTGCGAGTGGCCGAATTCCAGGAGGCACCCGGCAATTTAAGGCCTCAGGCCCCTGAACCATTGTACAGGCTTTTTCCCTGGGAAACAAAACTCACAAGTCACTGTTCTGGGTGTCAGTTTGCAGGACACACTTGGCACTCTCAAACCAGACCAAGCTGGCACTGGTGCCACCTTGCGTCTGGGAGGCATCCTGCGAGAGGCTGATCTCCAGGTGGCACCCGGCTATTAAAGGCGGCATTAACCTGAACCATTTTACAGGCTTTTTCCCTGGGAAACAAAACTCACAAGCCACTGTTCTAGGTGTCAGTTTGCAGGAGCCACCTGGCACTCTCAAACCAGACCAAGTTGGAACTGGTGCCACCTTGCGTCTGGGAGGCATCCTGCGAGAGGCGGAATTCCAGGAGGCACCCGGCAATTTAGGGCCGCAGGACCCTGAACCATTGTACAGGCTTTTTCCCTGGGAAACAAAACTCACAAGCCACTGTTCTGGGTGTCAGTTTGCAGGAGTCACCTGGCACTCTCAAACCAGACTAAGTTGGCACTGGTGTAATGTTGCGCCTGGGAGGCATCCTGTGAGAGGCGGATCTCCAGGAGGCACCCGGCAATTTAAGGCCTCAGGCCCCTGAACCATTGTACAGGCTTTTCCCCTGGGAAACAAAACTCACAAGCCACTGTTCTGGGTGTCAGTTTTCAGGACCCACTTGGCACTCTTAAACCAGACCAAGTTGGCACTGGTGTCATGTTGCGCCTGGGAGGCATCCTGTGAGAGGCGGATCTCCAGGAGGCACCCGGCAATTTAAGGCCTCAGGCCCCTGAACCATTGTACAGGCTTTTTCCCTGGGAAACAAAACTCACAAGCCACTGTTCTGGGTGTCAGTTTTCAGGACCCACTTGACACTCTCAAAGCAGACCAAGTTGGCACTGGTGCCACCTTGCGTCTGGGAGGCATCCTGCGAGAGGCACAATTCCAGGAGGCGCCCGGCAATTTAAGGCCGCAGGACCCTGAACCATTGTACAGGCTTTTTCCCTGGGAAACAAAACTCACAAGCCACTGTTCTGGGTGTCAGTTTTCAGGACCCACTTGGCACTCTTAAACCAGACCAAGTTGGCACTGGTGCCACCTTGTGTCTGGGAGGCATCCTGCGAGAGGCCGAATTCCGGGAGGCACCCGGCAATTTAAGGCCTCAGGAACCTGAACCATTATACAGGCTTTTTCCCTGGGAAACAAAACTCACGAGCCACTGTTCTGGGTGTCAGTTTTCAGGACCCACTTGGCACTCTTAAACCAGACCACGTTGGCACTGGTGTCATGTTGCGTCTGGGAGGCATCCTGTGAAAGGCGGATTTCCAGGAGGGACCCGGCAATTTAAGGCCTCAGGCCCCTGAACCATTGTACAGGCTTTTTCCCTGGGAAAGAAAACTCACAAGCCACTGTTCTGGGTGTCAGTTTCCAGGACCCACTTGGCACTCTCAAACCAGACCAAGTTGGCACTGGTGTTGCTTAGCGTCTGGGAAACATCTGGCGAGATGCGGTAATCCAGGGGGCACCCGGCAATTTAAGTCCGCAGGACCCTGAACCATTGTACAGGCTTTTTCCCTGGGAAACAAAACTCACAAGCCACTGTTCTGGGTGTCCGTTTTCAGGACACACTTGGCACTCTCAAACCAGACAAAGTTGGCACTGGTGCCACCTTGCGTCTCGGAGGCATCCTGCAAGAGGCGGAATTCCAGGAGGCACCCGGCAATTTAAGGCCTCAGGACCCTGAACCATTGTACAGGCTTTTTCCCTGGGAAACAAAACTCACAAGCCACTGTTCTGGGTGTCAGTTTGCAGGAGCCACCTGGCACTCTCAAACCAGATCAAATTGGCACTGGTGCCACCTTGTGTCTGGGAGGCATCCTGCGAGAGGCAGATCTCCAGGTGGCACCCGGCTATTAAAGGCGGCATTAACCTAAACCATTTTACAGGCTTTTTCCCTGGGAAACAAAACTCACAAGCCACTGTTCTGGGTGTCAGTTTGCAGGAGCCACTTGGCACTCTCAAACCAGACCAAGTTGGAACTGGTGCCACCTTGCGTCTGGGAGGCATCCTGCGAGAGGCGGAATTCCAGGAGTCACACGGCAATTTAAGGCCTCAGGCCCCTGAACCATTGTACAGGTTTTTTCCCTGGGAAACAAAACTCACAAGCCACTGTTCTGGGTGTCAGTTTGCAGGAGCCACCTGGCACTCTCAAAGTAGACCAATTTGGCACTAGTGCCACCTTGTGTCTGGGAGGCATCCTGCGAGAGGCGCAATTCCAGGAGGCACCCGGCAATTTAAGGCCGCAGGACCCTGAACCATTGTACAGGCTTTTTCCCTGGGAAACAAAACTCACAAGCCACTGTTCTGGGTGTCAGTTTTCAGGACCCACTTGACACTCTCAAAGCAGACCAGTTTTGCACTAGTGCCACCTTGCGTCTGGGAGGCATCCTGCAAGAGGCGCAATTCCAGGAGGCACCTGGCAATTTAAGGCCGCAGGACCCTGAACCATGGTACAGGCTTTTTCCCTGGGAAACAAAACTCACAAGCCACTGTTCTGGGTGTCAGTTTTCAGGACCCACTTGGCACTCTCAAACCAGACCAAGTTGGCACTGGTGCCACCTTGCGTCTGGGAGGCATCCTGCGAGAGGCGCAATTCCAGGAGGCACCCGGCAATTTAAGGCCTCAGGCCCCTGAACCATTGTACAGGCTTTTTCCCTGGGAAACAAAACTCACGAGCCACTGTTCTGGGTGTCAGTTTTCAGGACCCACTTGGCACTCTTAAACCAGACCACGTTGGCACTGGTGTCATGTTGCGCCTGGGCGGCATCCTGTGAGAGGCGGATTTCCAGGAGGCACCCGGCAATTTAAGGCCTCAGGGCCCTGAACCATTGTACAGGCTTTTTCCCCGGGAAACAAAACTCACAAGCCACTGTTCTGGGTGTCAGTTTGCAGGAGCCACCTGGCACTCTCAAACTAGACCAAGTTGGCACTGGTGTCATGTTGCGCCTGGGAGGCATCCTGTGAAAGGCGGATCTCCAGGAGGCACCCGGCAATTTAAGGCCGCAGGACCCTGAACCATTGTACAGGCTTTTTCCCTGGGAAACAAAATTCAGAAGCCACTGTTCTGGGTGTCAGTTTTCAGGACCCACTTGGCACTCTCAAACAAGACCAAGTTGGCACTGGTGCCACCTTGCGTCTAGGAGGCATCTTGCCAGACGCCGAATTCCAGGAGGCACCCGGCAATTTAAGGCCGCAGGAACCTGAACCATTCTACAGGCTTTTTCCCTGGGAAACAAAACTCACAAGCCACTGTTCTGGGTGTCAGTTTCCAGCACCCACTTGGCACTCTTAAACCAGACCAAGTTGGCAATGGTGTTGCTTAGCGTCTGGGAAACACCTGGCGAGATGCGGAATTCCAGGAGGCACCCGGCAATTTAAGGCCGCAGGACCCTGAACCATTTTACAGGCTTTTTCCCTGGGAAAGAAAACTCACAAGCCACTGTTCTGGGTGTCCGTGTTCAGGACACACTTGGCACTCTCAAACCAGACAAAGTTGGCACTGGTGCCACCTTGCGTCTCGGAGGCATCCTGCAAGAGGCGGAATTCCAGAAGTCACCCGGCAATTTAAGGCCGCAGGACCCTGAACCATTGTACAGGCTTTTTCCCTGGGAAACAAAACTCACAAGCCACTGTTCTGGGTGTCAGTTTTCAGGACCCACTTGACACTCTCAAAGCAGACCAAGTTGGCACTGGTGCCACCTTGCGTCTGGGAGGCATCCTGCGAGAGGCAGATCTCCAGGTGGCACCCGGCTATTAAAGGCGGCATTAACCTAAACCATTGTAAAGCCTTTTTCCCTGGGAAACAAAACTCACAAGCCACTGTTCTGGGTGTCAGTTTGCAGGAGCCACCTGGCACTCTCAAACCAGATCAAATTGGCACTGGTGCCACCTTGTGTCTGGGAGGCATCCTGCGAGAGGCGCAATTCCAGGAGGCACCCGGCAATTTAAGGCCGCAGGACCCTGAACCATTGTACAGGCTTTTTCCCTGGGAAACAAAACTCACAAGCCACTGTTCTGGGTGTCAGTTTTCAGGACCCACTTGACACTCTCAAAGCAGACCAATTTTGCACTAGTGCCACCTTGCGTCTGGGAGGAATCCTGCGAGAGGCGCAATTCAAGGAGGCACCTGGCAATTTAAGGCCGCAGGACCCTGAACCATGGTACAGGCTTTTTCCCTGGGAAACAAAACTCACAAGCCACTGTTCTGGGTGTCAGTTTTCAGGACCCACTTGACACTCTCAAAGCAGACCAGTTTTGCACTAGTGCCACCTTGCGTCTGGGAGGCATCCTGCAAGAGGCGCAATTCCAGGAGGCACCTGGCAATTTAAGGCCGCAGGACCCTGAACCATGGTACAGGCTTTTTCCCTGGGAAACAAAACTCACAAGCCACTGTTCTGGGTGTCAGTTTTCAGGACCCACTTGGCACTCTCAAACCAGACCAAGTTGGCACTGGTGCCACCTTGCGTCTGGGAGGCATCCTGCGAGAGGCGCAATTCCAGGAGGCACCCGGCAATTTAAGGCCTCAGGCCCCTGAACCATTGTACAGGCTTTTTCCCTGGGAAACAAAACTCACGAGCCACTGTTCTGGGTGTCAGTTTTCAGGACCCACTTGGCACTCTTAAACCAGACCACGTTGGCACTGGTGTCATGTTGCGCCTGGGCGGCATCCTGTGAGAGGCGGATTTCCAGGAGGCACCCGGCAATTTAAGGCCTCAGGGCCCTGAACCATTGTACAGGCTTTTTCCCCGGGAAACAAAACTCACAAGCCACTGTTCTGGGTGTCAGTTTGCAGGAGCCACCTGGCACTCTCAAACTAGACCAAGTTGGCACTGGTGTCATGTTGCGCCTGGGAGGCATCCTGTGAAAGGCGGATCTCCAGGAGGCACCCGGCAATTTAAGGCCGCAGGACCCTGAACCATTGTACAGGCTTTTTCCCTGGGAAACAAAATTCAGAAGCCACTGTTCTGGGTGTCAGTTTGCAGGACCCACTTGGCACTCTCAAACAAGACCAAGTTGGCACTGGTGCCACCTTGCGTCTAGGAGGCATCTTGCCAGACGCCGAATTCCAGGAGGCACCCGGCAATTTAAGGCCGCAGGAACCTGAACCATTCTACAGGCTTTTTCCCTGGGAAACAAAACTCACAAGCCACTGTTCTGGGTGTCAGTTTCCAGCACCCACTTGGCACTCTTAAACCAGACCAAGTTGGCAATGGTGTTGCTTAGCGTCTGGGAAACACCTGGCGAGATGCGGAATTCCAGGAGGCACCCGGCAATTTAAGGCCGCAGGACCCTGAACCATTTTACAGGCTTTTTCCCTGGGAAAGAAAACTCACAAGCCACTGTTCTGGGTGTCCGTGTTCAGGACACACTTGGCACTCTCAAACCAGACAAAGTTGGCACTGGTGCCACCTTGCGTCTCGGAGGCATCCTGCAAGAGGCGGAATTCCAGAAGTCACCCGGCAATTTAAGGCCGCAGGACCCTGAACCATTGTACAGGCTTTTTCCCTGGGAAACAAAACTCACAAGCCACTGTTCTGGGTGTCAGTTTTCAGGACCCACTTGACACTCTCAAAGCAGACCAAGTTGGCACTGGTGCCACCTTGCGTCTGGGAGGCATCCTGCGAGAGGCAGATCTCCAGGTGGCACCCGGCTATTAAAGGCGGCATTAACCTAAACCATTGTAAAGCCTTTTTCCCTGGGAAACAAAACTCACAAGCCACTGTTCTGGGTGTCAGTTTGCAGGAGCCACCTGGCACTCTCAAACCAGATCAAATTGGCACTGGTGCCACCTTGTGTCTGGGAGGCATCCTGCGAGAGGCGCAATTCCAGGAGGCACCCGGCAATTTAAGGCCGCAGGACCCTGAACCATTGTACAGGCTTTTTCCCTGGGAAACAAAACTCACAAGCCACTGTTCTGGGTGTCAGTTTTCAGGACCCACTTGACACTCTCAAAGCAGACCAATTTTGCACTAGTGCCACCTTGCGTCTGGGAGGAATCCTGCGAGAGGCGCAATTCAAGGAGGCACCTGGCAATTTAAGGCCGCAGGACCCTGAACCATGGTACAGGCTTTTTCCCTGGGAAACAAAACTCACAAGCCACTGTTCTGGGTGTCAGTTTTCAGGACCCACTTGGCACTCTCAAACCAGACCAAGTTGGCACTGGTGCCACCTTGCGTCTTTGAGGCATCCTGCGAGAGGCGCAATTCCAGGAGGCACCCGGCAATTTAAGGCCTCAGGCCCCTGAACCATTGTACAGGCTTTTTCCCTGGGAAACAAAACTCACAAGCCACTGTTCTGGGTGTCAGTTTGCAGGACCCACTTGGCACTCTTAAACCAGACCAAGTTGGAACTGGTGCCACCTTGCGTCTGGGAGGCATCCTGCGAGAGGCCGAATTCCAGGAGGCACCCAGCAATTTAAGGCCTCAGGGCCCTGAACCATTGTACAGGCTTTTTCCCCGGGAAACAAAACTCACAAGCCACTGTTCTGGGTGTCAGTTTTCAGGACCCACTTGGCACTCTTAAACCAGACCAAGTTGGAACTGGTGCCACCTTGCGTCTGGGAGGCATCCTGCGAGTGGCCGAATTCCAGGAGGCACCCGGCAATTTAAGGCCTCAGGCCCCTGAACCATTGTACAGGCTTTTTCCCTGGGAAACAAAACTCACAAGCCACTGTTCTGGGTGTCAGTTTCCAGGACCCACTTGGCACTCTTAAACCAGACCAAGTTGGCACTGGTGTTTCTTAGCGCCTGGGAAACACCTGGCGAGATGCGGAATTCCAGGAGGCACCCAGCAATTTAAGGCCTCAGGGCCCTGAACCATTGTACAGGCTTTTTCCCCGGGAAACAAAACTCACAAGCCACTGTTCTGGGTGTCAGGTTGCAGGAGCCACCTGGCACTCTCAAACCAGACCAAGTTGGCACTGGTGTCATGTTGCGCCTGGGAGGCATCCTGTGAGAGGCGGATCTCCAGGAGGGACCCGGCAATTTAAGGCCGCAGGACCCTGAACCATTTTACAGTCTTTTTCCCAGGGAAAGAAAACTCACAAGCCACTGTTCTGGGTGTCAGTTTTCAGGACCCACTTGACACTCTCAAACCAGACCAAGTTGGCACTGGTGTCATGTTGCGTCTGGGAGGCATCCTGTGAAAGGCGGATTTCCAGGAGGGACCCGGCAATTTAAGGCCTCAGGCCCCTGAACCATTGTACAGGCTTTTTCCCTGGGAAAGAAAACTCACAAGCCACTGTTCTGGGTGTCAGTTTCCAGGACCCACTTGGCACTCTTAAACCAGACCAAGTTGGCACTGGTGTTGCTTAGCGTCTGGGAAACATCTGGCGAGATGCGGTAATCCAGAGGGCGCCCGGCAATTTAAGGCCGCAGGACCCTGAACCATTGTACAGGCTTTTTCCCTGGGAAACAAAACTCACAAGCCACTGTTCTGGGTGTCCGTTTTCAGGACACACTTGGCACTCTCAAACCAGACAAAGTTGGCACTGGTGCCACCTTGCGTCTCGGAGGCATCCTGCAAGAGGCGGAATTCCAGGAGGCACCCGGCAATTTAAGGCCTCAGGACCCTGAACCATTGTACAGGCTTTTTCCCTGGGAAACAAAACTCACAAGCCACTGTTCTGGGTGTCAGTTTGCAGGAGCCACCTGGCACTCTCAAACCAGATCAAATTGGCACTGGTGCCACCTTGTGTCTGGGAGGCATCCTGCGAGAGGCAGATCTCCAGGTGGCACCCGGCTATTAAAGGCGGCATTAACCTAAACCATTTTACAGGCTTTTTCCCTGGGAAACAAAACTCACAAGCCACTGTTCTGGGTGTCAGTTTTCAGGACCCACTTGGCACTCTCAAACCAGACCAAGTTGGAACTGGTGCCACCTTGCGTCTGGGAGGCATCCTGCGAGAGGCGGAATTCCAGGAGTCACACGGCAATTTAAGGCCTCAGGCCCCTGAACCATTATACAGGTTTTTTCCCTGGGAAACAAAACTCACAAGCCACTGTTCTGGGTGTCAGTTTGCAGGAGCCACCTGGCACTCTCAAAGTAGACCAATTTGGCACTAGTGCCACCTTGTGTCTGGGAGGCATCCTGCGAGAGGCGCAATTCCAGGAGGCACCCGGCAATTTAAGGCCGCAGGACCCTGAACCATTGTACAGGCTTTTTCCCTGGGAAACAAAACTCACAAGCCACTGTTCTGGGTGTCAGTTTTCAGGACCCACTTGACACTCTCAAAGCAGACCAGTTTTGCACTAGTGCCACCTTGCGTCTGGGAGGCATCCTGCAAGAGGCGCAATTCCAGGAGGCACCTGGCAATTTAAGGCCGCATGACCCTGAACCATGGTACAGGCTTTTTCCCTGGGAAACAAAACTCACAAGCCACTGTTCTGGGTGTCAGTTTTCAGGACCCACTTGGCACTCTCAAACCAGACCAAGTTGGCACTGGTGCCACCTTGCGTCTGGGAGGCATCCTGCGAGAGGCGCAATTCCAGGAGGCACCCGGCAATTTAAGGCCTCAGGCCCCTGAACCATTGTACAGGCTTTTTCCCTGGGAAACAAAACTCACGAGCCACTGTTCTGGGTGTCAGTTTTCAGGACCCACTTGGCACTCTTAAACCAGACCACGTTGGCACTGGTGTCATGTTGCGCCTGGGCGGCATCCTGTGAGAGGCGGATTTCCAGGAGGCACCCGGCAATTTAAGGCCTCAGGCCCCTGAACCATTGTACAGGCTTTTTCCCTGGGAAACAAAACTCACAAGGCTCTGTTCTGGGTGTCAGTTTTCAGGACCCACTTGGCACTCTTAAACCAGACCAAGTTTGCACTGGTGTTGCTTAGCGTCTGGGAAACATCTGGCGAGATGCGGTAATCCAGGGGGCACCCGGCAATTTAAGGCCGCAGGACCGAAAACCATTCTACAGGCTTTTTCCCTGGAAAACAAAATTCAGAACCCACTGTTCTGGGTGTCAGTTTTCAGGACCCACTTGGCACTCTTAAACCAGACCAAGTTGGAACTGGTGCCACCTTGCATCTGGGAGGCATCCTGCGAGAGGCCGAATTCCAGGAGGCACCCAGCAATTTAAGGCCTCAGGGCCCTGAACCATTGTACAGGCTTTTTCCCTGGGAAACAAAACTCACGAGCCACTGTTCTGGGTGTCAGTTTTCAGGACCCACTTGGCACTCTTAAACCAGACCACGTTGGCACTGGTGTCATGTTGCGCCTGGGCGGCATCCTGCGAGAGGCGGAATTCCAGGAGGCACCCGGCAATTTAAGGCCGCAGGACCCTGAACCATTGTACAGGCTTTTTCCCTGGGAAACAAAACTCACAAGGCTCTGTTCTGGGTGTCAGTTTTCAGGACCCACTTGGCACTCTTAAACCAGACCAAGTTGGCACTGGTGTTTCTTAGCGTCTGGGAAACATCTGGCGAGATGCGGTAATCCAGGGGGCAACCGGCAATTTAAGTCCGCAGGACCCTGAACCATTGTACAGGCTTTTTCCCTGGGAAACAAAACTCACAAGCCACTGTTCTGGGTGTCAGTTTTCAGGACCCACTTGGCACTCTTAAACCAGACCAAGTTGGAACTGGTGCCACCTTGCGTCTGAGAGACATCCTGCGGGAGGCCGAATTCTAGGAGGCACCCAGGAATTTAAGGCCTCAGGACCCTGAACCATTGTACAGGCTTTTTCCCTGGGAAACAAAACTCACAAGCCACTGTTCTGGGTGTCAGTTTGCAGGACACACTTGGCACTCTCAAACCAGACCAAGTTGGCACTGGTGCTACCTTGCGTCTCGGATGCATCCTGCAAGAGGCGGAATTCCAGGAGGCACCCGGCAATTTAGGGCCGCAGGACCCTGAACCATTGTACAGGCTTTTTCCCTGGGAAACAAAACTCACAAGCCACTGTTCTGGGTGTCAGTTTGCAGGACACACTTGGCACTCTTAAACCAGACCAAGTTGGAACTGGTGCCACCTTGCGTCTGGGAGGCATCCTGCGAGTGGCCGAATTCCAGGAGGCACCCGGCAATTTAAGGCCTCAGGCCCCTGAACCATTGTACAGGCTTTTTCCCTAGGAAACAAAACTCACAAGTCACTGTTCTGGGTGTCAGTTTGCAGGACACACTTGGCACTCTCAAACCAGACCAAGCTGGCACTGGTGCCACCTTGCGTCTGGGAGGCATCCTGCGAGAGGCTGATCTCCAGGTGGCACCCGGCTATTAAAGGCGGCATTAACCTGAACCATTTTACAGGCTTTTTCCCTGGGAAACAAAACTCACAAGCCACTGTTCTAGGTGTCAGTTTGCAGGAGCCACCTGGCACTCTCAAACCAGACCAAGTTGGAACTGGTGCCACCTTGCGTCTGGGAGGCATCCTGCGAGAGGCGGAATTCCAGGAGGCACCCGGCAATTTAAGGCCGCAGGACCCTGAACCATTGTACAGGCTTTTTCCCTGGGAAACAAAACTCACAAGCCACTGTTCTGGGTGTCAGTTTTCAGGACCCACTTGACACTCTCAAAGCAGACCAATTTTGCACTAGTGCCACCTTGCGTCTGGGAGGAATCCTGCGAGAGGCGCAATTCAAGGAGGCACCTGGCAATTTAAGGCCGCAGGACCCTGAACCATGGTACAGGCTTTTTCCCTGGGAAACAAAACTCACAAGCCACTGTTCTGGGTGTCAGTTTTCAGGACCCACTTGGCACTCTCAAACCAGACCAAGTTGGCACTGGTGCCACCTTGCGTCTTTGAGGCATCCTGCGAGAGGCGCAATTCCAGGAGGCACCCGGCAATTTAAGGCCTCAGGCCCCTGAACCATTGTACAGGCTTTTTCCCTGGGAAACAAAACTCACAAGCCACTGTTCTGGGTGTCAGTTTGCAGGACCCACTTGGCACTCTTAAACCAGACCAAGTTGGAACTGGTGCCACCTTGCGTCTGGGAGGCATCCTGCGAGAGGCCGAATTCCAGGAGGCACCCAGCAATTTAAGGCCTCAGGGCCCTGAACCATTGTACAGGCTTTTTCCCCGGGAAACAAAACTCACAAGCCACTGTTCTGGGTGTCAGTTTTCAGGACCCACTTGGCACTCTTAAACCAGACCAAGTTGGAACTGGTGCCACCTTGCGTCTGGGAGGCATCCTGCGAGTGGCCGAATTCCAGGAGGCACCCGGCAATTTAAGGCCTCAGGCCCCTGAACCATTGTACAGGCTTTTTCCCTGGGAAACAAAACTCACAAGCCACTGTTCTGGGTGTCAGTTTCCAGGACCCACTTGGCACTCTTAAACCAGACCAAGTTGGCACTGGTGTTGCTTAGCGTCTGGAAAACACCTGGCGAGATGCGGAATTCCAGGAGGCACCCGGCAATTTAAGGCCGCAGGACCCTGAACCATGGTACAGGCTTTTTCCCGGGGAAACAAAACTCACAAGCCACTGTTCTGGGTGTCAGTTTTCAGGACCCACTTGACACTCTCAAAGCAGACCAAGTTGGCACTGGTGCCACCTTGCGTCTGGGAGGCATCCTGCGAGTGGCCGAATTCCAGGAGGCACCCGGCAATTTAAGGCCGCAGGCCCCTGAACCATTGTACAGGCTTTTTCCCTGGGAAACAAAACTCACAAGCCACTGTTCTGGGTGTCAGTTTCCAGGACACACTTGGCACTCTTAAACCAGACCAAGTTGGCACTGGTGTTTCTTAGCGCCTGGGAAACACCTGGCGAGATGCGGAATTCCAGGAGGCACCCAGCAATTTAAGGCCTCAGGGCCCTGAACCATTGTACAGGCTTTTTCCCCGGGAAACAAAACTCACAAGCCACTGTTCTGGGTGTCAGGTTGCAGGAGCCACCTGGCACTCTCAAACCAGACCAAGTTGGCACTGGTGTCATGTTGCGCCTGGGAGGCATCCTGTGAGAGGCGGATCTCCAGGAGGGACCCGGCAATTTAAGGCCGCAGGACCCTGAACCATTTTACAGTCTTTTTCCCAGGGAAAGAAAACTCACAAGCCACTGTTCTGGGTGTCAGTTTTCAGGACCCACTTGACACTCTCAAACCAGACCAAGTTGGCACTGGTGTCATGTTGCGTCTGGGAGGCATCCTGTGAAAGGCGGATTTCCAGGAGGGACCCGGCAATTTAAGGCCTCAGGCCCCTGAACCATTGTACAGGCTTTTTCCCTGGGAAAGAAAACTCACAAGCCACTGTTCTGGGTGTCAGTTTCCAGGACCCACTTGGCACTCTTAAACCAGACCAAGTTGGCACTGGTGTTGCTTAGCGTCTGGGAAACATCTGGCGAGATGCGGTAATCCAGAGGGCGCCCGGCAATTTAAGGCCGCAGGACCCTGAACCATTGTACAGGCTTTTTCCCTGGGAAACAAAACTCACAAGCCACTGTTCTGGGTGTCCGTTTTCAGGACACACTTGGCACTCTCAAACCAGACAAAGTTGGCACTGGTGCCACCTTGCGTCTCGGAGGCATCCTGCAAGAGGCGGAATTCCAGGAGGCACCCGGCAATTTAAGGCCTCAGGACCCTGAACCATTGTACAGGCTTTTTCCCTGGGAAACAAAACTCACAAGCCACTGTTCTGGGTGTCAGTTTGCAGGAGCCACCTGGCACTCTCAAACCAGATCAAATTGGCACTGGTGCCACCTTGTGTCTGGGAGGCATCCTGCGAGAGGCAGATCTCCAGGTGGCACCCGGCTATTAAAGGCGGCATTAACCTAAACCATTTTACAGGCTTTTTCCCTGGGAAACAAAACTCACAAGCCACTGTTCTGGGTGTCAGTTTTCAGGACCCACTTGGCACTCTCAAACCAGACCAAGTTGGAACTGGTGCCACCTTGCGTCTGGGAGGCATCCTGCGAGAGGCGGAATTCCAGGAGTCACACGGCAATTTAAGGCCTCAGGCCCCTGAACCATTGTACAGGTTTTTTCCCTGGGAAACAAAACTCACAAGCCACTGTTCTGGGTGTCAGTTTGCAGGAGCCACCTGGCACTCTCAAAGTAGACCAATTTGGCACTAGTGCCACCTTGTGTCTGGGAGGCATCCTGCGAGAGGCGCAATTCCAGGAGGCACCCGGCAATTTAAGGCCGCAGGACCCTGAACCATTGTACAGGCTTTTTCCCTGGGAAACAAAACTCACAAGCCACTGTTCTGGGTGTCAGTTTTCAGGACCCACTTGACACTCTCAAAGCAGACCAGTTTTGCACTAGTGCCACCTTGCGTCTGGGAGGCATCCTGCAAGAGGCGCAATTCCAGGAGGCACCTGGCAATTTAAGGCCGCATGACCCTGAACCATGGTACAGGCTTTTTCCCTGGGAAACAAAACTCACAAGCCACTGTTCTGGGTGTCAGTTTTCAGGACCCACTTGGCACTCTCAAACCAGACCAAGTTGGCACTGGTGCCACCTTGCGTCTGGGAGGCATCCTGCGAGAGGCGCAATTCCAGGAGGCACCCGGCAATTTAAGGCCTCAGGCCCCTGAACCATTGTACAGGCTTTTTCCCTGGGAAACAAAACTCACGAGCCACTGTTCTGGGTGTCAGTTTTCAGGACCCACTTGGCACTCTTAAACCAGACCACGTTGGCACTGGTGTCATGTTGCGCCTGGGCGGCATCCTGTGAGAGGCGGATTTCCAGGAGGCACCCGGCAATTTAAGGCCTCAGGCCCCTGAACCATTGTACAGGCTTTTTCCCTGGGAAACAAAACTCACAAGGCTCTGTTCTGGGTGTCAGTTTTCAGGACCCACTTGGCACTCTTAAACCAGACCAAGTTTGCACTGGTGTTGCTTAGCGTCTGGGAAACATCTGGCGAGATGCGGTAATCCAGGGGGCACCCGGCAATTTAAGGCCGCAGGACCGAAAACCATTCTACAGGCTTTTTCCCTGGAAAACAAAATTCAGAACCCACTGTTCTGGGTGTCAGTTTTCAGGACCCACTTGGCACTCTTAAACCAGACCAAGTTGGAACTGGTGCCACCTTGCATCTGGGAGGCATCCTGCGAGAGGCCGAATTCCAGGAGGCACCCAGCAATTTAAGGCCTCAGGGCCCTGAACCATTGTACAGGCTTTTTCCCTGGGAAACAAAACTCACGAGCCACTGTTCTGGGTGTCAGTTTTCAGGACCCACTTGGCACTCTTAAACCAGACCACGTTGGCACTGGTGTCATGTTGCGCCTGGGCGGCATCCTGCGAGAGGCGGAATTCCAGGAGGCACCCGGCAATTTAAGGCCGCAGGACCCTGAACCATTGTACAGGCTTTTTCCCTGGGAAACAAAACTCACAAGGCTCTGTTCTGGGTGTCAGTTTTCAGGACCCACTTGGCACTCTTAAACCAGACCAAGTTGGCACTGGTGTTTCTTAGCGTCTGGGAAACATCTGGCGAGATGCGGTAATCCAGGGGGCAACCGGCAATTTAAGTCCGCAGGACCCTGAACCATTGTACAGGCTTTTTCCCTGGGAAACAAAACTCACAAGCCACTGTTCTGGGTGTCAGTTTTCAGGACCCACTTGGCACTCTTAAACCAGACCAAGTTGGAACTGGTGCCACCTTGCGTCTGAGAGACATCCTGCGGGAGGCCGAATTCTAGGAGGCACCCAGGAATTTAAGGCCTCAGGACCCTGAACCATTGTACAGGCTTTTTCCCTGGGAAACAAAACTCACAAGCCACTGTTCTGGGTGTCAGTTTGCAGGACACACTTGGCACTCTCAAACCAGACCAAGTTGGCACTGGTGCTACCTTGCGTCTCGGATGCATCCTGCAAGAGGCGGAATTCCAGGAGGCACCCGGCAATTTAGGGCCGCAGGACCCTGAACCATTGTACAGGCTTTTTCCCTGGGAAACAAAACTCACAAGCCACTGTTCTGGGTGTCAGTTTGCAGGACACACTTGGCACTCTTAAACCAGACCAAGTTGGAACTGGTGCCACCTTGCGTCTGGGAGGCATCCTGCGAGTGGCCGAATTCCAGGAGGCACCCGGCAATTTAAGGCCTCAGGCCCCTGAACCATTGTACAGGCTTTTTCCCTAGGAAACAAAACTCACAAGTCACTGTTCTGGGTGTCAGTTTGCAGGACACACTTGGCACTCTCAAACCAGACCAAGCTGGCACTGGTGCCACCTTGCGTCTGGGAGGCATCCTGCGAGAGGCTGATCTCCAGGTGGCACCCGGCTATTAAAGGCGGCATTAACCTGAACCATTTTACAGGCTTTTTCCCTGGGAAACAAAACTCACAAGCCA
The DNA here is from genome assembly GCF_963513975.1 of Fringilla coelebs. Lineage (NCBI taxonomy): Eukaryota > Metazoa > Chordata > Aves > Passeriformes > Fringillidae > Fringilla > Fringilla coelebs. Next base: position 849,366 of record NW_028167557.1, read on the forward strand.
CTGTTCTAGGTGTCAGTTTGCAGGAGCCACCTGGCACTCTCAAACCAGACCAAGTTGGAACTGGTGCCACCTTGCGTCTGGGAGGCATCCTGCGAGAGGCGGAATTCCAGGAGGCACCCGGCAATTTAGGGCCGCAGGACCCTGAACCATTGTACAGGCTTTTTCCCTGGGAAACAAAACTCACAAGCCACTGTTCTGGGTGTCAGTTTGCAGGAGTCACCTGGCACTCTCAAACCAGACTAAGTTGGCACTGGTGTAATGTTGCGCCTGGGAGGCATCCTGTGAGAGGCGGATCTCCAGGAGGCACCCGGCAATTTAAGGCCTCAGGCCCCTGAACCATTGTACAGGCTTTTCCCCTGGGAAACAAAACTCACAAGCCACTGTTCTGGGTGTCAGTTTTCAGGACCCACTTGGCACTCTTAAACCAGACCAAGTTGGCACTGGTGTCATGTTGCGCCTGGGAGGCATCCTGTGAGAGGCGGATCTCCAGGAGGCACCCGGCAATTTAAGGCCTCAGGCCCCTGAACCATTGTACAGGCTTTTTCCCTGGGAAACAAAACTAACAAGCCACTGTTCTGGGTGTCAGTTTTCAGGACCCACTTGACACTCTCAAAGCAGACCAAGTTGGCACTGGTGCCACCTTGCGTCTGGGAGGCATCCTGCGAGAGGCGCAATTCCAGGAGGCGCCCGGCAATTTAAGGCCGCAGGACCCTGAACCATTGTACAGGCTTTTTCCCTGGGAAACAAAACTCACAAGCCACTGTTCTGGGTGTCAGTTTTCAGGACCCACTTGGCACTCTTAAACCAGACCAAGTTGGCACTGGTGCCACCTTGTGTCTGGGAGGCATCCTGCGAGAGGCCGAATTCCGGGAGGCACCCGGCAATTTAAGGCCTCAGGAACCTGAACCATTATACAGGCTTTTTCCCTGGGAAACAAAACTCACGAGCCACTGTTCTGGGTGTCAGTTTTCAGGACCCACTTGGCACTCTTAAACCAGACCACGTTGGCACTGGTGTCATGTTGCGTCTGGGAGGCATCCTGTGAAAGGCGGATTTCCAGGAGGGACCCGGCAATTTAAGGCCTCAGGCCCCTGAACCATTGTACAGGCTTTTTCCCTGGGAAAGAAAACTCACAAGCCACTGTTCTGGGTGTCAGTTTCCAGGACCCACTTGGCACTCTCAAACCAGACCAAGTTGGCACTGGTGTTGCTTAGCGTCTGGGAAACATCTGGCGAGATGCGGTAATCCAGGGGGCGCCCGGCAATTTAAGGCCGCAGGACCCTGAACCATTGTACAGGCTTTTTCCCTGGGAAACAAAACTCACAAGCCACTGTTCTGGGTGTCCGTTTTCAGGACACACTTGGCACTCTCAAACCAGACAAAGTTGGCACTGGTGCCACCTTGCGTCTCGGAGGCATCCTGCAAGAGGCGGAATTCCAGGAGGCACCCGGCAATTTAAGGCCTCAGGACCCTGAACCATTGTACAGGCTTTTTCCCTGGGAAACAAAACTCACAAGCCACTGTTCTGGGTGTCAGTTTGCAGGAGCCACCTGGCACTCTCAAACCAGATCAAATTGGCACTGGTGCCACCTTGTGTCTGGGAGGCATCCTGCGAGAGGCAGATCTCCAGGTGGCACCCGGCTATTAAAGGCGGCATTAACCTAAACCATTTTACAGGCTTTTTCCCTGGGAAACAAAACTCACAAGCCACTGTTCTGGGTGTCAGTTTGCAGGAGCCACCTGGCACTCTCAAACCAGACCAAATTGGCACTGGTGCCACCTTGTGTCTGGGAGGCATCCTGCGAGAGGCGCAATTAAAGGAGGCACCCGGAAATTTCAGGCCGCAGGACCCTGAACCATTGTACAGGCTTTTTCCCTGGGAAACAAAACTCACAAGCCACTGTTCTGGGTGTCAGTTTTCAGGACCCACTTGGCACTCTCAAACCAGACCAAGTTGGAACTGGTGCCACCTTGCGTCTGGGAGGCATCCTGCGAGAGGCGGAATTCCAGGAGTCACACGGCAATTTAAGGCCTCAGGCCCCTGAACCATTGTACAGGTTTTTTCCCTGGGAAACAAAACTCACAAGCCACTGTTCTGGGTGTCAGTTTGCAGGAGCCACCTGGCACTCTCAAAGTAGACCAATTTGGCACTAGTGCCACCTTGTGTCTGGGAGGCATCCTGCGAGAGGCGCAATTCCAGGAGGCACCCGGCAATTTAAGGCCGCAGGACCCTGAACCATTGTACAGGCTTTTTCCCTGGGAAACAAAACTCACAAGCCACTGTTCTGGGTGTCAGTTTTCAGGACCCACTTGACACTCTCAAAGCAGACCAGTTTTGCACTAGTGCCACCTTGCGTCTGGGAGGCATCCTGCAAGAGGCGCAATTCCAGGAGGCACCTGGCAATTTAAGGCCGCAGGACCCTGAACCATGGTACAGGCTTTTTCCCTGGGAAACAAAACTCACAAGCCACTGTTCTGGGTGTCAGTTTTCAGGACCCACTTGGCACTCTCAAACCAGACCAAGTTGGCACTGGTGCCACCTTGCGTCTGGGAGGCATCCTGCGAGAGGCGCAATTCCAGGAGGCACCCGGCAATTTAAGGCCTCAGGCCCCTGAACCATTGTACAGGCTTTTTCCCTGGGAAACAAAACTCACGAGCCACTGTTCTGGGTGTCAGTTTTCAGGACCCACTTGGCACTCTTAAACCAGACCACGTTGGCACTGGTGTCATGTTGCGCCTGGGCGGCATCCTGTGAGAGGCGGATTTCCAGGAGGCACCCGGCAATTTAAGGCCTCAGACCCCTGAACCATTGTACAGGCTTTTTCCCTGGGAAACAAAACTCACAAGGCTCTGTTCTGGGTGTCAGTTTTCAGGACCCACTTGGCACTCTTAAACCAGACCAAGTTTGCACTGGTGTTGCTTAGCGTCTGGGAAACATCTGGCGAGATGCGGTAATCCAGGGGGCACCCGGCAATTTAAGGCCGCAGGACCGAAAACCATTCTACAGGCTTTTTCCCTGGAAAACAAAATTCAGAACCCACTGTTCTGGGTGTCAGTTTTCAGGACCCACTTGGCACTCTTAAACCAGACCAAGTTGGAACTGGTGCCACCTTGCATCTGGGAGGCATCCTGCGAGAGGCCGAATTCCAGGAGGCACCCAGCAATTTAAGGCCTCAGGGCCCTGAACCATTGTACAGGCTTTTTCCCTGGGAAACAAAACTCACGAGCCACTGTTCTGGGTGTCAGTTTTCAGGACCCACTTGGCACTCTTAAACCAGACCACGTTGGCACTGGTGTCATGTTGCGCCTGGGCGGCATCCTGCGAGAGGCGGAATTCCAGGAGGCACCCGGCAATTTAAGGCCGCAGGACCCTGAACCATTGTACAGGCTTTTTCCCTGGGAAACAAAACTCACAAGGCTCTGTTCTGGGTGTCAGTTTTCAGGACCCACTTGGCACTCTTAAACCAGACCAAGTTGGCACTGGTGTTTCTTAGCGTCTGGGAAACATCTGGCGAGATGCGGTAATCCAGGGGGCAACCGGCAATTTAAGTCCGCAGGACCCTGAACCATTGTACAGGCTTTTTCCCTGGGAAACAAAACTCACAAGCCACTGTTCTGGGTGTCAGTTTTCAGGACCCACTTGGCACTCTTAAACCAGACCAAGTTGGAACTGGTGCCACCTTGCGTCTGAGAGACATCCTGCGGGAGGCCGAATTCTAGGAGGCACCCAGGAATTTAAGGCCTCAGGACCCTGAACCATTGTACAGGCTTTTTCCCTGGGAAACAAAACTCACAAGCCACTGTTCTGGGTGTCAGTTTGCAGGACACACTTGGCACTCTCAAACCAGACCAAGTTGGCACTGGTGCTACCTTGCGTCTCGGATGCATCCTGCAAGAGGCGGAATTCCAGGAGGCACCCGGCAATTTAGGGCCGCAGGACCCTGAACCATTGTACAGGCTTTTTCCCTGGGAAACAAAACTCACAAGCCACTGTTCTGGGTGTCAGTTTGCAGGACACACTTGGCACTCTTAAACCAGACCAAGTTGGAACTGGTGCCACCTTGCGTCTGGGAGGCATCCTGCGAGTGGCCGAATTCCAGGAGGCACCCGGCAATTTAAGGCCTCAGGCCCCTGAACCATTGTACAGGCTTTTTCCCTAGGAAACAAAACTCACAAGTCACTGTTCTGGGTGTCAGTTTGCAGGACACACTTGGCACTCTCAAACCAGACCAAGCTGGCACTGGTGCCACCTTGCGTCTGGGAGGCATCCTGCGAGAGGCTGATCTCCAGGTGGCACCCGGCTATTAAAGGCGGCATTAACCTGAACCATTTTACAGGCTTTTTCCCTGGGAAACAAAACTCACAAGCCACTGTTCTAGGTGTCAGTTTGCAGGAGCCACCTGGCACTCTCAAACCAGACCAAGTTGGAACTGGTGCCACCTTGCGTCTGGGAGGCATCCTGCGAGAGGCGGAATTCCAGGAGGCACCCGGCAATTTAGGGCCGCAGGACCCTGAACCATTGTACAGGCTTTTTCCCTGGGAAACAAAACTCACAAGCCACTGTTCTGGGTGTCAGTTTGCAGGAGTCACCTGGCACTCTCAAACCAGACTAAGTTGGCACTGGTGTAATGTTGCGCCTGGGAGGCATCCTGTGAGAGGCGGATCTCCAGGAGGCACCCGGCAATTTAAGGCCTCAGGCCCCTGAACCATTGTACAGGCTTTTCCCCTGGGAAACAAAACTCACAAGCCACTGTTCTGGGTGTCAGTTTTCAGGACCCACTTGGCACTCTTAAACCAGACCAAGTTGGCACTGGTGTCATGTTGCGCCTGGGAGGCATCCTGTGAGAGGCGGATCTCCAGGAGGCACCCGGCAATTTAAGGCCTCAGGCCCCTGAACCATTGTACAGGCTTTTTCCCTGGGAAACAAAACTAACAAGCCACTGTTCTGGGTGTCAGTTTTCAGGACCCACTTGACACTCTCAAAGCAGACCAAGTTGGCACTGGTGCCACCTTGCGTCTGGGAGGCATCCTGCGAGAGGCGCAATTCCAGGAGGCGCCCGGCAATTTAAGGCCGCAGGACCCTGAACCATTGTACAGGCTTTTTCCCTGGGAAACAAAACTCACAAGCCACTGTTCTGGGTGTCAGTTTTCAGGACCCACTTGGCACTCTTAAACCAGACCAAGTTGGCACTGGTGCCACCTTGTGTCTGGGAGGCATCCTGCGAGAGGCCGAATTCCGGGAGGCACCCGGCAATTTAAGGCCTCAGGAACCTGAACCATTATACAGGCTTTTTCCCTGGGAAACAAAACTCACGAGCCACTGTTCTGGGTGTCAGTTTTCAGGACCCACTTGGCACTCTTAAACCAGACCACGTTGGCACTGGTGTCATGTTGCGTCTGGGAGGCATCCTGTGAAAGGCGGATTTCCAGGAGGGACCCGGCAATTTAAGGCCTCAGGCCCCTGAACCATTGTACAGGCTTTTTCCCTGGGAAAGAAAACTCACAAGCCACTGTTCTGGGTGTCAGTTTCCAGGACCCACTTGGCACTCTCAAACCAGACCAAGTTGGCACTGGTGTTGCTTAGCGTCTGGGAAACATCTGGCGAGATGCGGTAATCCAGGGGGCGCCCGGCAATTTAAGGCCGCAGGACCCTGAACCATTGTACAGGCTTTTTCCCTGGGAAACAAAACTCACAAGCCACTGTTCTGGGTGTCCGTTTTCAGGACACACTTGGCACTCTCAAACCAGACAAAGTTGGCACTGGTGCCACCTTGCGTCTCGGAGGCATCCTGCAAGAGGCGGAATTCCAGGAGGCACCCGGCAATTTAAGGCCTCAGGACCCTGAACCATTGTACAGGCTTTTTCCCTGGGAAACAAAACTCACAAGCCACTGTTCTGGGTGTCAGTTTGCAGGAGCCACCTGGCACTCTCAAACCAGATCAAATTGGCACTGGTGCCACCTTGTGTCTGGGAGGCATCCTGCGAGAGGCAGATCTCCAGGTGGCACCCGGCTATTAAAGGCGGCATTAACCTAAACCATTTTACAGGCTTTTTCCCTGGGAAACAAAACTCACAAGCCACTGTTCTGGGTGTCAGTTTGCAGGAGCCACCTGGCACTCTCAAACCAGACCAAATTGGCACTGGTGCCACCTTGTGTCTGGGAGGCATCCTGCGAGAGGCGCAATTAAAGGAGGCACCCGGAAATTTCAGGCCGCAGGACCCTGAACCATTGTACAGGCTTTTTCCCTGGGAAACAAAACTCACAAGCCACTGTTCTGGGTGTCAGTTTTCAGGACCCACTTGGCACTCTCAAACCAGACCAAGTTGGAACTGGTGCCACCTTGCGTCTGGGAGGCATCCTGCGAGAGGCGGAATTCCAGGAGTCACACGGCAATTTAAGGCCTCAGGCCCCTGAACCATTGTACAGGTTTTTTCCCTGGGAAACAAAACTCACAAGCCACTGTTCTGGGTGTCAGTTTGCAGGAGCCACCTGGCACTCTCAAAGTAGACCAATTTGGCACTAGTGCCACCTTGTGTCTGGGAGGCATCCTGCGAGAGGCGCAATTCCAGGAGGCACCCGGCAATTTAAGGCCGCAGGACCCTGAACCATTGTACAGGCTTTTTCCCTGGGAAACAAAACTCACAAGCCACTGTTCTGGGTGTCAGTTTTCAGGACCCACTTGACACTCTCAAAGCAGACCAGTTTTGCACTAGTGCCACCTTGCGTCTGGGAGGCATCCTGCAAGAGGCGCAATTCCAGGAGGCACCTGGCAATTTAAGGCCGCAGGACCCTGAACCATGGTACAGGCTTTTTCCCTGGGAAACAAAACTCACAAGCCACTGTTCTGGGTGTCAGTTTTCAGGACCCACTTGGCACTCTCAAACCAGACCAAGTTGGCACTGGTGCCACCTTGCGTCTGGGAGGCATCCTGCGAGAGGCGCAATTCCAGGAGGCACCCGGCAATTTAAGGCCTCAGGCCCCTGAACCATTGTACAGGCTTTTTCCCTGGGAAACAAAACTCACGAGCCACTGTTCTGGGTGTCAGTTTTCAGGACCCACTTGGCACTCTTAAACCAGACCACGTTGGCACTGGTGTCATGTTGCGCCTGGGCGGCATCCTGTGAGAGGCGGATTTCCAGGAGGCACCCGGCAATTTAAGGCCTCAGGGCCCTGAACCATTGTACAGGCTTTTTCCCCGGGAAACAAAACTCACAAGCCACTGTTCTGGGTGTCAGTTTGCAGGAGCCACCTGGCACTCTCAAACTAGACCAAGTTGGCACTGGTGTCATGTTGCGCCTGGGAGGCATCCTGTGAAAGGCGGATCTCCAGGAGGCACCCGGCAATTTAAGGCCGCAGGACCCTGAACCATTGTACAGGCTTTTTCCCTGGGAAACAAAATTCAGAAGCCACTGTTCTGGGTGTCAGTTTGCAGGACCCACTTGGCACTCTCAAACAAGACCAAGTTGGCACTGGTGCCACCTTGCGTCTAGGAGGCATCTTGCCAGACGCCGAATTCCAGGAGGCACCCGGCAATTTAAGGCCGCAGGAACCTGAACCATTCTACAGGCTTTTTCCCTGGGAAACAAAACTCACAAGCCACTGTTCTGGGTGTCAGTTTCCAGCACCCACTTGGCACTCTTAAACCAGACCAAGTTGGCAATGGTGCTGCTTAGCGTCTGGGAAACACCTGGCGAGATGCGGAATTCCAGGAGGCACCCGGCAATTTAAGGCCGCAGGACCCTGAACCATTTTACAGGCTTTTTCCCTGGGAAAGAAAACTCACAAGCCACTGTTCTGGGTGTCCGTGTTCAGGACACACTTGGCACTCTCAAACCAGACAAAGTTGGCACTGGTGCCACCTTGCGTCTCGGAGGCATCCTGCAAGAGGCGGAATTCCAGAAGTCACCCGGCAATTTAAGGCCGCAGGACCCTGAACCATTGTACAGGCTTTTTCCCTGGGAAACAAAACTCACAAGCCACTGTTCTGGGTGTCAGTTTTCAGGACCCACTTGACACTCTCAAAGCAGACCAAGTTGGCACTGGTGCCACCTTGCGTCTGGGAGGCATCCTGCGAGAGGCAGATCTCCAGGTGGCACCCGGCTATTAAAGGCGGCATTAACCTAAACCATTGTAAAGCCTTTTTCCCTGGGAAACAAAACTCACAAGCCACTGTTCGGGGTGTCAGTTTGCAGGAGCCACCTGGCACTCTCAAACCAGATCAAATTGGCACTGGTGCCACCTTGTGTCTGGGAGGCATCCTGCGAGAGGCGCAATTCCAGGAGGCACCCGGCAATTTAAGGCCGCAGGACCCTGAACCATTGTACAGGCTTTTTCCCTGGGAAACAAAACTCACAAGCCACTGTTCTGGGTGTCAGTTTTCAGGACCCACTTGACACTCTCAAAGCAGACCAATTTTGCACTAGTGCCACCTTGCGTCTGGGAGGAATCCTGCGAGAGGCGCAATTCAAGGAGGCACCTGGCAATTTAAGGCCGCAGGACCCTGAACCATGGTACAGGCTTTTTCCCTGGGAAACAAAACTCACAAGCCACTGTTCTGGGTGTCAGTTTTCAGGACCCACTTGGCACTCTCAAACCAGACCAAGTTGGCACTGGTGCCACCTTGCGTTTTTGAGGCATCCTGCGAGAGGCGCAATTCCAGGAGGCACCCGGCAATTTAAGGCCTCAGGCCCCTGAACCATTGTACAGGCTTTTTCCCTGGGAAACAAAACTCACAAGCCACTGTTCTGGGTGTCAGTTTGCAGGACCCACTTGGCACTCTTAAACCAGACCAAGTTGGAACTGGTGCCACCTTGCGTCTGGGAGGCATCCTGCGAGAGGCCGAATTCCAGGAGGCACCCAGCAATTTAAGGCCTCAGGGCCCTGAACCATTGTACAGGCTTTTTCCCCGGGAAACAAAACTCACAAGCCACTGTTCTGGGTGTCAGTTTTCAGGACCCACTTGGCACTCTTAAACCAGACCAAGTTGGAACTGGTGCCACCTTGCGTCTGGGAGGCATCCTGCGAGTGGCCGAATTCCAGGAGGCACCCGGCAATTTAAGGCCTCAGGCCCCTGAACCATTGTACAGGCTTTTTCCCTGGGAAACAAAACTCACAAGCCACTGTTCTGGGTGTCAGTTTCCAGGACCCACTTGGCACTCTTAAACCAGACCAAGTTGGCACTGGTGTTGCTTAGCGTCTGGAAAACACCTGGCGAGATGCGGAATTCCAGGAGGCACCCGGCAATTTAAGGCCGCAGGACCCTGAACCATGGTACAGGCTTTTTCCCGGGGAAACAAAACTCACAAGCCACTGTTCTGGGTGTCAGTTTTCAGGACCCACTTGACACTCTCAAAGCAGACCAAGTTGGCACTGGTGCCACCTTGCGTCTGGGAGGCATCCTGCGAGTGGCCGAATTCCAGGAGGCACCCGGCAATTTAAGGCCGCAGGCCCCTGAACCATTGTACAGGCTTTTTCCCTGGGAAACAAAACTCACAAGCCACTGTTCTGGGTGTCAGTTTCCAGGACACACTTGGCACTCTTAAACCAGACCAAGTTGGCACTGGTGTTTCTTAGCGCCTGGGAAACACCTGGCGAGATGCGGAATTCCAGGAGGCACCCAGCAATTTAAGGCCTCAGGGCCCTGAACCATTGTACAGGCTTTTTCCCCGGGAAACAAAACTCACAAGCCACTGTTCTGGGTGTCAGGTTGCAGGAGCCACCTGGCACTCTCAAACCAGACCAAGTTGGCACTGGTGTCATGTTGCGCCTGGGAGGCATCCTGTGAGAGGCGGATCTCCAGGAGGGACCCGGCAATTTAAGGCCGCAGGACCCTGAACCATTTTACAGTCTTTTTCCCAGGGAAAGAAAACTCACAAGCCACTGTTCTGGGTGTCAGTTTTCAGGACCCACTTGACACTCTCAAACCAAACCAAGTTGGCACTGGTGTCATGTTGCGTCTGGGAGGCATCCTGTGAAAGGCGGATTTCCAGGAGGGACCCGGCAATTTAAGGCCTCAGGCCCCTGAACCATTGTACAGGCTTTTTCCCTGGGAAAGAAAACTCACAAGCCACTGTTCTGGGTGTCAGTTTTCAGGACCCACTTGGCACTCTTAAACCAGACCACGTTGGCACTGGTGTCATGTTGCGCCTGGGCGGCATCCTGCGAGAGGCGGAATTCCAGGAGGCACCCGGCAATTTAAGGCCGCAGGACCCTGAACCATTGTACAGGCTTTTTCCCTGGGAAACAAAACTCACAAGGCTCTGTTCTGGGTGTCAGTTTTCAGGACCCACTTGGCACTCTTAAACCAGACCAAGTTGGCACTGGTGTTTCTTAGCGTCTGGGAAACATCTGGCGAGATGCGGTAATCCAGGGGGCAACCGGCAATTTAAGTCCGCAGGACCCTGAACCATTGTACAGGCTTTTTCCCTGGGAAACAAAACTCACAAGCCACTGTTCTGGGTGTCAGTTTTCAGGACCCACTTGGCACTCTTAAACCAGACCAAGTTGGAACTGGTGCCACCTTGCGTCTGAGAGACATCCTGCGGGAGGCCGAATTCTAGGAGGCACCCAGGAATTTAAGGCCTCAGGACCCTGAACCATTGTACAGGCTTTTTCCCTGGGAAACAAAACTCACAAGCCACTGTTCTGGGTGTCAGTTTGCAGGACACACTTGGCACTCTCAAACCAGACCAAGTTGGCACTGGTGCTACCTTGCGTCTCGGATGCATCCTGCAAGAGGCGGAATTCCAGGAGGCACCCGGCAATTTAGGGCCGCAGGACCCTGAACCATTGTACAGGCTTTTTCCCTGGGAAACAAAACTCACAAGCCACTGTTCTGGGTGTCAGTTTGCAGGACACACTTGGCACTCTTAAACCAGACCAAGTTGGAACTGGTGCCACCTTGCGTCTGGGAGGCATCCTGCGAGTGGCCGAATTCCAGGAGGCACCCGGCAATTTAAGGCCTCAGGCCCCTGAACCATTGTACAGGCTTTTTCCCTAGGAAACAAAACTCACAAGTCACTGTTCTGGGTGTCAGTTTGCAGGACACACTTGGCACTCTCAAACCAGACCAAGCTGGCACTGGTGCCACCTTGCGTCTGGGAGGCATCCTGCGAGAGGCTGATCTCCAGGTGGCACCCGGCTATTAAAGGCGGCATTAACCTGAACCATTTTACAGGCTTTTTCCCTGGGAAACAAAACTCACAAGCCACTGTTCTAGGTGTCAGTTTGCAGGAGCCACCTGGCACTCTCAAACCAGACCAAGTTGGAACTGGTGCCACCTTGCGTCTGGGAGGCATCCTGCGAGAGGCGGAATTCCAGGAGGCACCCGGCAATTTAGGGCCGCAGGCCCCTGAACCATTGTACAGGCTTTTCCCCTGGGAAACAAAACTCACAAGCCACTGTTCTGGGTGTCAGTTTTCAGGACCCACTTGGCACTCTTAAACCAGACCAAGTTGGCACTGGTGTCATGTTGCGCCTGGGAGGCATCCTGTGAGAGGCGGATCTCCAGGAGGCACCCGGCAATTTAAGGCCTCAGGCCCCTGAACCATTGTACAGGCTTTTTCCCTGGGAAACAAAACTAACAAGCCACTGTTCTGGGTGTCAGTTTTCAGGACCCACTTGACACTCTCAAAGCAGACCAAGTTGGCACTGGTGCCACCTTGCGTCTGGGAGGCATCCTGCGAGAGGCGCAATTCCAGGAGGCGCCCGGCAATTTAAGGCCGCAGGACCCTGAACCATTGTACAGGCTTTTTCCCTGGGAAACAAAACTCACAAGCCACTGTTCTGGGTGTCAGTTTTCAGGACCCACTTGGCACTCTTAAACCAGACCAAGTTGGCACTGGTGCCACCTTGTGTCTGGGAGGCATCCTGCGAGAGGCCGAATTCCGGGAGGCACCCGGCAATTTAAGGCCTCAGGAACCTGAACCATTATACAGGCTTTTTCCCTGGGAAACAAAACTCACGAGCCACTGTTCTGGGTGTCAGTTTTCAGGACCCACTTGGCACTCTTAAACCAGACCACGTTGGCACTGGTGTCATGTTGCGTCTGGGAGGCATCCTGTGAAAGGCGGATTTCCAGGAGGGACCCGGCAATTTAAGGCCTCAGGCCCCTGAACCATTGTACAGGCTTTTTCCCTGGGAAAGAAAACTCACAAGCCACTGTTCTGGGTGTCAGTTTCCAGGACCCACTTGGCACTCTCAAACCAGACCAAGTTGGCACTGGTGTTGCTTAGCGTCTGGGAAACATCTGGCGAGATGCGGTAATCCAGGGGGCGCCCGGCAATTTAAGGCCGCAGGACCCTGAACCATTGTACAGGCTTTTTCCCTGGGAAACAAAACTCACAAGCCACTGTTCTGGGTGTCCGTTTTCAGGACACACTTGGCACTCTCAAACCAGACAAAGTTGGCACTGGTGCCACCTTGCGTCTCGGAGGCATCCTGCAAGAGGCGGAATTCCAGGAGGCACCCGGCAATTTAAGGCCTCAGGACCCTGAACCATTGTACAGGCTTTTTCCCTGGGAAACAAAACTCACAAGCCACTGTTCTGGGTGTCAGTTTGCAGGAGCCACCTGGCACTCTCAAACCAGATCAAATTGGCACTGGTGCCACCTTGTGTCTGGGAGGCATCCTGCGAGAGGCAGATCTCCAGGTGGCACCCGGCTATTAAAGGCGGCATTAACCTAAACCATTTTACAGGCTTTTTCCCTGGGAAACAAAACTCACAAGCCACTGTTCTGGGTGTCAGTTTGCAGGAGCCACCTGGCACTCTCAAACCAGACCAAATTGGCACTGGTGCCACCTTGTGTCTGGGAGGCATCCTGCGAGAGGCGCAATTAAAGGAGGCACCCGGAAATTTCAGGCCGCAGGACCCTGAACCATTGTACAGGCTTTTTCCCTGGGAAACAAAACTCACAAGCCACTGTTCTGGGTGTCAGTTTTCAGGACCCACTTGGCACTCTCAAACCAGACCAAGTTGGAACTGGTGCCACCTTGCGTCTGGGAGGCATCCTGCGAGAGGCGGAATTCCAGGAGTCACACGGCAATTTAAGGCCTCAGGCCCCTGAACCATTGTACAGGTTTTTTCCCTGGGAAACAAAACTCACAAGCCACTGTTCTGGGTGTCAGTTTGCAGGAGCCACCTGGCACTCTCAAAGTAGACCAATTTGGCACTAGTGCCACCTTGTGTCTGGGAGGCATCCTGCGAGAGGCGCAATTCCAGGAGGCACCCGGCAATTTAAGGCCGCAGGACCCTGAACCATTGTACAGGCTTTTTCCCTGGGAAACAAAACTCACAAGCCACTGTTCTGGGTGTCAGTTTTCAGGACCCACTTGACACTCTCAAAGCAGACCAGTTTTGCACTAGTGCCACCTTGCGTCTGGGAGGCATCCTGCAAGAGGCGCAATTCCAGGAGGCACCTGGCAATTTAAGGCCGCAGGACCCTGAACCATGGTACAGGCTTTTTCCCTGGGAAACAAAACTCACAAGCCACTGTTCTGGGTGTCAGTTTTCAGGACCCACTTGGCACTCTCAAACCAGACCAAGTTGGCACTGGTGCCACCTTGCGTCTGGGAGGCATCCTGCGAGAGGCGCAATTCCAGGAGGCACCCGGCAATTTAAGGCCTCAGGCCCCTGAACCATTGTACAGGCTTTTTCCCTGGGAAACAAAACTCACGAGCCACTGTTCTGGGTGTCAGTTTTCAGGACCCACTTGGCACTCTTAAACCAGACCACGTTGGCACTGGTGTCATGTTGCGCCTGGGCGGCATCCTGTGAGAGGCGGATTTCCAGGAGGCACCCGGCAATTTAAGGCCTCAGGGCCCTGAACCATTGTACAGGCTTTTTCCCCGGGAAACAAAACTCACAAGCCACTGTTCTGGGTGTCAGTTTGCAGGAGCCACCTGGCACTCTCAAACTAGACCAAGTTGGCACTGGTGTCATGTTGCGCCTGGGAGGCATCCTGTGAAAGGCGGATCTCCAGGAGGCACCCGGCAATTTAAGGCCGCAGGACCCTGAACCATTGTACAGGCTTTTTCCCTGGGAAACAAAATTCAGAAGCCACTGTTCTGGGTGTCAGTTTGCAGGACCCACTTGGCACTCTCAAACAAGACCAAGTTGGCACTGGTGCCACCTTGCGTCTAGGAGGCATCTTGCCAGACGCCGAATTCCAGGAGGCACCCGGCAATTTAAGGCCGCAGGAACCTGAACCATTCTACAGGCTTTTTCCCTGGGAAACAAAACTCACAAGCCACTGTTCTGGGTGTCAGTTTCCAGCACCCACTTGGCACTCTTAAACCAGACCAAGTTGGCAATGGTGTTGCTTAGCGTCTGGGAAACACCTGGCGAGATGCGGAATTCCAGGAGGCACCCGGCAATTTAAGGCCGCAGGACCCTGAACCATTTTACAGGCTTTTTCCCTGGGAAAGAAAACTCACAAGCCACTGTTCTGGGTGTCCGTGTTCAGGACACACTTGGCACTCTCAAACCAGACAAAGTTGGCACTGGTGCCACCTTGCGTCTCGGAGGCATCCTGCAAGAGGCGGAATTCCAGAAGTCACCCGGCAATTTAAGGCCGCAGGACCCTGAACCATTGTACAGGCTTTTTCCCTGGGAAACAAAACTCACAAGCCACTGTTCTGGGTGTCAGTTTTCAGGACCCACTTGACACTCTCAAAGCAGACCAAGTTGGCACTGGTGCCACCTTGCGTCTGGGAGGCATCCTGCGAGAGGCAGATCTCCAGGTGGCACCCGGCTATTAAAGGCGGCATTAACCTAAACCATTGTAAAGCCTTTTTCCCTGGGAAACAAAACTCACAAGCCACTGTTCGGGGTGTCAGTTTGCAGGAGCCACCTGGCACTCTCAAACCAGATCAAATTGGCACTGGTGCCACCTTGTGTCTGGGAGGCATCCTGCGAGAGGCGCAATTCCAGGAGGCACCCGGCAATTTAAGGCCGCAGGACCCTGAACCATTGTACAGGCTTTTTCCCTGGGAAACAAAACTCACAAGCCACTGTTCTGGGTGTCAGTTTTCAGGACCCACTTGACACTCTCAAAGCAGACCAATTTTGCACTAGTGCCACCTTGCGTCTGGGAGGAATCCTGCGAGAGGCGCAATTCAAGGAGGCACCTGGCAATTTAAGGCCGCAGGACCCTGAACCATGGTACAGGCTTTTTCCCTGGGAAACAAAACTCACAAGCCACTGTTCTGGGTGTCAGTTTTCAGGACCCACTTGGCACTCTCAAACCAGACCAAGTTGGCACTGGTGCCACCTTGCGTCTTTGAGGCATCCTGCGAGAGGCGCAATTCCAGGAGGCACCCGGCAATTTAAGGCCTCAGGCCCCTGAACCATTGTACAGGCTTTTTCCCTGGGAAACAAAACTCACAAGCCACTGTTCTGGGTGTCAGTTTGCAGGACCCACTTGGCACTCTTAAACCAGACCAAGTTGGAACTGGTGCCACCTTGCGTCTGGGAGGCATCCTGCGAGAGGCCGAATTCCAGGAGGCACCCAGCAATTTAAGGCCTCAGGGCCCTGAACCATTGTACAGGCTTTTTCCCCGGGAAACAAAACTCACAAGCCACTGTTCTGGGTGTCAGTTTTCAGGACCCACTTGGCACTCTTAAACCAGACCAAGTTGGAACTGGTGCCACCTTGCGTCTGGGAGGCATCCTGCGAGTGGCCGAATTCCAGGAGGCACCCGGCAATTTAAGGCCTCAGGCCCCTGAACCATTGTACAGGCTTTTTCCCTGGGAAACAAAACTCACAAGCCACTGTTCTGGGTGTCAGTTTCCAGGACCCACTTGGCACTCTTAAACCAGACCAAGTTGGCACTGGTGTTGCTTAGCGTCTGGAAAACACCTGGCGAGATGCGGAATTCCAGGAGGCACCCGGCAATTTAAGGCCGCAGGACCCTGAACCATGGTACAGGCTTTTTCCCGGGGAAACAAAACTCACAAGCCACTGTTCTGGGTGTCAGTTTTCAGGACCCACTTGACACTCTCAAAGCAGACCAAGTTGGCACTGGTGCCACCTTGCGTCTGGGAGGCATCCTGCGAGTGGCCGAATTCCAGGAGGCACCCGGCAATTTAAGGCCGCAGGCCCCTGAACCATTGTACAGGCTTTTTCCCTGGGAAACAAAACTCACAAGCCACTGTTCTGGGTGTCAGTTTCCAGGACACACTTGGCACTCTTAAACCAGACCAAGTTGGCACTGGTGTTTCTTAGCGCCTGGGAAACACCTGGCGAGATGCGGAATTCCAGGAGGCACCCAGCAATTTAAGGCCTCAGGGCCCTGAACCATTGTACAGGCTTTTTCCCCGGGAAACAAAACTCACAAGCCACTGTTCTGGGTGTCAGGTTGCAGGAGCCACCTGGCACTCTCAAACCAGACCAAGTTGGCACTGGTGTCATGTTGCGCCTGGGAGGCATCCTGTGAGAGGCGGATCTCCAGGAGGGACCCGGCAATTTAAGGCCGCAGGACCCTGAACCATTTTACAGTCTTTTTCCCAGGGAAAGAAAACTCACAAGCCACTGTTCTGGGTGTCAGTTTTCAGGACCCACTTGACACTCTCAAACCAAACCAAGTTGGCACTGGTGTCATGTTGCGTCTGGGAGGCATCCTGTGAAAGGCGGATTTCCAGGAGGGACCCGGCAATTTAAGGCCTCAGGCCCCTGAACCATTGTACAGGCTTTTTCCCTGGGAAAGAAAACTCACAAGCCACTGTTCTGGGTGTCAGTTTCCAGGACCCACTTGGCACTCTTAAACCAGACCAAGTTGGCACTGGTGTTTCTTAGCGTCTGGGAAACATCTGGCGAGATGCGGTAATCCAGGGGGCGCCCGGCAATTTAAGGCCGCAGGACCCTGAACCATTGTACAGGCTTTTTCCCTGGGAAACAAAACTCACAAGCCACTGTTCTGGGTGTCCGTTTTCAGGACACACTTGGCACTCTCAAACCAGACAAAGTTGGCACTGGTGCCACCTTGCGTCTCGGAGGCATCCTGCAAGAGGCGGAATTCCAGGAGGCACCCGGCAATTTAAGGCCTCAGGACCCTGAACCATTGTACAGGCTTTTTCCCTGGGAAACAAAACTCACAAGCCACTGTTCTGGGTGTCAGTTTGCAGGAGCCACCTGGCACTCTCAAACCAGATCAAATTGGCACTGGTGCCACCTTGTGTCTGGGAGGCATCCTGCGAGAGGCAGATCTCCAGGTGGCCCCCGGCTATTAAAGGCGGCATTAACCTAAACCATTTTACAGGCTTTTTCCCTGGGAAACAAAACTCACAAGCCACTGTTCTGGGTGTCAGTTTGCAGGAGCCACCTGGCACTCTCAAACCAGACCAAATTGGCACTGGTGCCACCTTGTGTCTGGGAGGCATCCTGCGAGAGGCGCAATTAAAGGAGGCACCCGGAAATTTCAGGCCGCAGGACCCTGAACCATTGTACAGGCTTTTTCCCTGGGAAACAAAACTCACAAGCCACTGTTCTGGGTGTCAGTTTTCAGGACCCACTTGGCACTCTCAAACCAGACCAAGTTGGAACTGGTGCCACCTTGCGTCTGGGAGGCATCCTGCGAGAGGCGGAATTCCAGGAGTCACACGGCAATTTAAGGCCTCAGGCCCCTGAACCATTGTACAGGTTTTTTCCCTGGGAAACAAAACTCACAAGCCACTGTTCTGGGTGTCAGTTTGCAGGAGCCACCTGGCACTCTCAAAGTAGACCAATTTGGCACTAGTGCCACCTTGTGTCTGGGAGGCATCCTGCGAGAGGCGCAATTCCAGGAGGCACCCGGCAATTTAAGGCCGCAGGACCCTGAACCATTTTACAGGCTTTTTCCCTGGGAAACAAAACTCACAAGCCACTGTTCTGGGTGTCAGTTTTCAGGACCCACTTGACACTCTCAAAGCAGACCAGTTTTGCACTAGTGCCACCTTGCGTCTGGGAGGCATCCTGCAAGAGGCGCAATTCCAGGAGGCACCTGGCAATTTAAGGCCGCATGACCCTGAACCATGGTACAGGCTTTTTCCCTGGGAAACAAAACTCACAAGCCACTGTTCTGGGTGTCAGTTTTCAGGACCCACTTGGCACTCTCAAACCAGACCAAGTTGGCACTGGTGCCACCTTGCGTCTGGGAGGCATCCTGCGAGAGGCGCAATTCCAGGAGGCACCCGGCAATTTAAGGCCTCAGGCCCCTGAACCATTGTACAGGCTTTTTCCCTGGGAAACAAAACTCACGAGCCACTGTTCTGGGTGTCAGTTTTCAGGACCCACTTGGCACTCTTAAACCAGACCACGTTGGCACTGGTGTCATGTTGCGCCTGGGCGGCATCCTGTGAGAGGCGGATTTCCAGGAGGCACCCGGCAATTTAAGGCCTCAGGCCCCTGAACCATTGTACAGGCTTTTTCCCTGGGAAACAAAACTCACAAGGCTCTGTTCTGGGTGTCAGTTTTCAGGACCCACTTGGCACTCTTAAACCAGACCAAGTTTGCACTGGTGTTGCTTAGCGTCTGGGAAACATCTGGCGAGATGCGGTAATCCAGGGGGCACCCGGCAATTTAAGGCCGCAGGACCGAAAACCATTCTACAGGCTTTTTCCCTGGAAAACAAAATTCAGAAGCCACTGTTCTGGGTGTCAGTTTTCAGGACCCACTTGGCACTCTTAAACCAGACCAAGTTGGAACTGGTGCCACCTTGCATCTGGGAGGCATCCTGCGAGAGGCCGAATTCCAGGAGGCACCCAGCAATTTAAGGCCTCAGGGCCCTGAACCATTGTACAGGCTTTTTCCCCGGGAAACAAAACTCACAAGCCACTGTTCTGGGTGTCAGTTTGCAGGAGCCACCTGGCACTCTCAAACTAGACCAAGTTGGCACTGGTGTCATGTTGCGCCTGGGAGGCATCCTGTGAAAGGCGGATCTCCAGGAGGCACCCGGCAATTTAAGGCCGCAGGACCCTGAACCATTGTACAGGCTTTTTCCCTGGGAAACAAAACTCACAAGCCACTGTTCTGGGTGTCAGTTTTCAGGACCCACTTGGCACTCTTAAACCAGACCAAGTTGGAACAGGTGCCACCTTGCGTCTGGGAGGCATCCTGCGAGTGGCCGAATTCCAGGAGGCACCCGGCAATTTAAGGCCGCAGGCCCCTGAACCATTGTACAGGTTTTTTCCCTGGGAAACAAAACTCACAAGCCACTGTTCTGGGTGTCACTTTCCAGGACCCACTTGGCACTCTTAAACCAGACCAAGTTGGCACTGGTGTTGCTTAGCGTCTGGAAAACACCTGGCGAGATGCGGAATTCCAGGAGGCACCCGGCAATTTTAGGCCGCAGGACCCTGAACTATTGTACAGGCTTTTTCCCGGGGAAACAAAACTCACAAGCCACTGTTCTGGGTGTCAGTTTGCAGGACCCACTTGACACTCTCAAAGCAGACCAAGTTGGCACTGGTGCCACCTTGCGTCTGGGAGGCATCCTGCTAGACGCCGAATTCCAGGAGGCACCCGGCAATTTAAGGCCGCAGGACCCAGAACCATTGTACAGGCTTTTTCCCTGGGAAACAAAACTCACAAGCCACTGTTCTGGGTGTCAGTTTCCAGGACCCACTTGGCACTCTTAAACCAGACCAAGTTGGCACTGGTGTTGCTTAGCGTCTGGAAAACACCTGGCGAGATGCGGAATTCCAGGAGGCACCCGGCAATTTAAGGCCGCAGGACCCTGAACCATGGTACAGGCTTTTTCCCTGGGAAACAAAACTCACAAGCCACTGTTCTTGGTGTCAGTTTGCAGGACCCACTTGGCACTCTCAAAGCAGACCAAGTTGGCACTGGTGCCACCTTGCGTCTGGGAGGCATCCTGCGAGAGGCGGAATTCCAGGAGGCACCCGGCAATTTAAGGCCGCAGGACCGAAAACCATTCTACAGGCTTTTTCCCTGGGAAACAAAACTCACAAGCCACTGTTCTGGGTGTCAGTTTGCAGGACCCACTTGGCACTCTCAAACCAGACCAAGTTGGAACTGGTGCCACCTTGCGTCTGGGAGGCATCTTGCAAGACGCCGAATTCCAGGAGGCACCCGGCAATTTAAGGCCGCAGACCCGTGAACCATTGTACAGGCTTTTTCCCTGGGAAACAAAACTCACAAGCCACTGTTCTGGGTGTCAGTTTGCAGGACCCACTTGGCACTCTTAAACCAGACCAAGTTGGCACTGGTGTTGCTTAGCGTCTGGGAAACACCTGGCGAGATGCGGAATTCCAGGAGGCACCCGGCAATTTAAGGCCGCAGGACCCTGAACCATTGTACAGGCTTTTTCCCTGGGAAACAAAACTCACAAGCCACTGTTCTGGGTGTCCGTTTTCAGGACACACTTGGCACTCTCAAACCAGACAAAGTTGGCACTGGTGCCACCTTGCGTCTCGGAGGCATCCTGCAAGAGGTGGAATTCCAGGAGGCATCCGGCAATTTAAGGCCGCAGGACCCTGAACCATTGTACAGGCTTTTTCCCTGGGAAACAAAACTCACAAGCCACTGTTCTGGGTGTCAGTTTTCAGGACCCACTTGACACTCTCAAAGCAGACCAAGTTGGCAGTGGTGCCACCTTGCGTCTGGGAGGCATCCTGCGAGAGGCAGATCTCCAGGTGGCACCCGGCTATTAAAGGCAGCATTAACCTAAACCATTTTACAGGCTTTTTCCCTGGGAAACAAAACTCACAAGCCACTGTTCTGGGTGTCAGTTTGCAGGAGCCACCTGGCACTCTCAAACCAGACCAAATTGGCACTGGTGCCACCTTGTGTCTGGGAGGCATCCTGCGAGAGGCGCAATTAAAGGAGGCACCCGGAAATTTCAGGCCGCAGGACCCTGAACCATTGTACAGGCTTTTTCCCTGTGAAAAAAAACTCACAAGCCACTGTTCTGGGTGTCAGTTTTCAGGACCCACTTGGCACTCTTAAACCAGACCAAGTTGGCACTGGTGCCACCTTGCGTCTGGGAGGCATCCTGCGAGAGGCGGAATTCCAGGAGTCACACGGCAATTTAAGGCCTCAGGCCCCTGAACCATTGTACAGGCTTTTTCCCTGGGAAACAAAACTCACAAGTCACTGTTCTGGGTGTCAGTTTGCAGGACACACTTGGCACTCTCAAACCAGACCAAGCTGGCACTGGTGCCACCTTGCGTCTGGGAGGCATCCTGGAAGAGGCTGATCTCCAGGTGGCACCCGGCTATTAAAGGCGGCATTAACCTAAACCATTTTACAGGGTTTTTCCCTGGGAAACAAAACTCACAAGCCACTGTTCTAGGTGTCAGTTTGCAGGACCCACCTGGCACTCTCAAACCAGACCAAGTTGGAACTGGTGCCACCTTGTGTCTGGGAGGCATCCTGCGAGAGGCGGAATTCCAGGAGGCACCCGGCAATTTAGGGCCGCAGGACCCTGAACCATTGTACAGGCTTTTTCCCTGGGAAACAAAACTCACAAGCCACTGTTCTGGGTGTCAGTTTGCAGGAGCCACCTGGCACTCTCAAACCAGACTAAGTTGGCACTGGTGTAATGTTGCGCCTGGGAGGCATCCTGTGAGAGGCGGATCTCCAGGAGGCACCCGGCAATTTAAGGCCTCAGGCCCCTGAACCATTGTACAGGCTTTTCCCCTGGGAAACAAAACTCACAAGCCACTGTTCTGGGTGTCAGTTTTCAGGACCCACTTGGCACTCTTAAACCAGACCAAGTTGGCACTGGTGTCATGTTGCGCCTGGGAGGCATCCTGTGAGAGGCGGATCTCCAGGAGGCACCCGGCAATTTAAGGCCTCAGGCCCGTGAACCATTGTACAGGCTTTTTCCCTGGGAAACAAAACTCACAAGTCACTGTTCTGGGTGTCAGTTTTCAGGACCCACTTGACACTCTCAAAGCAGACCAAGTTGGCACTGGTGCCACCTTGCGTCTGGGAGGCATCCTGCGAGAGGCGCAATTCCAGGAGGCGCCCGGCAATTTAAGGCCTCAGGACCCTGAACCATTGTACAGGCTTTTTCCCTGGGAAACAAAACTCACAAGCCACTGTTCTGGGTGTCAGTTTTCAGGGCCCAATTGGCACTCTTAAACCAGACCAAGTTGGCACTGGTGCCACCTTGTGTCTGGGAGGCATCCTGCGAGAGGCCGAATTCCGGGAGGCACCCGGCAATTTAAGGCCTCAAGACCCTGAACCATTGTACAGGCTTTTTCCCTGGGAAACAAAACTCACGAGCCACTGTTCTGGGTGTCAGTTTTCAGGACCCACTTGGCACTCTCAAACCAGACCACGTTGGCACTGGTGTCATGTTGCGCCTGGGAGGCATCCTGTGAGAGGCGGATCTCCAGGAGGCACCCGGCAATTTAAGGCCTCAGGCCCCTGAACCATTGTACAGGCTTTTTCCCTGGGATACAAAACTCACAAGGCTCTGTTCTGGGTGTCAGTTTTCAGGACCCACTTGGCACTCTTAAACCAGACCAAGTTGGAACTGGTGCCACCTTGGGTCTGAGAGGCATCCTGCGGGAGGCCGAAGTCTAGGAGGCACCTGGCAATTTAAGGCCGCAGGACCCTGAACCATTGTACAGGCTTTTTCCCTGGGAAACAAAACTCACAAGCCACTGTTCTGGGTGTCAGTTTTCAGGACCCACTTGGAACTCTCAAACCAGACCAAGTAGGAAATGGTGTCATTTTGCGTCTGGGAGGCACCCTGTGAGAGGCGGATCTCCAGGAGGCACCCGGCAATTTAAGGCCTCAGGCCCCTGAACCATTGTACAGGCTTTTTCCCTGGGAAACAAAACTCACAAGCCACTGTTCTGGGTGTCAGTTTGCAGGACACACTTGGCACTCTTTAACCAGACCAAGTTGGAACTGGTGCCACCTTGCGTCTGGGAGGCATCCTGCGAGTGGCCGAATTCCAGGAGGCACCCGGCAATTTAAGGCCTCAGGCCCCTGAACCATTGTACAGGCTTTTTCCCTGGGAAACAAAACTCACAAGTCACTGTTCTGGGTGTCAGTTTGCAGGACACACTTGGCACTCTCAAACCAGACCAAGCTGGCACTGGTGCCACCTTGCGTCTGGGAGGCATCCTGCAAGAGGCTGATCTCCAGGTGGCACCCGGCTATTAAAGGCGTCATTAACCTAAACCATTTTACAGGGTTTTTCCCTGGGAAACAAAAGTCACAAGCCACTGTTCTAGGTGTCACTTTGCAGGAGCCACCTGGCACTCTCAAACCAGACCAAGTTGGAACTGGTGCCACCTTGCGTCTGGGAGGCATCCTGCGAGAGGCCGAATTCCAGGAGGCACCCGGCAATTTAGGGCCACAGGACCCTGAACCATTGTACAGGCTTTTTCCCTGGGAAACAAAACTCACAAGCCACTGTTCTGGGTGTCAGTTTTCAGGACCCACTTGACACTCTCAAAGCAGACCAAGTTGGCACTGGTGCCACCTTGCGTCTGGGAGGCATCCTGCGAGAGGCAGATCTCCAGGTGGCACCCGGCTATTAAAGGCGGCATTAACCTAAACCATTGTAAAGCCTTTTTCCCTGGGAAACAAAACTCACAAGCCACTGTTCGGGGTGTCAGTTTGCAGGAGCCACCTGGCACTCTCAAACCAGATCAAATTGGCACTGGTGCCACCTTGTGTCTGGGAGGCATCCTGCGAGAGGCGCAATTCCAGGAGGCACCCGGCAATTTAAGGCCGCAGGACCCTGAACCATTGTACAGGCTTTTTCCCTGGGAAACAAAACTCACAAGCCACTGTTCTGGGTGTCAGTTTTCAGGACCCACTTGACACTCTCAAAGCAGACCAATTTTGCACTAGTGCCACCTTGCGTCTGGGAGGAATCCTGCGAGAGGCGCAATTCAAGGAGGCACCTGGCAATTTAAGGCCGCAGGACCCTGAACCATGGTACAGGCTTTTTCCCTGGGAAACAAAACTCACAAGCCACTGTTCTGGGTGTCAGTTTTCAGGACCCACTTGGCACTCTCAAACCAGACCAAGTTGGCACTGGTGCCACCTTGCGTCTTTGAGGCATCCTGCGAGAGGCGCAATTCCAGGAGGCACCCGGCAATTTAAGGCCTCAGGCCCCTGAACCATTGTACAGGCTTTTTCCCTGGGAAACAAAACTCACAAGCCACTGTTCTGGGTGTCAGTTTGCAGGACCCACTTGGCACTCTTAAACCAGACCAAGTTGGAACTGGTGCCACCTTGCGTCTGGGAGGCATCCTGCGAGAGGCCGAATTCCAGGAGGCACCCAGCAATTTAAGGCCTCAGGGCCCTGAACCATTGTACAGGCTTTTTCCCCGGGAAACAAAACTCACAAGCCACTGTTCTGGGTGTCAGTTTTCAGGACCCACTTGGCACTCTTAAACCAGACCAAGTTGGAACTGGTGCCACCTTGCGTCTGGGAGGCATCCTGCGAGTGGCCGAATTCCAGGAGGCACCCGGCAATTTAAGGCCTCAGGCCCCTGAACCATTGTACAGGCTTTTTCCCTGGGAAACAAAACTCACAAGCCACTGTTCTGGGTGTCAGTTTCCAGGACCCACTTGGCACTCTTAAACCAGACCAAGTTGGCACTGGTGTTGCTTAGCGTCTGGAAAACACCTGGCGAGATGCGGAATTCCAGGAGGCACCCGGCAATTTAAGGCCGCAGGACCCTGAACCATGGTACAGGCTTTTTCCCGGGGAAACAAAACTCACAAGCCACTGTTCTGGGTGTCAGGTTGCAGGAGCCACCTGGCACTCTCAAACCAGACCAAGTTGGCACTGGTGTCATGTTGCGCCTGGGAGGCATCCTGTGAGAGGCGGATCTCCAGGAGGGACCCGGCAATTTAAGGCCGCAGGACCCTGAACCATTTTACAGTCTTTTTCCCAGGGAAAGAAAACTCACAAGCCACTGTTCTGGGTGTCAGTTTTCAGGACCCACTTGACACTCTCAAACCAGACCAAGTTGGCACTGGTGTCATGTTGCGTCTGGGAGGCATCCTGTGAAAGGCGGATTTCCAGGAGGGACCCGGCAATTTAAGGCCTCAGGCCCCTGAACCATTGTACAGGCTTTTTCCCTGGGAAAGAAAACTCACAAGCCACTGTTCTGGGTGTCAGTTTCCAGGACCCACTTGGCACTCTTAAACCAGACCAAGTTGGCACTGGTGTTGCTTAGCGTCTGGGAAACATCTGGCGAGATGCGGTAATCCAGGGGGCGCCCGGCAATTTAAGGCCGCAGGACCCTGAACCATTGTACAGGCTTTTTCCCTGGGAAACAAAACTCACAAGCCACTGTTCTGGGTGTCCGTTTTCAGGACACACTTGGCACTCTCAAACCAGACAAAGTTGGCACTGGTGCCACCTTGCGTCTCGGAGGCATCCTGCAAGAGGCGGAATTCCAGGAGGCACCCGGCAATTTAAGGCCTCAGGACCCTGAACCATTGTACAGGCTTTTTCCCTGGGAAACAAAACTCACAAGCCACTGTTCTGGGTGTCAGTTTGCAGGAGCCACCTGGCACTCTCAAACCAGATCAAATTGGCACTGGTGCCACCTTGTGTCTGGGAGGCATCCTGCGAGAGGCAGATCTCCAGGTGGCACCCGGCTATTAAAGGCGGCATTAACCTAAACCATTTTACAGGCTTTTTCCCTGGGAAACAAAACTCACAAGCCACTGTTCTGGGTGTCAGTTTGCAGGAGCCACCTGGCACTCTCAAACCAGACCAAATTGGCACTGGTGCCACCTTGTGTCTGGGAGGCATCCTGCGAGAGGCGCAATTAAAGGAGGCACCCGGAAATTTCAGGCCGCAGGACCCTGAACCATTGTACAGGCTTTTTCCCTGGGAAACAAAACTCACAAGCCACTGTTCTGGGTGTCAGTTTGCAGGACCCACTTGGCACTCTCAAAGCAGACCAAGTTGGCACTGGTGCCACCTTGCGTCTGGGAGGCATCCTGCGAGAGGCGGAATTCCAGGAGGCACCCGGCAATTTAAGGCCGCAGGACCGAAAACCATTCTACAGGCTTTTTCCCTGGGAAACAAAACTCACAAGCCACTGTTCTGGGTGTCAGTTTGCAGGACCCACTTGGCACTCTCAAACCAGACCAAGTTGGAACTGGTGCCACCTTGCGTCTGGGAGGCATCTTGCAAGACGCCGAATTCCAGGAGGCACCCGGCAATTTAAGGCCGCAGACCCGTGAACCATTGTACAGGCTTTTTCCCTGGGAAACAAAACTCACAAGCCACTGTTCTGGGTGTCAGTTTGCAGGACCCACTTGGCACTCTTAAACCAGACCAAGTTGGCACTGGTGTTGCTTAGCGTCTGGGAAACACCTGGCGAGATGCGGAATTCCAGGAGGCACCCGGCAATTTAAGGCCGCAGGACCCTGAACCATTGTACAGGCTTTTTCCCTGGGAAACAAAACTCACAAGCCACTGTTCTGGGTGTCCGTTTTCAGGACACACTTGGCACTCTCAAACCAGACAAAGTTGGCACTGGTGCCACCTTGCGTCTCGGAGGCATCCTGCAAGAGGTGGAATTCCAGGAGGCATCCGGCAATTTAAGGCCGCAGGACCCTGAACCATTGTACAGGCTTTTTCCCTGGGAAACAAAACTCACAAGCCACTGTTCTGGGTGTCAGTTTTCAGGACCCACTTGACACTCTCAAAGCAGACCAAGTTGGCAGTGGTGCCACCTTGCGTCTGGGAGGCATCCTGCGAGAGGCAGATCTCCAGGTGGCACCCGGCTATTAAAGGCAGCATTAACCTAAACCATTTTACAGGCTTTTTCCCTGGGAAACAAAACTCACAAGCCACTGTTCTGGGTGTCAGTTTGCAGGAGCCACCTGGCACTCTCAAACCAGACCAAATTGGCACTGGTGCCACCTTGTGTCTGGGAGGCATCCTGCGAGAGGCGCAATTAAAGGAGGCACCCGGAAATTTCAGGCCGCAGGACCCTGAACCATTGTACAGGCTTTTTCCCTGTGAAAAAAAACTCACAAGCCACTGTTCTGGGTGTCAGTTTTCAGGACCCACTTGGCACTCTTAAACCAGACCAAGTTGGCACTGGTGCCACCTTGCGTCTGGGAGGCATCCTGCGAGAGGCGGAATTCCAGGAGTCACACGGCAATTTAAGGCCTCAGGCCCCCGAACCATTGTACAGGCTTTTTCCCTGGGAAACAAAACTCACAAGTCACTGTTCTGGGTGTCAGTTTGCAGGACACACTTGGCACTCTCAAACCAGACCAAGCTGGCACTGGTGCCACCTTGCGTCTGGGAGGCATCCTGGAAGAGGCTGATCTCCAGGTGGCACCCGGCTATTAAAGGCGGCATTAACCTAAACCATTTTACAGGGTTTTTCCCTGGGAAACAAAACTCACAAGCCACTGTTCTAGGTGTCAGTTTGCAGGACCCACCTGGCACTCTCAAACCAGACCAAGTTGGAACTGGTGCCACCTTGTGTCTGGGAGGCATCCTGCGAGAGGCGGAATTCCAGGAGGCACCCGGCAATTTAGGGCCGCAGGACCCTGAACCATTGTACAGGCTTTTTCCCTGGGAAACAAAACTCACAAGCCACTGTTCTGGGTGTCAGTTTGCAGGAGCCACCTGGCACTCTCAAACCAGACTAAGTTGGCACTGGTGTAATGTTGCGCCTGGGAGGCATCCTGTGAGAGGCGGATCTCCAGGAGGCACCCGGCAATTTAAGGCCTCAGGCCCCTGAACCATTGTACAGGCTTTTCCCCTGGGAAACAAAACTCACAAGCCACTGTTCTGGGTGTCAGTTTTCAGGACCCACTTGGCACTCTTAAACCAGACCAAGTTGGCACTGGTGTCATGTTGCGCCTGGGAGGCATCCTGTGAGAGGCGGATCTCCAGGAGGCACCCGGCAATTTAAGGCCTCAGGCCCGTGAACCATTGTACAGGCTTTTTCCCTGGGAAACAAAACTCACAAGTCACTGTTCTGGGTGTCAGTTTTCAGGACCCACTTGACACTCTCAAAGCAGACCAAGTTGGCACTGGTGCCACCTTGCGTCTGGGAGGCATCCTGCGAGAGGCGCAATTCCAGGAGGCGCCCGGCAATTTAAGGCCTCAGGACCCTGAACCATTGTACAGGCTTTTTCCCTGGGAAACAAAACTCACAAGCCACTGTTCTGGGTGTCAGTTTTCAGGGCCCACTTGGCACTCTTAAACCAGACCAAGTTGGCACTGGTGCCACCTTGTGTCTGGGAGGCATCCTGCGAGAGGCCGAATTCCGGGAGGCACCCGGCAATTTAAGGCCTCAAGACCCTGAACCATTGTACAGGCTTTTTCCCTGGGAAACAAAACTCACGAGCCACTGTTCTGGGTGTCAGTTTTCAGGACCCACTTGGCACTCTCAAACCAGACCACGTTGGCACTGGTGTCATGTTGCGCCTGGGAGGCATCCTGTGAGAGGCGGATCTCCAGGAGGCACCCGGCAATTTAAGGCCTCAGGCCCCTGAACCATTGTACAGGCTTTTTCCCTGGGATACAAAACTCACAAGGCTCTGTTCTGGGTGTCAGTTTTCAGGACCCACTTGGCACTCTTAAACCAGACCAAGTTGGAACTGGTGCCACCTTGGGTCTGAGAGGCATCCTGCGGGAGGCCGAAGTCTAGGAGGCACCTGGCAATTTAAGGCCGCAGGACCCTGAACCATTGTACAGGCTTTTTCCCTGGGAAACAAAACTCACAAGCCACTGTTCTGGGTGTCAGTTTTCAGGACCCACTTGGAACTCTCAAACCAGACCAAGTAGGAAATGGTGTCATTTTGCGTCTGGGAGGCACCCTGTGAGAGGCGGATCTCCAGGAGGCACCCGGCAATTTAAGGCCTCAGGCCCCTGAACCATTGTACAGGCTTTTTCCCTGGGAAACAAAACTCACAAGCCACTGTTCTGGGTGTCAGTTTGCAGGACACACTTGGCACTCTTTAACCAGACCAAGTTGGAACTGGTGCCACCTTGCGTCTGGGAGGCATCCTGCGAGTGGCCGAATTCCAGGAGGCACCCGGCAATTTAAGGCCTCAGGCCCCTGAACCATTGTACAGGCTTTTTCCCTGGGAAACAAAACTCACAAGTCACTGTTCTGGGTGTCAGTTTGCAGGACACACTTGGCACTCTCAAACCAGACCAAGCTGGCACTGGTGCCACCTTGCGTCTGGGAGGCATCCTGCAAGAGGCTGATCTCCAGGTGGCACCCGGCTATTAAAGGCGTCATTAACCTAAACCATTTTACAGGGTTTTTCCCTGGGAAACAAAAGTCACAAGCCACTGTTCTAGGTGTCACTTTGCAGGAGCCACCTGGCACTCTCAAACCAGACCAAGTTGGAACTGGTGCCACCTTGCGTCTGGGAGGCATCCTGCGAGAGGCCGAATTCCAGGAGGCACCCGGCAATTTAGGGCCACAGGACCCTGAACCATTGTACAGGCTTTTTCCCTGGGAAACAAAACTCACAAGCCACTGTTCTGGGTGTCAGTTTGCAGGAGCCACCTGGCACTCTCAAACCAGACTAAGTTGGCACTGGTGTAATGTTGCGCCTGGGAGGCATCCTGTGAGAGGCGGATCTCCAGGAGGCACCCGGCAATTTAAGGCCTCAGGCCCCTGAACCATTGTACAGGCTTTTCCCCTGGGAAACAAAACTCACAAGCCACTGTTCTGGGTGTCAGTTTTCAGGACCCACTTGGCACTCTTAAACCAGAACAAGTTGGCACTGGTGCCACCTTGCGTCTGGGAGGCATCCTGTGAGAGGCGGATCTCCAGGAGGCACCCGGCAATTTAAGGCCTCAGGCCCCTGAACCATTGTACAGGCTTTTTCCCTGGGAAACAAAACTCACAAGCCACTGTTCTGGGTGTCAGTTTTCAGGACCCACTTGACACTCTCAAAGCAGACCAAGTTGGCACTTGTGCCACCTTGCGTCTGGGAGGCATCCTGCGAGAGGCGCAATTCCAGGAGGAGCCCAGCAATTTAAGGCCGCAGGACCCTGAACCATTGTACAGGCTTTTTCCCTGGGAAACAAAACTCACAAGCCACTGTTCTGGGTGTCAGTTTTCAGGACCCACTTGGCACTCTTAAACCAGACCAAGTTGGCACTGGTGCCACCTTGTGTCTGGGAGGCATCCTGCGAGAGGCCGAATTCCGGGAGGCACCCGGCAGTTTAAGGCCTCAGGACCCTGAACCATTGTACAGGCTTTTTCCCTGGGAAACAAAACTCACGACCCACTGTTCTGGGTGTCAGTTTTCAGGACCCACTTGACACTCTTAAACCAGACCACGTTGGCACTGGTGTCATGTTGCGCCTGGGAGGCATCCTGTGAGAGGCGGATCACCAGGAGGCACCCGGCAATTTAAGGCCTCAGGCCCCTGAACCATTGTACAGGCTTTTTCCCTGGGAAACAAAACTCACAAGGCTCTGTTATGGGTGTCAGTTTTCAGGACCCACTTGGCACTCTTAAACCAAACCAAGTTGGAACTGGTGCCACCTTGCGTCTGAGAGGCATCCTGTGGGAGGCCGAAGTCTAGGATGCACCTGGCAATTGAAGGCCGCAGGACCCTGAACCATTGTACAGGCTTTTTCCCTGGGAAACAAAACTCACAAGCCACTGTTCTGGGTGTCAGTTTGCAGGACCCACTTGGCACTCTCAAACCAGACCAAGTAGGAAATGGTGTCATTTTGAGTCTGGGAGGCACCCTGTGAGAGGCGGATCTCCAGGAGGCACCCGGCAATTTAAGGCCTCAGGCCCCTGAACCATTGTACAGGCTTTTTCCCTGGGAAACAAAACTCACAAGCCACTGTTCTGGGTGTCAGTTTGCAGGACACACTTGGCACTCTTAAACCAGACCAAGTTGGAACTGGTGCCACCTTGCGTCTGGGAGGCATCCTGCGAGTGGCCGAATTCCAGGAGGCACCCGGCAATTTAAGGCCTCAGGCCCCTGAACCATTGTACAGGCTTTTTCCCCGGGAAAGTAAACTCACAAGCCACTGTTCTTGGTGTCAGTTTGCAGGACACACTTGGCACTCTCAAACCAGACCAAGCTGGCACTGGTGCCACCTTGCGTCTGGGAGGCATCCTGCAAGAGGCTGATCTCCAGGTGGCACCCGGCTATTAAAGGCGGCATTAACCTGAACCATTTTACAGGGTTTTTCCCTGGGAAACAAAACTCACAAGCCACTGTTCTAGGTGTCAGTTTGCAGGAGCCACCTGGCACTCTCAAACCAGACCAAGTTGGAACTGGTGCCACCTTGTGTCTGGGAGGCATCCTGCGAGAGGCCGAATTCCAGGAGGCACCCGGCAATTTAGGGCCGCAGGACCCTGAACCATTGTACAGGCTTTTTCCCTGGGAAACAAAACTCACAAGCCACTGTTCTGGGTGTCAGTTTGCAGGAGGCACCTGGCACTCTCAAACCAGACTAAGTTGGCACTGGTGTAATGTTGCGCCTGGGAGGCATCCTGTGAGAGGCGGATCTCCAGGAGGCACCCGGCAATTTAAGGCCTCAGGCCCCTGAACCATTGTACAGGCTTTTCCCCTGGGAAACAAAACTCACAAGCCACTTTTCTGGGTGTCAGTTTTCAGGACCCACTTGGCACTCTTAAACCAGACCAAGTTGGCACTGGTGTCATGTTGCGCCTGGGAGGCATCCTGTGAGAGGCGGATCTCCAGGAGGCACCCGGCAATTTAAGGCCTCAGGCCCCTGAACCATTGTACAGGCTTTTTCCCTGGGAAACAAAACTCACAAGCCACTGTTCTGGGTGTCAGTTTTCAGGACCCACTTGACACTCTCAAAGCAGACCAAGTTGGCACTGGTGCCACCTTGCGTCTGGGAGGCATCCTGCGAGAGGCGCAATTCCAGGAGGCGCCCGGCAATTTAAGGCCGCAGGACCCTGAACCATTGTACAGGCTTTTTCCCTGGGAAACAAAACTCACAAGCCACTGTTCTGGGTGTCAGTTTTCAGGACCCACTTGGCACTCTTAAACCAGACCAAGTTGGCACTGGTGCCACCTTGTGTCTGGGAGGCATCCTGCGAGACGCCGAATTCCGGGAGGCACCCGGCAATTTAAGGCCTCAGAACCCTGAACCATTATACAGGCTTTTTCCCTGGGAAACAAAACTCACGAGCCACTGTTCTGGGTGTCAGTTTTCAGGACCCACTTGGCACTCTTAAACCAGACCACGTTGGCACTGGTGTCATGTTGCGCCTGGGCGGCATCCTGTGAGAGGCGGATTTCCAGGAGGCACCCGGCAATTTAAGGCCTCAGGCCCCTGAACCATATTACAGGCTTTTTCCCTGGGAAACAAAACTCACAAGGCTCTGTTCTGGGTGTCAGTTTTCAGGACCCACTTGGCACTCTTAAACCAGACCAAGTTGGCACTGGTGTTGCTTAGCGTCTGGGAAACATCTGGCGAGATGCGGTAATCCAGGGGGCACCCGGCAATTTAAGTCCGCAGGACCCTGAACCATTGTACAGGCTTTTTCCCTGGGAAACAAAACTCACAAGGCTCTGTTCTGGGTGTCAGTTTTCAGGACCCACTTGGCACTCTTAAACCAGACCAAGTTGGAACTGGTGCCACCTTGCGTCTGAGAGACATCCTGCGGGAGGCCGAATTCTAGGAGGCACCCAGGAATTTAAGGCCGCAGGACCCTGAACCATTGTACAGGCTTTTTCCCTGGGAAACAAAACTCACAAGCCACTGTTCTGGGTGTCACTTTTCAGGAACCACTTGGCACTCTCAAACCAGACCAAGTTGGAAATGGTGTCATTTTGCGTGTGGGAGGCACCCTGCGAGAGTCCGAATTCCAGGAGGCACCCGGCAATTTAAGGCCTCAGGACCCTGAACCATTGTACAGGCTTTTTCCCTGGGAAACAAAACTCACAAGCCACTGTTCTGGGTGTCAGTTTGCAGGACACACTTGGCACTCTCAAACCAGACCAAGTTGGCACTGGTGCTACCTTGCGTCTCGGATGCATCCTGCAAGAGGCGGATTTCCAGGAGGCACCCGGCAATTTAGGGCCGCAGGACCCTGAACCATTGTACAGGCTTTTTCCCTGGGAAACAAAACTCACAAGCCACTGTTCTGGGTGTCAGTTTGCAGGACACACTTGGCACTCTTAAACCAGACCAAGTTGGAACTGGTGCCACCTTGCGTCTGGGAGGCATCCTGCGAGTGGCCGAATTCCAGGAGGCACCCGGCAATTTAAGGCCTCAGGCCCCTGAACCATTGTACAGGCTTTTTCCCTGGGAAACAAAACTCACAAGTCACTGTTCTGGGTGTCAGTTTGCAGGACACACTTGGCACTCTCAAACCAGACCAAGCTGGCACTGGTGCCACCTTGCGTCTGGGAGGCATCCTGCGAGAGGCTGATCTCCAGGTGGCACCCGGCTATTAAAGGCGGCATTAACCTGAACCATTTTACAGGCTTTTTCCCTGGGAAACAAAACTCACAAGCCACTGTTCTAGGTGTCAGTTTGCAGGAGCCACCTGGCACTCTCAAACCAGACCAAGTTGGAACTGGTGCCACCTTGCGTCTGGGAGGCATCCTGCGAGAGGCGGAATTCCAGGAGGCACCCGGCAATTTAGGGCCGCAGGACCCTGAACCATTGTACAGGCTTTTTCCCTGGGAAACAAAACTCACAAGCCACTGTTCTGGGTGTCAGTTTGCAGGAGGCACCTGGCACTCTCAAACCAGACTAAGTTGGCACTGGTGTAATGTTGCGCCTGGGAGGCATCCTGTGAGAGGCGGATCTCCAGGAGGCACCCGGCAATTTAAGGCCTCAGGCCCCTGAACCATTGTACAGGCTTTTCCCCTGGGAAACAAAACTCACAAGCCACTTTTCTGGGTGTCAGTTTTCAGGACCCACTTGGCACTCTTAAACCAGACCAAGTTGGCACTGGTGTCATGTTGCGCCTGGGAGGCATCCTGTGAGAGGCGGATCTCCAGGAGGCACCCGGCAATTTAAGGCCTCAGGCCCCTGAACCATTGTACAGGCTTTTTCCCTGGGAAACAAAACTCACAAGCCACTGTTCTGGGTGTCAGTTTTCAGGACCCACTTGACACTCTCAAAGCAGACCAAGTTGGCACTGGTGCCACCTTGCGTCTGGGAGGCATCCTGCGAGAGGCGCAATTCCAGGAGGCGCCCGGCAATTTAAGGCCGCAGGACCCTGAACCATTGTACAGGCTTTTTCCCTGGGAAACAAAACTCACAAGCCACTGTTCTGGGTGTCAGTTTTCAGGACCCACTTGGCACTCTTAAACCAGACCAAGTTGGCACTGGTGCCACCTTGTGTCTGGGAGGCATCCTGCGAGACGCCGAATTCCGGGAGGCACCCGGCAATTTAAGGCCTCAGAACCCTGAACCATTATACAGGCTTTTTCCCTGGGAAACAAAACTCACGAGCCACTGTTCTGGGTGTCAGTTTTCAGGACCCACTTGGCACTCTTAAACCAGACCACGTTGGCACTGGTGTCATGTTGCGCCTGGGCGGCATCCTGTGAGAGGCGGATTTCCAGGAGGCACCCGGCAATTTAAGGCCTCAGGCCCCTGAACCATATTACAGGCTTTTTCCCTGGGAAACAAAACTCACAAGGCTCTGTTCTGGGTGTCAGTTTTCAGGACCCACTTGGCACTCTTAAACCAGACCAAGTTGGCACTGGTGTTGCTTAGCGTCTGGGAAACATCTGGCGAGATGCGGTAATCCAGGGGGCACCCGGCAATTTAAGTCC
Source organism: Fringilla coelebs (assembly GCF_963513975.1). Taxonomy (NCBI): domain Eukaryota; kingdom Metazoa; phylum Chordata; class Aves; order Passeriformes; family Fringillidae; genus Fringilla; species Fringilla coelebs. The sequence goes on from NW_028167557.1 coordinate 884,079, forward strand.
GCAGGACCCTGAACCATTGTACAGGCTTTTTCCCTGGGAAACAAAACTCACAAGGCTCTGTTCTGGGTGTCAGTTTTCAGGACCCACTTGGCACTCTTAAACCAGACCAAGTTGGAACTGGTGCCACCTTGCGTCTGAGAGACATCCTGCGGGAGGCCGAATTCTAGGAGGCACCCAGGAATTTAAGGCCGCAGGACCCTGAACCATTGTACAGGCTTTTTCCCTGGGAAACAAAACTCACAAGCCACTGTTCTGGGTGTCACTTTTCAGGAACCACTTGGCACTCTCAAACCAGACCAAGTTGGAAATGGTGTCATTTTGCGTGTGGGAGGCACCCTGCGAGAGTCCGAATTCCAGGAGGCACCCGGCAATTTAAGGCCTCAGGACCCTGAACCATTGTACAGGCTTTTTCCCTGGGAAACAAAACTCACAAGCCACTGTTCTGGGTGTCAGTTTGCAGGACACACTTGGCACTCTCAAACCAGACCAAGTTGGCACTGGTGCTACCTTGCGTCTCGGATGCATCCTGCAAGAGGCGGATTTCCAGGAGGCACCCGGCAATTTAGGGCCGCAGGACCCTGAACCATTGTACAGGCTTTTTCCCTGGGAAACAAAACTCACAAGCCACTGTTCTGGGTGTCAGTTTGCAGGACACACTTGGCACTCTTAAACCAGACCAAGTTGGAACTGGTGCCACCTTGCGTCTGGGAGGCATCCTGCGAGTGGCCGAATTCCAGGAGGCACCCGGCAATTGAGGCCTCAGGCCCCTGAACCATTGTACAGGCTTTTTCCCTGGGAAACAAAACTCACAAGTCACTGTTCTGGGTGTCAGTTTGCAGGACACACTTGGCACTCTCAAACCAGACCAAGCTGGCACTGGTGCCACCTTGCGTCTGGGAGGCATCCTGCGAGAGGCTGATCTCCAGGTGGCACCCGGCTATTAAAGGCGGCATTAACCTGAACCATTTTACAGGCTTTTTCCCTGGGAAACAAAACTCACAAGCCACTGTTCTAGGTGTCAGTTTGCAGGAGCCACCTGGCACTCTCAAACCAGACCAAGTTGGAACTGGTGCCACCTTGCGTCTGGGAGGCATCCTGCGAGAGGCGGAATTCCAGGAGGCACCCGGCAATTTAGGGCCGCAGGACCCTGAACCATTGTACAGGCTTTTTCCCTGGGAAACAAAACTCACAAGCCACTGTTCTGGGTGTCAGTTTGCAGGAGTCACCTGGCACTCTCAAACCAGACTAAGTTGGCACTGGTGTAATGTTGCGCCTGGGAGGCATCCTGTGAGAGGCGGATCTCCAGGAGGCACCCAGCAATTTAAGGCCTCAGGCCCCTGAACCATTGTACAGGCTTTTCCCCTGGGAAACAAAACTCACAAGCCACTGTTCTGGGTGTCAGTTTGCAGGAGCCACTTGGCACTCTTAAACCAGACCAAGTTGGCACTGGTGCCACCTTGCGTCTGGGAGGCATCCTGTGAGAGGCGGATCTCCAGGAGGCACCCGGCAATTTAAGGCCTCAGGCCCCTGAACCATTGTACAGGCTTTTTCCCTGGGAAACAAAACTCACAAGCCACTGTTCTGGGTGTCAGTTTTCAGGACCCACTTGACACTCTCAAAGCAGACCAAGTTGGCACTTGTGCCACCTTGCGTCTGGGAGGCATCCTGCGAGAGGCGCAATTCCAGGAGGAGCCCAGCAATTTAAGGCCGCAGGACCCTGAACCATTGTACAGGCTTTTTCCCTGGGAAACAAAACTCACAAGCCACTGTTCTGGGTGTCAGTTTTCAGGACCCACTTGGCACTCTTAAACCAGACCAAGTTGGCACTGGTGCCACCTTGTGTCTGGGAGGCATCCTGCGAGAGGCCGAATTCCGGGAGGCACCCAGCAGTTTAAGGCCTCAGGACCCTGAACCATTGTACAGGCTTTTTCCCTGGGAAACAAAACTCACGACCCACTGTTCTGGGTGTCAGTTTTCAGGACCCACTTGACACTCTTAAACCAGACCACGTTGGCACTGGTGTCATGTTGCGCCTGGGAGGCATCCTGTGAGAGGCGGATCACCAGGAGGCACCCGGCAATTTAAGGCCTCAGGCCCCTGAACCATTGTACAGGCTTTTTCCCTGGGAAACAAAACTCACAAGGGTCTGTTCTGGGTGTCAGTTTTCAGGACCCACTTGGCACTCTTAAACCAGACCAAGTTGGCACTGGTGCCACCTTGCGTCTGAGAGGCATCCTGCGGGAGGCCGAAGTCTAGGAGGCACCTGGCAATTGAAGGCCGCAGGACCCTGAACCATTGTACAGGCTTTTTCCCTGGGAAACAAAACTCACAAGCCACTGTTCTGGGTGTCAGTTTGCAGGACCCACTTGGCACTCTCAAACCAGACCAAGTAGGAAATGGTGTCATTTTGAGTCTGGGAGGCACCCTGTGAGAGGCGGATCTCCAGGAGGCACCCGGCAATTTAAGGCCTCAGGCCCCTGAACCATTGTACAGGCTTTTTCCCTGGGAAACAAAACTCACAAGCCACTGTTCTGGGTGTCAGTTTGCAGGACACACTTGGCACTCTTAAACCAGACCAAGTTGGAACTGGTGCCACCTTGCGTCTGGGAGGCATCCTGCGAGTGGCCGAATTCCAGGAGGCACCCGGCAATTTAAGGCCTCAGGCCCCTGAACCATTGTACAGGCTTTTTCCCTGGGAAACAAAACTCACAAGTCACTGTTCTGGGTGTCAGTTTGCAGGACACACTTGGCACTCTCAAACCAGACCAAGCTGGCACTGGTGCCACCTTGCGTCTGGGAGGCATCCTGCAAGAGGCTGATCTCCAGGTGGCACCCGGCTATTAAAGGCGGCATTAACCTGAACCATTTTACAGGCTTTTTCCCTGGGAAACAAAACTCACAAGCCACTGTTCTAGGTGTCAGTTTGCAGGAGCCACCTGGCACTCTCAAACCAGACCAAGTTGGAACTGGTGCCACCTTGTGTCTGGGAGGCATCCTGCGAGAGGCCGAATTCCAGGAGGCACCCGGCAATTTAGGGCCGCAGGACCCTGAACCATTGTACAGGCTTTTTCCCTGGGAAACAAAACTCACAAGCCACTGTTCTGGGTGTCAGTTTGCAGGAGGCACCTGGCACTCTCAAACCAGACTAAGTTGGCACTGGTGTAATGTTGCGCCTGGGAGGCATCCTGTGAGAGGCGGATCTCCAGGAGGCACCCGGCAATTTAAGGCCTCAGGCCCCTGAACCATTGTACAGGCTTTTCCCCTGGGAAACAAAACTCACAAGCCACTTTTCTGGGTGTCAGTTTTCAGGACCCACTTGGCACTCTTAAACCAGACCAAGTTGGCACTGGTGTCATGTTGCGCCTGGGAGGCATCCTGTGAGAGGCGGATCTCCAGGAGGCACCCGGCAATTTAAGGCCTCAGGCCCCTGAACCATTGTACAGGCTTTTTCCCTGGGAAACAAAACTCACAAGCCACTGTTCTGGGTGTCAGTTTTCAGGACCCACTTGACACTCTCAAAGCAGATCAAGTTGGCACTGGTGCCACCTTGCGTCTGGGAGGCATCCTGCGAGAGGCGCAATTCCAGGAGGCGCCCGGCAATTTAAGGCCGCAGGACCCTGAACCATTGTACAGGCTTTTTCCCTGGGAAACAAAACTCACAAGCCACTGTTCTGGGTGTCAGTTTTCAGGACCCACTTGGCACTCTCAAACCAGACCAAGTTGGCACTGGTGCCACCTTGCGTCTGGGAGGCATCCTGCGAGAGGCGCAATTCCAGGAGGCACCCGGCAATTTAAGGCCTCAGGACCCTGAACCATTATACAGGCTTTTTCCCTGGGAAACAAAACTCACGAGCCACTGTTCTGGGTGTCAGTTTTCAGGACCCACTTGGCACTCTTAAACCGACCACGTTGGCACTGGTGTCATGTTGCGCCTGGGCGGCATCCTGTGAGAGGCGGAATTCCAGGAGGCACCCGGCAATTTAAGGCCTCAGGCCCCTGAACCATATTACAGGCTTTTTCCCTGGGAAACAAAACTCACAAGGCTCTGTTCTGGGTGTCAGTTTTCAGGACCCACTTGGCACTCTTAAACCAGACCAAGTTGGCACTGGTGTTGCTTAGCGTCTGGGAAACATCTGGCGAGATGCGGTAATCCAGGGGGCACCCGGCAATTTAAGTCCGCAGGACCCTGAACCATTGTACAGGCTTTTTCCCTGGGAAACAAAACTCACAAGGCTCTGTTCTGGGTGTCAGTTTTCAGGACCCACTTGGCACTCTTAAACCAGACCAAGTTGGAACTGGTGCCACCTTGCGTCTGAGAGACATCCTGCGGGAGGCCGAATTCTAGGAGGCACCCAGGAATTTAAGGCCGCAGGACCCTGAACCATTGTACAGGCTTTTTCCCTGGGAAACAAAACTCACAAGCCACTGTTCTGGGTGTCACTTTTCAGGAACCACTTGGCACTCTCAAACCAGACCAAGTTGGAAATGGTGTCATTTTGCGTGTGGGAGGCACCCTGCGAGAGTCCGAATTCCAGGAGGCACCCGGCAATTTAAGGCCTCAGGACCCTGAACCATTGTACAGGCTTTTTCCCTGGGAAACAAAACTCACAAGCCACTGTTCTGGGTGTCAGTTTGCAGGACACACTTGGCACTCTCAAACCAGACCAAGTTGGCACTGGTGCTACCTTGCGTCTCGGATGCATCCTGCAAGAGGCGGAATTCCAGGAGGCACCCGGCAATTTAGGGCCGCAGGACCCTGAACCATTGTACAGGCTTTTTCCCTGGGAAACAAAACTCACAAGCCACTGTTCTGGGTGTCAGTTTGCAGGACACACTTGGCACTCTTAAACCAGACCAAGTTGGAACTGGTGCCACCTTGCGTCTGGGAGGCATCCTGCGAGTGGCCGAATTCCGGGAGGCACCCGGCAATTTAAGGCCTCAGGCCCCTGAACCATTGTACAGGCTTTTTCCCTGGGAAACAAAACTCACAAGTCACTGTTCTGGGTGTCAGTTTGCAGGACACACTTGGCACTCTCAAACCAGACCAAGCTGGCACTGGTGCCACCTTGCGTCTGGGAGGCATCCTGCGAGAGGCTGATCTCCAGGTGGCACCCGGCTATTAAAGGCGGCATTAACCTGAACCATTTTACAGGCTTTTTCCCTGGGAAACAAAACTCACAAGCCACTGTTCTAGGTGTCAGTTTGCAGGAGCCACCTGGCACTCTCAAACCAGACCAAGTTGGAACTGGTGCCACCTTGCGTCTGGGAGGCATCCTGCGAGAGGCGGAATTCCAGGAGGCACCCGGCAATTTAGGGCCGCAGGACCCTGAACCATTTTACAGGCTTTTTCCCTGGGAAACAAAACTCACAAGCCACTGTTCTGGGTGTCAGTTTGCAGGAGTCACCTGGCACTCTCAAACCAGACTAAGTTGGCACTGGTGTAATGTTGCGCCTGGGAGGCATCCTGTGAGAGGCGGATCTCCAGGAGGCACCCGGCAATTTAAGGCCTCAGGCCCCTGAACCATTGTACAGGCTTTTCCCCTGGGAAACAAAACTCACAAGCCACTGTTCTGGGTGTCAGTTTTCAGGACCCACTTGGCACTCTTAAACCAGACCAAGTTGGCACTGGTGTCATGTTGCGCCTGGGAGGCATCCTGTGAGAGGCGGATCTCCAGGAGGCACCCGGCAATTTAAGGCCTCAGGCCCCTGAACCATTGTACAGGCTTTTTCCCTGGGAAACAAAACTAACAAGCCACTGTTCTGGGTGTCAGTTTTCAGGACCCACTTGACACTCTCAAAGCAGACCAAGTTGGCACTGGTGCCACCTTGCGTCTGGGAGGCATCCTGCGAGAGGCGCAATTCCAGGAGGCGCCCGGCAATTTAAGGCCGCAGGACCCTGAACCATTGTACAGGCTTTTTCCCTGGGAAACAAAACTCACAAGCCACTGTTCTGGGTGTCAGTTTTCAGGACCCACTTGGCACTCTTAAACCAGACCAAGGTGGCACTGGTGCCACCTTGTGTCTGGGAGGCATCCTGCGAGAGGCCGAATTCCGGGAGGCACCCGGCAATTTAAGGCCTCAGGAACCTGAACCATTATACAGGCTTTTTCCCTGGGAAACAAAACTCACGAGCCACTGTTCTGGGTGTCAGTTTTCAGGACCCACTTGGCACTCTTAAACCAGACCACGTTGGCACTGGTGTCATGTTGCGTCTGGGCGGCATCCTGTGAGAGGCGGATTTCCAGGAGGCACCCGGCAATTTAAGGCCTCAGGCCCCTGAACCATTGTACAGGCTTTTTCCCTGGGAAACAAAACTCACAAGCCACTGTTCTGGGTGTCAGTTTCCAGGACCCACTTGGCACTCTTAAACCAGACCAAGTTGGCACTGGTGTTGCTTAGCATCTGGGAAACATCTGGCGAGATGCGGTAATCCAGGGGGCACCCGGCAATTTAAGTCCGCAGGACCCTGAACCATTGTACAGGCTTTTTCCCTTGGGAACAAAACTCACAAGCCACTGTTCTGGGTGTCAGTTTGCAGGACACACTTGGCACTCTTAAACCAGACCAAGTTGGAACTGGTGCCACCTTGCGTCTGGGAGGCATCCTGCGAGTGGCCGAATTCCAGGAGGCACCCGGCAATTTAAGGCCTCAGGCCCCTGAACCATTGTACAGGCTTTTTCCCTGGGAAACAAAACTCACAAGTCACTGTTCTGGGTGTCAGTTTGCAGGACACACTTGGCACTCTCAAACCAGACCAAGCTGGCACTGGTGCCACCTTGCGTCTGGGAGGCATCCTGCGAGAGGCTGATCTCCAGGTGGCACCCGGCTATTAAAGGCGGCATTAACCTGAACCATTTTACAGGGTTTTTCCCTGGGAAACAAAACTCACATGCCACTGATCTAGGTGTCAGTTTGCAGGAGCCACCTGGCACTCTCAAACCAGACCAAGTTGGAACTGGTGCCACCTTGTGTCTGGGAGGCATCCTGCGAGAGGCCGAATTCCAGGAGGCACCCGGCAATTTAGGGCCGCAGGACCCTGAACCATTGTACAGGCTTTTTCCCTGAAAAACAAAACTCACAAGCCACTGTTCTGGGTGTCAGTTTGCAGGAGCCACCTGGCACTCTCAAACCAGACTAAGTTGGCACTGGTGTAATGTTGCGCCGGTGAGGCATCGTGTGAGAGGCGGATCTCCAGGAGGCACCCGGCAATTTAAGGCCTCAGGCCCCTGAACCATTGTACAGGCTTTTCCCCTGGGAAACAAAACTCACAAGCCACTTTTCTGGGTGTCAGTTTTCAGGACCCACTTGGCACTCTTAAACCAGACCAAGTTGGCACTGGTGTCATGTTGCGCCTGGGAGGCATCCTGTGAGAGGCGGATCTCCAGGAGGCACCCGGCAATTTAAGGCCTCAGGCCCCTGAACCATTGTACAGGCTTTTTCCCTGGGAAACAAAACTCACAAGCCACTGTTCTGGGTGTCAGTTTTCAGGACCCACTTGACACTCTCAAAGCAGATCAAGTTGGCACTGGTGCCACCTTGCGTCTGGGAGGCATCCTGCGAGAGGCGCAATTCCAGGAGGCGCCCGGCAATTTAAGGCCGCAGGACCCTGAACCATTGTACAGGCTTTTTCCCTGGGAAACAAAACTCACAAGCCACTGTTCTGGGTGTCAGTTTTCAGGACCCACTTGGCACTCTCAAACCAGACCAAGTTGGCACTGGTGCCACCTTGCGTCTGGGAGGCATCCTGCGAGAGGCGCAATTCCAGGAGGCACCCGGCAATTTAAGGCCTCAGGACCCTGAACCATTATACAGGCTTTTTCCCTGGGAAACAAAACTCACGAGCCACTGTTCTGGGTGTCAGTTTTCAGGACCCACTTGGCACTCTTAAACCAGACCACGTTGGCACTGGTGTCATGTTGCGCCTGGGCGGCATCCTGTGAGAGGCGGAATTCCAGGAGGCACCCGGCAATTTAAGGCCGCAGGACCCTGAACCATTGTACAGGCTTTTTCCCTGGGAAACAAAACTCACAAGGCTCTGTTCTGGGTGTCAGTTTTCAGGACCCACTTGGCACTCTTAAACCAGACCAAGTTGGCACTGGTGTTTCTTAGCGTCTGGGAAACATCTGGCGAGATGCGGTAATCCAGGGGGCACCCGGCAATTTAAGTCCGCAGGACCCTGAACCATTGTACAGGCTTTTTCCCTGGGAAACAAAACTCACAAGCCACTGTTCTGGGTGTCAGTTTTCAGGACCCACTTGGCACTCTTAAACCAGACCAAGTTGGAACTGGTGCCACCTTGCGTCTGAGAGACATCCTGCGGGAGGCCGAATTCTAGGAGGCACCCAGGAATTTAAGGCCTCAGGACCCTGAACCATTGTACAGGCTTTTTCCCTGGGAAACAAAACTCACAAGCCACTGTTCTGGGTGTCAGTTTTCAGGACCCACTTGGCACTCTCAAACCAGACCAAGTTGGAAATGGTGTCATTTTGCGTGTGGGAGGCACCCTGCGAGAGTCCGAATTCCAGGAGGCACCCGGCAATTTAAGGCCTCAGGCCCCTGAACCATTGTACAGGCTTTTTCCCTGGGAAACAAAACTCACAAGCCACTGTTCTGGGTGTCAGTTTGCAGGACACACTTGGCACTCTCAAACCAGACCAAGTTGGCACTGGTGCTACCTTGCGTCTCGGATGCATCCTGCAAGAGGCGGAATTCCAGGAGGCACCCGGCAATTTAGGGCCGCAGGACCCTGAACCATTGTACAGGCTTTTTCCCTGGGAAACAAAACTCACAAGCCACTGTTCTGGGTGTCAGTTTGCAGGACACACTTGGCACTCTTAAACCAGACCAAGTTGGAACTGGTGCCACCTTGCGTCTGGGAGGCATCCTGCGAGTGGCCGAATTCCAGGAGGCACCCGGCAATTTAAGGCCTCAGGCCCCTGAACCATTGTACAGGCTTTTTCCCTGGGAAACAAAACTCACAAGTCACTGTTCTGGGTGTCAGTTTGCAGGACACACTTGGCACTCTCAAACCAGACCAAGCTGGCACTGGTGCCACCTTGCGTCTGGGAGGCATCCTGCGAGAGGCTGATCTCCAGGTGGCACCCGGCTATTAAAGGCGGCATTAACCTGAACCATTTTACAGGCTTTTTCCCTGGGAAACAAAACTCACAAGCCACTGTTCTAGGTGTCAGTTTGCAGGAGCCACCTGGCACTCTCAAACCAGACCAAGTTGGAACTGGTGCCACCTTGCGTCTGGGAGGCATCCTGCGAGAGGCGGAATTCCAGGAGGCACCCGGCAATTTAGGGCCGCAGGACCCTGAACCATTGTACAGGCTTTTTCCCTGGGAAACAAAACTCACAAGCCACTGTTCTGGGTGTCAGTTTTCAGGACCCACTTGGCACTCTTAAACCAGACCAAGTTGGCACTGGTGCCACCTTGTGTCTGGGAGGCATCCTGCGAGAGGCCGAATTCCGGGAGGCACCCGGCAGTTTAAGGCCTCAGGACCCTGAACCATTGTACAGGCTTTTTCCCTGGGAAACAAAACTCACGACCCACTGTTCTGGGTGTCAGTTTTCAGGACCCACTTGACACTCTTAAACCAGACCACGTTGGCACTGGTGTCATGTTGCGCCTGGGAGGCATCCTGTGAGAGGCGGAATTCCAGGAGGCACCCGGCAATTTAAGGCCTCAGGCCCCTGAACCATTGTACAGGCTTTTTCCCTGGGAAACAAAACTCACAAGGCTCTGTTCTGGGTGTCAGTTTTCAGGACCCACTTGGCACTCTTAAACCAGACCAAGTTGGCACTGGTGCCACCTTGCGTCTGAGAGGCATCCTGCGGGAGGCCGAAGTCTAGGAGGCACCTGGCAATTGAAGGCCGCAGGACCCTGAACCATTGTACAGGCTTTTTCCCTGGGAAACAAAACTCACAAGCCACTGTTCTGGGTGTCAGTTTGCAGGACCCACTTGGCACTCTCAAACCAGACCAAGTAGGAAATGGTGTCATTTTGAGTCTGGGAGGCACCCTGTGAGAGGCGGATCTCCAGGAGGCACCCGGCAATTTAAGGCCTCAGGCCCCTGAACCATTGTACAGGCTTTTTCCCTGGGAAACAAAACTCACAAGCCACTGTTCTGGGTGTCAGTTTGCAGGACACACTTGGCACTCTTAAACCAGACCAAGTTGGAACTGGTGCCACCTTGCGTCTGGGAGGCATCCTGCGAGAGGCGGAATTCCAGGAGGCACCCGGCAATTTAGGGCCGCAGGACCCTGAACCATTGTACAGGCTTTTTCCCTGGGAAACAAAACTCACAAGCCACTGTTCTGGGTGTCAGTTTGCAGGAGTCACCTGGCACTCTCAAACCAGACTAAGTTGGCACTGGTGTAATGTTGCGCCTGGGAGGCATCCTGTGAGAGGCGGATCTCCAGGAGGCACCCGGCAATTTAAGGCCTCAGGCCCCTGAACCATTGTACAGGCTTTTCCCCTGGGAAACAAAACTCACAAGCCACTGTTCTGGGTGTCAGTTTTCAGGACCCACTTGGCACTCTTAAACCAGACCAAGTTGGCACTGGTGTCATGTTGCGCCTGGGAGGCATCCTGTGAGAGGCGGATCTCCAGGAGGCACCCGGCAATTTAAGGCCTCAGGCCCCTGAACCATTGTACAGGCTTTTTCCCTGGGAAACAAAACTAACAAGCCACTGTTCTGGGTGTCAGTTTTCAGGACCCACTTGACACTCTCAAAGCAGACCAAGTTGGCACTGGTGCCACCTTGCGTCTGGGAGGCATCCTGCGAGAGGCGCAATTCCAGGAGGCGCCCGGCAATTTAAGGCCGCAGGACCCTGAACCATTGTACAGGCTTTTTCCCTGGGAAACAAAACTCACAAGCCACTGTTCTGGGTGTCAGTTTTCAGGACCCACTTGGCACTCTTAAACCAGACCAAGGTGGCACTGGTGCCACCTTGTGTCTGGGAGGCATCCTGCGAGAGGCCGAATTCCGGGAGGCACCCGGCAATTTAAGGCCTCAGGAACCTGAACCATTATACAGGCTTTTTCCCTGGGAAACAAAACTCACGAGCCACTGTTCTGGGTGTCAGTTTTCAGGACCCACTTGGCACTCTTAAACCAGACCACGTTGGCACTGGTGTCATGTTGCGTCTGGGAGGCATCCTGTGAGAGGCGGATTTCCAGGAGGCACCCGGCAATTTAAGGCCTCAGGCCCCTGAACCATTGTACAGGCTTTTTCCCTGGGAAACAAAACTCACAAGCCACTGTTCTGGGTGTCAGTTTCCAGGACCCACTTGGCACTCTTAAACCAGACCAAGTTGGCACTGGTGTTGCTTAGCGTCTGGGAAACATCAGGCGAGATGCGGTAATCCAGGGGGCACCCGGCAATTTAAGTCCGCAGGACCCTGAACCATTGTACAGGCTTTTTCCCTTGGGAACAAAACTCACAAGCCACTGTTCTGGGTGTCAGTTTGCAGGACACACTTGGCACTCTTAAACCAGACCAAGTTGGAACTGGTGCCACCTTGCGTCTGGGAGGCATCCTGCGAGTGGCCGAATTCCAGGAGGCACCCGGCAATTTAAGGCCTCAGGCCCCTGAACCATTGTACAGGCTTTTTCCCTGGGAAACAAAACTCACAAGTCACTGTTCTGGGTGTCAGTTTGCAGGACCCACTTGGCACTCTCAAACCAGACCAAGCTGGCACTGGTGCCACCTTGCGTCTGGGAGGCATCCTGCGAGAGGCTGATCTCCAGGTGGCACCCGGCTATTAAAGGCGGCATTAACCTGAACCATTTTACAGGGTTTTTCCCTGGGAAACAAAACTCACATGCCACTGATCTAGGTGTCAGTTTGCAGGAGCCACCTGGCACTCTCAAACCAGACCAAGTTGGAACTGGTGCCACCTTGTGTCTGGGAGGCATCCTGCGAGAGGCCGAATTCCAGGAGGCACCCGGCAATTTAGGGCCGCAGGACCCTGAACCATTGTACAGGCTTTTTCCCTGGGAAACAAAACTCACAAGCCACTGTTCTGGGTGTCAGTTTGCAGGAGCCACCTGGCACTCTCAAACCAGACCAAGTTGGCACTGGTGTAATGTTGCGCCGGTGAGGCATCGTGTGAGAGGCGGATCTCCAGGAGGCACCCGGCAATTTAAGGCCTCAGGCCCCTGAACCATTGTACAGGCTTTTCCCCTGGGAAACAAAACTCACAAGCCACTTTTCTGGGTGTCAGTTTTCAGGACCCACTTGGCACTCTTAAACCAGACCAAGTTGGCACTGGTGTCATGTTGCGCCTGGGAGGCATCCTGTGAGAGGCGGATCTCCAGGAGGCACCCGGCAATTTAAGGCCTCAGGCCCCTGAACCATTGTACAGGCTTTTTCCCTGGGAAACAAAACTCACAAGCCACTGTTCTGGGTGTCAGTTTTCAGGACCCACTTGACACTCTCAAAGCAGATCAAGTTGGCACTGGTGCCACCTTGCGTCTGGGAGGCATCCTGCGAGAGGCGCAATTCCAGGAGGCGCCCGGCAATTTAAGGCCGCAGGACCCTGAACCATTGTACAGGCTTTTTCCCTGGGAAACAAAACTCACAAGCCACTGTTCTGGGTGTCAGTTTTCAGGACCCACTTGGCACTCTCAAACCAGACCAAGTTGGCACTGGTGCCACCTTGCGTCTGGGAGGCATCCTGCGAGAGGCGCAATTCCAGGAGGCACCCGGCAATTTAAGGCCTCAGGACCCTGAACCATTATACAGGCTTTTTCCCTGGGAAACAAAACTCACGAGCCACTGTTCTGGGTGTCAGTTTTCAGGACCCACTTGGCACTCTTAAACCAGACCACGTTGGCACTGGTGTCATGTTGCGCCTGGGCGGCATCCTGTGAGAGGCGGAATTCCAGGAGGCACCCGGCAATTTAAGGCCGCAGGACCCTGAACCATTGTACAGGCTTTTTCCCTGGGAAACAAAACTCACAAGGCTCTGTTCTGGGTGTCAGTTTTCAGGACCCACTTGGCACTCTTAAACCAGACCAAGTTGGCACTGGTGTTTCTTAGCGTCTGGGAAACATCTGGCGAGATGCGGTAATCCAGGGGGCACCCGGCAATTTAAGTCCGCAGGACCCTGAACCATTGTACAGGCTTTTTCCCTGGGAAACAAAACTCACAAGCCACTGTTCTGGGTGTCAGTTTTCAGGACCCACTTGGCACTCTTAAACCAGACCAAGTTGGAACTGGTGCCACCTTGCGTCTGAGAGACATCCTGCGGGAGGCCGAATTCTAGGAGGCACCCAGGAATTTAAGGCCTCAGGACCCTGAACCATTGTACAGGCTTTTTCCCTGGGAAACAAAACTCACAAGCCACTGTTCTGGGTGTCAGTTTTCAGGACCCACTTGGCACTCTCAAACCAGACCAAGTTGGAAATGGTGTCATTTTGCGTGTGGGAGGCACCCTGCGAGAGTCCGAATTCCAGGAGGCACCCGGCAATTTAAGGCCTCAGGCCCCTGAACCATTGTACAGGCTTTTTCCCTGGGAAACAAAACTCACAAGCCACTGTTCTGGGTGTCAGTTTGCAGGACACACTTGGCACTCTCAAACCAGACCAAGTTGGCACTGGTGCTACCTTGCGTCTCGGATGCATCCTGCAAGAGGCGGAATTCCAGGAGGCACCCGGCAATTTAGGGCCGCAGGACCCTGAACCATTGTACAGGCTTTTTCCCTGGGAAACAAAACTCACAAGCCACTGTTCTGGGTGTCAGTTTGCAGGACACACTTGGCACTCTTAAACCAGACCAAGTTGGAACTGGTGCCACCTTGCGTCTGGGAGGCATCCTGCGAGTGGCCGAATTCCAGGAGGCACCCGGCAATTTAAGGCCTCAGGCCCCTGAACCATTGTACAGGCTTTTTCCCTGGGAAACAAAACTCACAAGTCACTGTTCTGGGTGTCAGTTTGCAGGACACACTTGGCACTCTCAAACCAGACCAAGCTGGCACTGGTGCCACCTTGCGTCTGGGAGGCATCCTGCGAGAGGCTGATCTCCAGGTGGCACCCGGCTATTAAAGGCGGCATTAACCTGAACCATTTTACAGGCTTTTTCCCTGGGAAACAAAACTCACAAGCCACTGTTCTAGGTGTCAGTTTGCAGGAGCCACCTGGCACTCTCAAACCAGACCAAGTTGGAACTGGTGCCACCTTGCGTCTGGGAGGCATCCTGCGAGAGGCGGAATTCCAGGAGGCACCCGGCAATTTAGGGCCGCAGGACCCTGAACCATTGTACAGGCTTTTTCCCTGGGAAACAAAACTCACAAGCCACTGTTCTGGGTGTCAGTTTGCAGGAGTCACCTGGCACTCTCAAACCAGACTAAGTTGGCACTGGTGTAATGTTGCGCCTGGGAGGCATCCTGTGAGAGGCGGATCTCCAGGAGGCACCCGGCAATTTAAGGCCTCAGGCCCCTGAACCATTGTACAGGCTTTTCCCCTGGGAAACAAAACTCACAAGCCACTGTTCTGGGTGTCAGTTTTCAGGACCCACTTGGCACTCTTAAACCAGACCAAGTTGGCACTGGTGTCATGTTGCGCCTGGGAGGCATCCTGTGAGAGGCGGATCTCCAGGAGGCACCCGGCAATTTAAGGCCTCAGGCCCCTGAACCATTGTACAGGCTTTTTCCCTGGGAAACAAAACTAACAAGCCACTGTTCTGGGTGTCAGTTTTCAGGACCCACTTGACACTCTCAAAGCAGACCAAGTTGGCACTGGTGCCACCTTGCGTCTGGGAGGCATCCTGCGAGAGGCGCAATTCCAGGAGGCGCCCGGCAATTTAAGGCCGCAGGACCCTGAACCATTGTACAGGCTTTTTCCCTGGGAAACAAAACTCACAAGCCACTGTTCTGGGTGTCAGTTTTCAGGACCCACTTGGCACTCTTAAACCAGACCAAGTTGGCACTGGTGCCACCTTGTGTCTGGGAGGCATCCTGCGAGAGGCCGAATTCCGGGAGGCACCCGGCAATTTAAGGCCTCAGGAACCTGAACCATTATACAGGCTTTTTCCCTGGGAAACAAAACTCACGAGCCACTGTTCTGGGTGTCAGTTTTCAGGACCCACTTGGCACTCTTAAACCAGACCACGTTGGCACTGGTGTCATGTTGCGTCTGGGAGGCATCCTGTGAAAGGCGGATTTCCAGGAGGGACCCGGCAATTTAAGGCCTCAGGCCCCTGAACCATTGTACAGGCTTTTTCCCTGGGAAAGAAAACTCACAAGCCACTGTTCTGGGTGTCAGTTTCCAGGACCCACTTGGCACTCTTAAACCAGACCAAGTTGGCACTGGTGTTGCTTAGCGTCTGGGAAACATCTGGCGAGATGCGGTAATCCAGGGGGCACCCGGCAATTTAAGTCCGCAGGCCCCTGAACCATTGTACAGGCTTTTTCCCTGGGAAACAAAACTCACAAGCCACTGTTCTGGGTGTCCGTTTTCAGGACACACTTGGCACTCTCAAACCAGACAAAGTTGGCACTGGTGCCACCTTGCGTCTCGGAGGCATCCTGCAAGAGGCGGAATTCCAGGAGGCACCCGGCAATTTAAGGCCTCAGGACCCTGAACCATTGTACAGGCTTTTTCCCTGGGAAACAAAACTCACAAGCCACTGTTCTGGGTGTCAGTTTTCAGGACCCACTTGACACTCTCAAAGCAGACCAAGTTGGCACTGGTGCCACCTTGCGTCTGGGAGGCATCCTGCGAGAGGCAGATCTCCAGGTGGCACCCGGCTATTAAAGGCGGCATTAACCTAAACCATTTTACAGGCTTTTTCCCTGGGAAACAAAACTCACAAGCCACTGTTCTGGGTGTCAGTTTGCAGGAGCCACCTGGCACTCTCAAACCAGACCAAATTGGCACTGGTGCCACCTTGTGTCTGGGAGGCATCCTGCGAGAGGCGCAATTAAAGGAGGCACCCGGAAATTTCAGGCCGCAGGACCCTGAACCATTGTACAGGCTTTTTCCCTGGGAAACAAAACTCACAAGCCACTGTTCTGGGTGTCAGTTTTCAGGACCCACTTGGCACTCTCAAACCAGACCAAGTTGGAACTGGTGCCACCTTGCGTCTGGGAGGCATCCTGCGAGAGGCGGAATTCCAGGAGTCACACGGCAATTTAAGGCCTCAGGCCCCTGAACCATTGTACAGGTTTTTTCCCTGGGAAACAAAACTCACAAGCCACTGTTCTGGGTGTCAGTTTGCAGGAGCCACCTGGCACTCTCAAAGTAGAGCAATTTGGCACTAGTGCCACCTTGTGTCTGGGAGGCATCCTGCGAGAGGCGCAATTCCAGGAGGCACCAGGCAATTTAAGGCCGCAGGACCCTGAACCATTGTACAGGCTTTTTCCCTGGGAAACAAAACTCACAAGCCACTGTTCTGGGTGTCAGTTTTCAGGACCCACTTGGCACTCTTAAACCAGACCAAGTTGGCACTGGTGTTGCTTAGCGTCTGGGAAACATCTGGCGAGATGCGGTAATCCAGGGGGCACCCGGCAATTTAAGGCCGCAGGACCGAAAACCATTCTACAGGCTTTTTCCCTGGAAAACAAAATTCAGAAGCCACTGTTCTGGGTGTCAGTTTTCAGGACCCACTTGGCACTCTTAAATCAGACCAAGTTGGAACTGGTGCCACCTTGCATCTGGGAGGCATCCTGCGAGAGGCGCAATTCCAGGAGGCACCCAGCAATTTAAGGCCTCAGGGCCCTGAACCATTGTACAGGCTTTTTCCCTGGGAAACAAAACTCACAAGCCACTGTTCTGGGTGTCAGTTTGCAGGAGCCACCTGGCACTCTCAAACCAGACTAAGTTGGCACTGGTGTAATGTTGCGCCTGGGAGGCATCCTGTGAGAGGCGGATCTCCAGGAGGCACCCGGCAATTTAAGGCCTCAGGCCCCTGAACCATTGTACAGGCTTTTCCCCTGGGAAACAAAACTCACAAGCCACTTTTCTGGGTGTCAGTTTTCAGGACCCACTTGGCACTCTTAAACCAGACCAAGTTGGCACTGGTGTCATGTTGCGCCTGGGAGGCATCCTGTGAGAGGCGGATCTCCAGGAGGCACCCGGCAATTTAAGGCCTCAGGCCCCTGAACCATTGTACAGGCTTTTTCCCTGGGAAACAAAACTCACAAGCCACTGTTCTGGGTGTCAGTTTTCAGGACCCACTTGACACTCTCAAAGCAGACCAAGTTGGCACTGGTGCCACCTTGCGTCTGGGAGGCATCCTGCGAGAGGCGCAATTCCAGGAGGCGCCCGGCAATTTAAGGCCGCAGGACCCTGAACCATTGTACAGGCTTTTTCCCTGGGAAACAAAACTCACAAGCCACTGTTCTGGGTGTCAGTTTTCAGGACCCACTTGGCACTCTTAAACCAGACCAAGTTGGCACTGGTGCCACCTTGTGTCTGGGAGGCATCCTGCGAGACGCCGAATTCCGGGAGGCACCCGGCAATTTAAGGCCGCAGGACCCTGAACCATTATACAGGCTTTTTCCCTGGGAAACAAAACTCACGAGCCACTGTTCTGGGTGTCAGTTTTCAGGACCCACTTGGCACTCTTAAACCAGACCACGTTGGCACTGGTGTCATGTTGCGCCTGGGCGGCATCCTGTGAGAGGCGGATTTCCAGGAGGCACCCGGCAATTTAAGGCCTCAGGCCCCTGAACCATATTACAGGCTTTTTCCCTGGGAAACAAAACTCACAAGGCTCTGTTCTGGGTGTCAGTTTTCAGGACCCACTTGGCACTCTTAAACCAGACCAAGTTGGCACTGGTGTTGCTTAGCGTCTGGGAAACATCTGGCGAGATGCGGTAATCCAGGGGGCACCCGGCAATTTAAGTCCGCAGGACCCTGAACCATTGTACAGGCTTTTTCCCTGGGAAACAAAACTCACAAGGCTCTGTTCTGGGTGTCAGTTTTCAGGACCCACTTGGCACTCTTAAACCAGACCAAGTTGGAACAGGTGCCACCTTGCGTCTGAGAGACATCCTGCGGGAGGCCGAATTCTAGGAGGCACCCAGGAATTTAAGGCCGCAGGACCCTGAACCATTGTACAGGCTTTTTCCCTGGGAAACAAAACTCACAAGCCACTGTTCTGGGTTTCACTTTTCAGGAACCACTTGGCACTCTCAAACCAGACCAAGTTGGAAATGGTGTCATTTTGCGTGTGGGAGGCACCCTGCGAGAGTCCGAATTCCAGGAGGCACCCGGCAATTTAAGGCCTCAGGACCCTGAACCATTGTACAGGCTTTTTCCCTGGGAAACAAAACTCACAAGCCACTGTTCTGGGTGTCAGTTTGCAGGACACACTTGGCACTCTCAAACCAGACCAAGTTGGCACTGGTGCTACCTTGCGACTCGGATGCATCCTGCAAGAGGCGGAATTCCAGGAGGCACCCGGCAATTTAGGGCCGCAGGACCCTGAACCATTGTACAGGCTTTTTCCCTGGGAAACAAAACTCACAAGCCACTGTTCTGGGTGTCAGTTTGCAGGACACACTTGGCACTCTTAAACCAGACCAAGTTGGAACTGGTGCCACCTTGCGTCTGGGAGGCATCCTGCGAGTGGCCGAATTCCAGGAGGCACCCGGCAATTTAAGGCCTCAGGCCCCTGAACCATTGTACAGGCTTTTTCCCTGGGAAACAAAACTCACAAGTCACTGTTCTGGGTGTCAGTTTGCAGGACCCACTTGGCACTCTCAAACCAGACCAAGCTGGCACTGGTGCCACCTTGCGTCTGGGAGGCATCCTGCGAGAGGCTGATCTCCAGGTGGCACCCGGCTATTAAAGGCGGCATTAACCTGAACCATTTTACAGGGTTTTTCCCTGGGAAACAAAACTCACAAGCCACTGTTCTAGGTGTCAGTTTGCAGGAGTCACCTGGCACTCTCAAACCAGACTAAGTTGGCACTGGTGTAATGTTGCGCCTGGGAGGCATCCTGTGAGAGGCGGATCTCCAGGAGGCACCCGGCAATTTAAGGCCTCAGGCCCCTGAACCATTGTACAGGCTTTTCCCCTGGGAAACAAAACTCACAAGCCACTGTTCTGGGTGTCAGTTTTCAGGACCCACTTGGCACTCTTAAACCAGACCAAGTTGGCACTGGTGTCATGTTGCGCCTGGGAGGCATCCTGTGAGAGGCGGATCTCCAGGAGGCACCCGGCAATTTAAGGCCTCAGGCCCCTGAACCATTGTACAGGCTTTTTCCCTGGGAAACAAAACTAACAAGCCACTGTTCTGGGTGTCAGTTTTCAGGACCCACTTGACACTCTCAAAGCAGACCAAGTTGGCACTGGTGCCACCTTGCGTCTGGGAGGCATCCTGCGAGAGGCGCAATTCCAGGAGGCGCCCGGCAATTTAAGGCTGCAGGACCCTGAACCATTGTACAGGCTTTTTCCCTGGGAAACAAAACTCACAAGCCACTGTTCTGGGTGTCAGTTTTCAGGACCCACTTGGCACTCTTAAACCAGACCAAGGTGGCACTGGTGCCACCTTGTGTCTGGGAGGCATCCTGCGAGAGGCCGAATTCCGGGAGGCACCCGGCAATTTAAGGCCTCAGGAACCTGAACCATTATACAGGCTTTTTCCCTGGGAAACAAAACTCACGAGCCACTGTTCTGGGTGTCAGTTTTCAGGACCCACTTGGCACTCTTAAACCAGACCACGTTGGCACTGGTGTCATGTTGCGTCTGGGAGGCATCCTGTGAGAGGCGGATTTCCAGGAGGCACCCGGCAATTTAAGGCCTCAGGCCCCTGAACCATTGTACAGGCTTTTTCCCTGGGAAACAAAACTCACAAGCCACTGTTCTGGGTGTCAGTTTCCAGGACCCACTTGGCACTCTTAAACCAGACCAAGTTGGCACTGGTGTTGCTTAGCGTCTGGGAAACATCTGGCGAGATGCGGTAATCCAGGGGGCACCCGGCAATTTAAGTCCGCAGGACCCTGAACCATTGTACAGGCTTTTTCCCTGGGAAACAAAACTCACAAGCCACTGTTCTGGGTGTCAGTTTGCAGGACACACTTGGCACTCTCAAACCAGACCAAGTTGGAACTGGTGCCACCTTGCGTCTGGGAGGCATCCTGCGAGTGGCCGAATTCCAGGAGGCACCCGGCAATTTAAGGCCTCAGGCCCCTGAACCATTGTACAGGCTTTTTCCCTGGGAAACAAAACTCACAAGTCACTGTTCTGGGTGTCAGTTTGCAGGACCCACTTGGCACTCTCAAACCAGACCAAGCTGGCACTGGTGCCACCTTGCGTCTGGGAGGCATCCTGCGAGAGGCTGATCTCCAGGTGGCACCCGGCTATTAAAGGCGGCATTAACCTGAACCATTTTACAGGGTTTTTCCCTGGGAAACAAAACTCACAAGCCACTGTTCTAGGTGTCAGTTTGCAGGAGCCACCTGGCACTCTCAAACCAGACCAAGTTGGAACTGGTGCCACCTTGTGTCTGGGAGGCATCCTGCGAGAGGCCGAATTCCAGGAGGCACCCGGCAATTTAGGGCCGCAGGACCCTGAACCATTGTACAGGCTTTTTCCCTGGGAAACAAAACTCACAAGCCACTGTTCTGGGTGTCAGTTTGCAGGAGCCACCTGGCACTCTCAAACCAGACTAAGTTGGCACTGGTGTAATGTTGCGCCTGGGAGGCATCCTGTGAGAGGCGGATCTCCAGGAGGCACCCGGCAATTTAAGGCCTCAGGCCCCTGAACCATTGTACAGGCTTTTCCCCTGGGAAACAAAACTCACAAGCCACTTTTCTGGGTGTCAGTTTTCAGGACCCACTTGGCACTCTTAAACCAGACCAAGTTGGCACTGGTGTCATGTTGCGCCTGGGAGGCATCCTGTGAGAGGCGGATCTCCAGGAGGCACCCGGCAGATTAAGGCCTCAGGCCCCTGAACCATTGTACAGGCTTTTTCCCTGGGAAACAAAACTCACAAGCCACTGTTCTGGGTGTCAGTTTTCAGGACCCACTTGACACTCTCAAAGCAGACCAAGTTGGCACTGGTGCCACCTTGCGTCTGGGAGGCATCCTGCGAGAGGCGCAATTCCAGGAGGCGCCCGGCAATTTAAGGCCGCAGGACCCTGAACCATTGTACAGGCTTTTTCCCTGGGAAACAAAACTCACAAGCCACTGTTCTGGGTGTCAGTTTTCAGGACCCACTTGGCACTCTCAAACCAGACCAAGTTGGCACTGGTGCCACCTTGCGTCTGGGAGGCATCCTGCGAGAGGCGCAATTCCAGGAGGCACCCGGCAATTTAAGGCCTCAGGACCCTGAACCATTATACAGGCTTTTTCCCTGGGAAACAAAACTCACGAGCCACTGTTCTGGGTGTCAGTTTTCAGGACCCACTTGGCACTCTTAAACCAGACCACGTTGGCACTGGTGTCATGTTGCGCCTGGGCGGCATCCTGTGAGAGGCGGAATTCCAGGAGGCACCCGGCAATTTAAGGCCGCAGGACCCTGAACCATTGTACAGGCTTTTTCCCTGGGAAACAAAACTCACAAGGCTCTGTTCTGGGTGTCAGTTTTCAGGACCCACTTGGCACTCTTAAACCAGACCAAGTTGGCACTGGTGTTTCTTAGCGTCTGGGAAACATCTGGCGAGATGCGGTAATCCAGGGGGCACCCGGCAATTTAAGTCCGCAGGACCCTGAACCATTGTACAGGCTTTTTCCCTGGGAAACAAAACTCACAAGCCACTGTTCTGGGTGTCAGTTTTCAGGACCCACTTGGCACTCTTAAACCAGACCAAGTTGGAACTGGTGCCAACTTGCGTCTGAGAGACATCCTGCGGGAGGCCGAATTCTAGGAGGCACCCAGGAATTTAAGGCCTCAGGACCCTGAACCATTGTACAGGCTTTTTCCCTGGGAAACAAAACTCACAAGCCACTGTTCTGGGTGTCAGTTTTCAGGACCCACTTGGCACTCTCAAACCAGACCAAGTTGGAAATGGTGTCATTTTGCGTGTGGGAGGCACCCTGCGAGAGTCCGAATTCCAGGAGGCACCCGGCAATTTAAGGCCTCAGGCCCCTGAACCATTGTACAGGCTTTTTCCCTGGGAAACAAAACTCACAAGCCACTGTTCTGGGCGTCAGTTTGCAGGACACACTTGGCACTCTCAAACCAGACCAAGTTGGCACTGGTGCTACCTTGCGTCTCGGATGCATCCTGCAAGAGGCGGAATTCCAGGAGGCACCCGGCAATTTAGGGCCGCAGGACCCTGAACCATTGTACAGGCTTTTTCCCTGGGAAACAAAACTCACAAGCCACTGTTCTGGGTGTCAGTTTGCAGGACACACTTGGCACTCTTAAACCAGACCAAGTTGGAACTGGTGCCACCTTGCGTCTGGGAGGCATCCTGCGAGTGGCCGAATTCCAGGAAGCACCCGGCAATTGAAGGCCTCAGGCCCCTGAACCATTGTACAGGCTTTTTCCCTGGGAAACAAAACTCACAAGTCACTGTTCTGGGTGTCAGTTTGCAGGACACACTTGGCACTCTCAAACCAGACCAAGCTGCCACTGGTGCCACCTTGCGTCTGGGAGGCATCCTGCGAGAGGCTGATCTCCAGGTGGCACCCGGCTATTAAAGGCGGCATTAACCTGAACCATTTTACAGGCTTTTTCCCTGGGAAACAAAACTCACAAGCCACTGTTCTAGGTGTCAGTTTGCAGGAGCCACCTGGCACTCTCAAACCAGACCAAGTTGGAACTGGTGCCACCTTGCGTCTGGGAGGCATCCTGCGAGAGGCGGAATTCCAGGAGGCACCCGGCAATTTAGGGCCGCAGGACCCTGAACCATTGTACAGGCTTTTTCCCTGGGAAACAAAACTCACAAGCCACTGTTCTGGGTGTCAGTTTGCAGGAGTCACCTGGCACTCTCAAACCAGACTAAGTTGGCACTGGTGTAATGTTGCGCCTGGGAGGCATCCTGTGAGAGGCGGATCTCCAGGAGGCACCCGGCAATTTAAGGCCTCAGGCCCCTGAACCATTGTACAGGCTTTTCCCCTGGGAAACAAAACTCACAAGCCACTGTTCTGGGTGTCAGTTTTCAGGACCCACTTGGCACTCTTAAACCAGACCAAGTTGGCACTGGTGTCATGTTGCGCCTGGGAGGCATCCTGTGAGAGGCGGATCTCCAGGAGGCACCCGGCAATTTAAGGCCTCAGGCCCCTGAACCATTGTACAGGCTTTTTCCCTGGGAAACAAAACTAACAAGCCACTGTTCTGGGTGTCAGTTTTCAGGACCCACTTGACACTCTCAAAGCAGACCAAGTTGGCACTGGTGCCACCTTGCGTCTGGGAGGCATCCTGCGAGAGGCGCAATTCCAGGAGGCGCCCGGCAATTTAGGGCCGCAGGACCCTGAACCATTGTACAGGCTTTTTCCCTGGGAAACAAAACTCACAAGCCACTGTTCTGGGTGTCAGTTTTCAGGACCCACTTGGCACTCTTAAACCAGACCAAGTTGGCACTGGTGCCACCTTGTGTCTGGGAGGCATCCTGCGAGAGGCCGAATTCCGGGAGGCACCCGGCAATTTAAGGCCTCAGGAACCTGAACCATTATACAGGCTTTTTCCCTGGGAAACAAAACTCACAAGCCACTGTTCTGGGTGTCAGTTTTCAGGACCCACTTGACACTCTCAAAGCAGACCAAGTTGGCACTGGTGCCACCTTGCGTCTGGGAGGCATCCTGCGAGAGGCAGATCTCCAGGTGGCACCCGGCTATTAAAGGCGGCATTAACCTAAACCATTTTACAGGCTTTTTCCCTGGGAAACAAAACTCACAAGCCACTGTTCTGGGTGTCAGTTTGCAGGAGCCACCTGGCACTCTCAAACCAGACCAAATTGGCACTGGTGCCACCTTGTGTCTGGGAGGCATCCTGCGAGAGGCCCAATAAAGGAGGCACCCGGAAATTTCAGGCCGCAGGACCCTGAACCATTGTACAGGCTTTTTCCCTGGGAAACAAAACTCACAAGCCACTGTTCTGGGTGTCAGTTTTCAGGACCCACTTGGCACTCTCAAACCAGACCAAGTTGGAACTGGTGCCACCTTGCGTCTGGGAGGCATCCTGCGAGAGGCGGAATTCCAGGAGTCACACGGCAATTTAAGGCCTCAGGCCCCTGAACCATTGTACAGGTTTTTTCCCTGGGAAACAAAACTCACAAGCCACTGTTCTGGGTGTCAGTTTGCAGGAGCCACCTGGCACTCTCAAAGTAGACCAATTTGGCACTAGTGCCACCTTGTGTCTGGGAGGCATCCTGCGAGAGGCGCAATTCCAGGAGGCACCCGGCAATTTAAGGCCGCAGGACCCTGAACCATTGTACAGGCTTTTTCCCTGGGAAACAAAACTCACAAGCCACTGTTCTGGGTGTCAGTTTTCAGGACCCACTTGACACTCTCAAAGCAGACCAGTTTTGCACTAGTGCCACCTTGCGTCTGGGAGGCATCCTGCAAGAGGCGCAATTCCAGGAGGCACCTGGCAATTTAAGGCCGCAGGACCCTGAACCATGGTACAGGCTTTTTCCCTGGGAAACAAAACTCACAAGCCACTGTTCTGGGTGTCAGTTTTCAGGACCCACTTGGCACTCTCAAACCAGACCAAGTTGGCACTGGTGCCACCTTGCGTCTGGGAGGCATCCTGCGAGAGGCGCAATTCCAGGAGGCACCCGGCAATTTAAGGCCTCAGGCCCCTGAACCATTGTACAGGCTTTTTCCCTGGGAAACAAAACTCACGAGCCACTGTTCTGGGTGTCAGTTTTCAGGACCCACTTGGCACTCTTAAACCAGACCACGTTGGCACTGGTGTCATGTTGCGCCTGGGCGGCATCCTGTGAGAGGCGGATTTCCAGGAGGCACCCGGCAATTTAAGGCCTCAGGCCCCTGAACCATTGTACAGGCTTTTTCCCTGGGAAACAAAACTCACAAGGCTCTGTTCTGGGTGTCAGTTTTCAGGACCCACTTGGCACTCTTAAACCAGACCAAGTTGGCACTGGTGTTGCTTAGCGTCTGGGAAACATCTGGCGAGATGCGGTAATCCAGGGGGCACCCGGCAATTTAAGGCCGCAGGACCGAAAACCATTCTACAGGCTTTTTCCCTGGAAAACAAAATTCAGAAGCCACTGTTCTGGGTGTCAGTTTTCAGGACCCACTTGGCACTCTTAAACCAGACCAAGTTGGAACTGGTGCCACCTTGCATCTGGGAGGCATCCTGCGAGAGGCCGAATTCCAGGAGGCACCCAGCAATTTAAGGCCTCAGGGCCCTGAACCATTGTACAGGCTTTTTCCCCGGGAAACAAAACTCACAAGCCACTGTTCTGGGTGTCAGTTTGCAGGAGCCACCTGGCACTCTCAAACTAGACCAAGTTGGCACTGGTGTCATGTTGCGCCTGGGAGGCATCCTGTGAAAGGCGGATCTCCAGGAGGCACCCCGCAATTTAAGGCCGCAGGACCCTGAACCATTGTACAGGCTTTTTCCCTGGGAAACAAAATTCAGAAGCCACTGTTCTGGGTGTCAGTTTGCAGGACCCACTTGGCACTCTCAAACAAGACCAAGTTGGCACTGGTGCCACCTTGCGTCTAGGAGGCATCTTGCCAGACGCCGAATTCCAGGAGGCACCCGGCAATTTAAGGCCGCAGGAACCTGAACCATTCTACAGGCTTTTTCCCTGGGAAACAAAACTCACAAGCCACTGTTCTGGGTGTCAGTTTCCAGCACCCACTTGGCACTCTTAAACCAGACCAAGTTGGCAATGGTGTTGCTTAGCGTCTGGGAAACACCTGGCGAGATGCGGAATTCCAGGAGGCACCCGGCAATTTAAGGCCGCAGGACCCTGAACCATTGTACAGGCTTTTTCCCTGGGAAAGAAAACTCACAAGCCACTGTTCTGGGTGTCCGTGTTCAGGACACACTTGGCACTCTCAAACCAGACAAAGTTGGCACTGGTGCCACCTTGCGTCTCGGAGGCATCCTGCAAGAGGCGGAATTCCAGAAGTCACCCGGCAATTTAAGGCCGCAGGACCCTGAACCATTGTACAGGCTTTTTCCCTGGGAAACAAAACTCACAAGCCACTGTTCTGGGTGTCAGTTTTCAGGACCCACTTGACACTCTCAAAGCAGACCAAGTTGGCACTGGTGCCACCTTGCGTCTGGGAGGCATCCTGCGAGAGGCAGATCTCCAGGTGGCACCCGGCTATTAAAGGCGGCATTAACCTAAACCATTGTAAAGCCTTTTTCCCTGGGAAACAAAACTCACAAGCCACTGTTCTGGGTGTCAGTTTGCAGGAGCCACCTGGCACTCTCAAACCAGATCAAGTTGGCACTGGTGCCACCTTGTGTCTGGGAGGCATCCTGCGAGAGGCGCAATTCCAGGAGGCACCCGGCAATTTAAGGCCGCAGGACCCTGAACCATTGTACAGGCTTTTTCCCTGGGAAACAAAACTCACAAGCCACTGTTCTGGGTGTCAGTTTTCAGGACCCACTTGACACTCTCAAAGCAGACCAATTTTGCACTAGTGCCACCTTGCGTCTGGGAGGAATCCTGCGAGAGGCGCAATTCCAGGAGGCACCTGGCAATTTAAGGCCGCAGGACCCTGAACCATGGTACAGGCTTTTTCCCTGGGAAACAAAACTCACAAGCCACTGTTCTGGGTGTCAGTTTTCAGGACCCACTTGGCACTCTCAAACCAGACCAAGTTGGCACTGGTGCCACCTTGCGTCTTTGAGGCATCCTGCGAGAGGCGCAATTCCAGGAGGCACCCGGCAATTTAAGGCCTCAGGCCCCTGAACCATTGTACAGGCTTTTTCCCTGGGAAACAAAACTCACAAGCCACTGTTCTGGGTGTCAGTTTGCAGGACCCACTTGGCACTCTTAAACCAGACCAAGTTGGAACTGGTGCCACCTTGCGTCTGGGAGGCATCCTGCGAGAGGCCGAATTCCAGGAGGCACCCAGCAATTTAAGGCCTCAGGGCCCTGAACCATTGTACAGGCTTTTTCCCCGGGAAACAAAACTCACAAGCCACTGTTCTGGGTGTCAGTTTTCAGGAGCCACCTGGCACTCTCAAACTAGACCAAGTTGGCACTGGTGTCATGTTGCGCCTGGGAGGCATCCTGTGAGAGGCGGATCTACAGGAGGCACCCGGCAATTTAAGTCCGCAGGACCCTGAACCATTTAACAGTCTTTTTCCCTGGGAAAGAAAACTCACAAGCCACTGTTCTGGGTGTCAGTTTTCAGGACCCACTTGACACTCTCAAACCAGACCAAGTTGGCACTGGTGCCACCTTGCGTCTGGGAGGCATCCTGCGAGAGGCGCAATTCCAGGTGGCACCCGGCAATTTAAGGCCGCAGGACCCTGAACCATTGTACAGGCTTTTTCCCTGGGAAACAAAACTCACAAGCCACTGTTCTGGGTGTCAGTTTTCAGGACCCACTTGACACTCTCAAAGCAGACCGAGTTGGCACTGGTGCCACCTTGCGTCTGGGAGGCATCCTGCGAGAGGCGCAATTCCAGGAGGCACCCGGCAATTTAAGGCCGCAGGACCCTGAACCATTGTACAGGCTTTTTCCCTGGGAAACAAAACTCACAAGCCACTGTTCTGGGTGTCAGTTTTCAGGACCCACTTGGCACTCTTAAACAAGACCAAGTTGGAACTGGTGCCACCTTGTGTCTGGGAGGCATCCTGCAAGAGGCCGAATTCCAGGAGGCACCCGGCAATTTAAGGCCTCAGGCCCCTGAACCATTGTACAGGCTTTTTCCCTGGGAAACAAAACTCACAAGCCACTGTTCTGGGTGTCAGTTTTCAGGACCCACTTGGCACTCTTAAACCAGACCAAGTTGGAACTGGTGCCACCTTGCGTCTGGGAGGCATCCTGCGAGTGGCCGAATTCCAGGAGGCACCCGGCAATTTAAGGCCGCAGGCCCCTGAACCATTGTACAGGCTTTTTCCCTGGGAAACAAAACTCACAAGCCACTGTTCTGGGTGTCAGTTTCCAGGACCCACTTGGCACTCTTAAACCAGACCAAGTTGGCACTGTTGCTTAGCGTCTGGGAAACACCTGGCGAGATGCGGAATTCCAGGAGGCACACAGCAATTTAAGGCCTCAGGGCCCTGAACCATTGTACAGGCTTTTTCCCGGGGAAACAAAACTCACAAGCCACTGTTCTGGGTGTCAGGTTGCATGAGCCACCTGGCACTCTCAAACCAGACCAAGTTGGCACTGGTGTCATGTTGCGCCTGGGAGGCATCCTGTGAGAGGCGGATCTCCAGGAGGCACCCGGCAATTTAAGGCCGCAGGACCCTGAACCATTTTACAGTCTTTTTCCCAGGGAAAGAAAACTCACAAGCCACTGTTCTGGGTGTCAGTTTTCAGGACCCACTTGACACTCTCAAACCAGACCAAGTTGGCACTGGTGCCACCTTGCGTCTGGGGGGCCTCCTGCGAGAGGCGCAATTCCAGGTGGCACCCGGCAATTTAAGGCCGCAGGACCCTGAACCATTGTACAGGCTTTTTCCCTGGGAAACAAAACTCACAAGCCACTGTTCTGTGTGTCAGTTTTCAGGACCCACTTGACACTCTCAAAGCAGACTGAGTTGGCACTGGTGCCAACTTGCGTCTGGGAGGCATCCTGCGAGAGGCGCAATTCCAGGAGGCACCCGGCAATTTAAGGCCGCAGGACCCTGAACCATTGTACAGGCTTTTTCCCTGGGAAACAAAACTCACAAGCCACTGTTCTGGGTGTCAGTTTTCAGGACCCACTTGGCACTCTTAAACCAGACCAAGTTGGAACTGGTGCTACCTTGTGTCAGGGAGGCATCCTGCAAGAGGCCGAATTCTAGGAGGCACCCGGCAATTTAAGGCCTCAGGCCCCTGAACCATTGTACAGGCTTTTTCCCTGGGAAACAAAACTCACAAGCCACTGTTCTGGGTGTCAGTTTTCAGGACCCACTTGGCACTCTTAAACCAGACCAAGTTGGAACTGGTGCCACCTTGCGTCTGGGAGGCATCCTGCGAGTGGCCGAATTCCAGGAGGCACCCGGCAATTTAAGGCCGCAGGCCCCTGAACCATTGTACAGGCTTTTTCCCTGGGAAACAAAACTCACAAGCCACTGTTCTGGGTGTCACTTTCCAGGACCCACTTGGCACTCTTAAACCAGACCAAGTTGGCACTGGTGTTGCTTAGCGTCTGGAAAACACCTGGCGAGATGCGGAATTCCAGGAGGCACCCGGCAATTTAAGGCCGCAGGACCCTGAACCATGGTACAGGCTTTTTCCCGGGGAAACAAAACTCACAAGCCACTGTTCTGGGTGTCAGTTTGCAGGACCCACTTGACACTCTCAAAGCAGACCAAGTTGGCACTGGTGCCACCTTGCGTCGGGGAGGCATCCTGCTAGACGCCGAATTCCAGGAGGCACCCGGCAATTTAAGGCCGCAGGACCCAGAACCATTGTACAGGCTTTTTCCCTGGGAAACAAAACTCACAAGCCACTGTTCTGGGTGTCAGTTTCCAGGACCCACTTGGCACTCTTAAACCAGACCAAGTTGGCACTGGTGTTGCTTAGCGTCTGGGAAACACCTGGCGAGATGCGGAATTCCAGGAGGCACCCGGCAATTTAAGGCCGCAGGACCCTTAACCATTGTACAGGCTTTTTCCCTGGGAAACAAAACTCACAAGCCACTGTTCTGGGTGTCAGTTTTCAGGACCCACTTGACACTCTCAAAGCAGACCAAGTTGGCACTGGTGCCACCTTGCGTCTGGGAGGCATCCTGCGAGAGGCAGATCTCCAGGTGGCACCCGGCTATTAAAGGCGGCATTAACCTAAACCATTGTACAGGCTTTTTCCCTGGGAAACAAAACTCACAAGCCACTGTTCTGGGTGTCAGTTTGCAGGAGCCACCTGGCACTCTCAAACCAGACCAAGTTGGCACTGGTGCCACCTTGTGTCTGGGAGGCATCCTGCGAGAGGCGCAATTAAAGGAGGCACCTGGCAATTTAAGGCGGTAGGACCCTGAACCATTGTACAGGCTTTTTCCCTGGGCAACAAAACTCACAAGCAACTGTTCTGGGTGTCAGTTTTCAGGACCCACTTGACACTCTCAAACAAGACCAAGTTGGCACTGGTGCCACCTTGCGTCTGGGAGGCATCCTGCGAGAGGCGGATCTCCAGGTGGCACCCGGCTATTAAATGCGGCATTAACATAAACCATTGTACAGGCTTTTTCCCTGAGAAACAAAACTCACAAGCCACTGTTCT
The DNA here is from genome assembly GCF_963513975.1 of Fringilla coelebs. NCBI lineage: Eukaryota > Metazoa > Chordata > Aves > Passeriformes > Fringillidae > Fringilla > Fringilla coelebs. The sequence goes on from NW_028167557.1 coordinate 914,347, forward strand.
GGGTGTCAGTTTGCAGGAGCCACCTGGCACTCTCAAACCAGACCAAGTTGGCGCTGGTGTCATGTTGCGCCTGGGAGGCAGCCTGTGAGAGGCGGATCTCCAGGAGGCACCCGGCAATTTAAGGCTGCAGGACCCTGAACCATTTTACAGTCTTTTTCCCTGGGAAAGAAAACTCACAAGCCACTGTTCTGGGTGTCAGTTTTCAGGACCCACTTGACACTCTCAAAGCAGACCGAGTTGGCACTGGTGCCACCTTGCGTCTGGGAGGCATCCTGCGAGAGGCGCAATTCCAGGAGGCACCCGGCAATTTAAGGCCGCAGGACCCTGAACCATTGTACAGGCTTTTTCCCTGGGAAACAAAACTCACAAGCCACTGTTCTGCGTGTCAGTTTTCAGGACCCACTTGGCACTCTTAAACCAGACCAAGTTGGAACTGGTGCTACCTTGTGTCTGGGAGGCATCCTGCAAGAGGCCGAATTCCAGGAGGCACCCGGCAATTTAAGGCCTCAGGCCCCTGAACCATTGTACAGGCTTTTTCCCTGGGAAACAAAACTCACAAGCCACTGTTCTGGGTGTCAGTTTTCAGGACCCACTTGGCACTCTTAAACCAGACCAAGTTGGAACTGGTGCCACCTTGCGTCTGGGAGGCATCCTGCGAGTGGCCGAATTCCAGGAGGCACCCGGCTATTAAAGGCGGCATTAACCTAAACCATTGTACAGGCTTTTTCCCTGGGAAAGAAAACTCACAAGCCACTGTTCTGGGTGTCAGTTTCCAGGACCCACTTGGCACTCTTAAACCAGACCAAGTTGGCACTGGTGTTGCTTAGCGTCTGGGAAACACCTGGCGAGATGCGGAATTCCAGGAGGCACCCGGCAATTTAAGGCCGCAGGACCCTGAACCATTGTACAGGCTTTTTCCCTGGGAAACAAAACTCACAAGCCACTGTTCTGGGTGTCCGTTTTCAGGAGACACTTGGCACTCTCAAACCAGACAAAGTTGGCACTGGTGCCACCTTGCGTCTCGGAGGCATCCTGAAAGAGGCGGAATTCCAGGAGGCACCCGGCAATTTAAGGCCGCAGGACCCTGAACCATTGTACAGGCTTTTTCCCTGGGAAACAAAACTCACAAGCCACTGTTCTGGGTGTCAGTTTTCAGGACCCACTTGACACTCTCAAACAAGACCAAGTTGGCACTGGTGCCACCTTGCGTCTGGGAGGCATCCTGCGAGAGGCGGATCTCCAGGTGGCACCCGGCTATTAAATGCGGCATAAACATAAACCATTGTACAGGCTTTTTCCCTGAGAAACAAAACTCACAAGCCACTGTTCTGGGTGTCAGTTTGCAGGAGCCACCTGGCACTCTAAAACCAGACCAAGTTGGCGCTGGTGTCATGTTGCGCCTGGGAGGCAGCCTGTGAGAGGCGGATCTCCAGGAGGCACCCGGCAATTTAAGGCTGCAGGACCCTGAACCATTTTACAGTCTTTTTCCCTGGGAAAGAAAACTCACAAGCCACTGTTCTGGGTGTCAGTTTTCAGGACCCACTTGACACTCTCAAAGCAGACCGAGTTGGCACTGGTGCCACCTTGCGTCTGGGAGGCATCCTGCGAGAGGCGCAATTCCAGGAGGCACCCGGCAATTTAAGGCCGCAGGACCCTGAACCATTGTACAGGCTTTTTCCCTGGGAAACAAAACTCACAAGCCACTGTTCTGCGTGTCAGTTTCCAGGACCCACTTGGCACTCTTAAACCAGACCAAGTTGGAACTGGTGCCACCTTGTGTCTGGGAGGCATCCTGCAAGAGGCCGAATTCCAGGAGGCACCCGGCAATTTAAGGCCTCAGGCCCCTGAACCATTGTACAGGCTTTTTCCCTGGGAAACAAAACTCACAAGCCACTGTTCTGGGTGTCAGTTTTCAGGACCCACTTGGCACTCTTAAACCAGACCAAGTTGGAACTGGTGCCACCTTGCGTCTGGGAGGCATCCTGCGACTGGCCGAATTCCAGGAGGCACCCGGCTATTAAAGGCCGCAGGAACCTGAACCATTGTACAGGCTTTTTCCCTGGGAAACAAAACTCACAAGCCACTGTTCTGGGTGTCAGTTTCCAGGACCCACTTGGCACTCTTAAACCAGACCAAGTTGGCACTGGTGTTGCTTAGCGTCTGGAAAACACCTGGCGAGATGCAGAATTCCAGGAGGCACCCGGCAATTTAAGGCCGCAGGACCCTGAACCATGGTACAGGCTTTTTCCCGGGGAAACAAAACTCACAAGCCACTGTTCTGGGTGTCCGTTTTCAGGACACACTTGGCACTCTCAAACCAGACAAAGTTGGCACTGGTGCCACCTTGCGTCTGGGAGGCATCCTGCAAGAGGCGGAATTCCAGGAGGCACCCGGCAATTTAAGGCCGCAGGACCCTGAACCATTGTACAGGCTTTTTCCCTGGGCAACAAAACTCACAAGCCACTGTTCTGGGTGTCAGTTTTCAGGACCCACTTGGCACTCTTAAACCAGACCAAGTTGGAACTGGTGCCACCTTGCGTCTGGGAGGCATCCTGCGAGTGGCCGAATTCCAGGAGGCACCCGGCAATTTAAGTCCGCAGGACCCTGAACCATTGTACAGGCTTTTTCCCTAGGAAACAAAACTCACAAGCCACTGTTCTGGATGTCAGTTTGCAGGAGCCACCTGGCACCCTCAAACCAGACCAAGTTGGCACTGGTGCCATTTTGCGTCTTGGAGGCATGCTGCGATAGGCGCAATTCCAGGAGGCATTCGGCAATTTAAAGCCGCAGGACCCTGAACCATTGTACAGGCTTTTTCCCTGGGAAACAAAACTCACAAGCCACAGTTCTGGGTGTCAGTTTTCAGGACCCACTTGGCACTCTCAAAGCAGACCAAGTTGGCACTGGTGCCACCTTGCGTCTGGGAGGCATCCTGCGAGAGGCGAAATTCCAGGAGGCACCCGGCAATTTAAGGCCGCAGGACCCTGAACCATTGTACAGGCTTTTTCCCTGGGAAACAAAACTCACAAGCCACTGTTCTGGGTGTCAGTTTTCAGGACCCACTTGGCACTCTTAAACCAGACTACGTTGGCACTGGTGTCATGTTGCGCCTGGGAGGCATCCTGTGAAAGGCGGATCTCCGGGAGGCACCCAGCAATTTAAGGCCTCAGGCCCCTGAACGATTGTACAGGCTTTTTCCCTGGGAAACAAAACTCACAAGCCACTGTTCTGGGTGTCAGTTTCCAGGACCCACTTGGCACTCTTAAACCAGACCAAGTTGGCACTGGTGTTGCTTAGCGACTGGAAAACACCTGGCGAGATGCGGAATTCTAGGAGTCACCCGGCAATTTAAGGCCGCAGGACCCAAAACCATTCTACAGGCTTTTTCCCTGGAAAACAAAATTCAGAAGCCACTGTTCTGGGTGTCAGTTTGCAGGACCCACTTGGCACTCTCAAACAAGACCAAGTTGGCACTGGTGCCACCTTGCGTCTGGGAGGCATCTTGCAAGACGCCGAATTCCAGGAGGCACCCGGCAATTTAAGGCCGCAGGAACCTGAACCATTGTACAGGCTTTTTCCCTGGGAAACAAAACTCACAAGCCACTGTTCTGGGTGTCAGTTTGCAGGACCCACTTGGCACTCTTAAACCAGACCAAGTTGGCGCTGGTGTTGCTTAGCGTCTGGGAAACACCTGGCGAGATGCGGAATTCCAGGAGGCACCCGGCAATTTAAGGCCGCAGGACCCTGAACCATTGTACAGGCTTTTTCCCTGGGAAACAAAACTCACAAGCCACTGTTCTGGGTGTCCGTTTTCAGGACACACTTGGCACTCTCAAACCAGACAAAGTTGGCACTGGTGCCACCTTGCGTCTCGGAGGCATCCTGCAAGAGGCGGAATTCCAGGAGGCACCCGGCAATTTAAGGCCGCAGGACCCTGAACCATTGTACAGGCTTTTTCCCTGGGAAACAAAACTCACAAGCCACTGTTCTGGGTGTCAGTTTTCAGGACCCACTTGACACTCTCAAAGCAGACCAAGTTGGCACTGGTGCCACCTTGCGTCTGGGAGGCATCCTGCGAGAGGCAGATCTCCAGGAGGCACCCGGCTATTAAAGGCGGCATTAACCTAAACCATTGTACAGGCTTTTTCCCTGGGAAACAAAACTCACAAGCCACTGTTCTGGGTGTCAGTTTCCAGGACCCACTTGGCACTCTTAAACCAGACCAAGTTGGCACTGGTGTTTCTTAGCGCCTGGGAAACACCTGGCGAGATGCGGAATTCCAGGAGGCACCCAGCAATTTAAGGCCTCAGGGCCCTGAACCATTGTACAGGCTTTTTCCCCGGGAAACAAAACTCACAAGCCACTGTTCTGGGTGTCAGGTTGCAGGAGCCACCTGGCACTCTCAAACCAGACCAAGTTGGCATTGGTGTCATGTTGCGCGTGGGAGGCATCCTGTGAGAGGCGGATCTCCAGGAGGCACCCGGCAATTTAAGGCCGCAGGACCCTGAACCATTTTACAGTCTTTTTCCCTGGGAAAGAAAACTCACAAGCCACTGTTCTGGGTGTCAGTTTTCAGGACCCACTTGACACTCTCAAACCAGACCAAGTTGGCACTGGTGCCACCTTGCGTCTGGGAGGCATCCTGCGTGAGGCAGATCTCCAGGTGGCACCCGGCTATTAAAGGCGGCATTAACCCAAACCATTGTACAGGCTTTTTCCCTGGGAAACAAAACTCACAAGCCACTGTTCTGGGTGTCAGTTTGCAGGAGCCACCTGGCAGTCTCAAACCAGACCAAGTTGGCACTGGTGCCACCTTGTGTCTGGGAGGCATCCTGCGAGAGGCGCAATTAAAGGAGGCACCTGGCAATTTAAGGCGGTAGGACCCTGAACCATTGTACAGGCTTTTTCCCTGGGCAACAAAACTCACAAGCCACTGTTCTGGGTGTCAGTTTTCAGGACCCACTTGACACTCTCAAACAAGACCAAGTTGGCACTGGTGCCACCTTGCGTCTGGGAGGCATCCTGCGAGAGGCGGATCTCCAGGTGGCACCCGGCTATTAAATGCGGCATAAACATAAACCATTGTACAGGCTTTTTCCCTGAGAAACAAAACTCACAAGCCACTGTTCTGGGTGTCAGTTTGCAGGAGCCACCTGGCACTCTAAAACCAGACCAAGTTGGCGCTGGTGTCATGTTGCGCCTGGGAGGCAGCCTGTGAGAGGCGGATCTCCAGGAGGCACCCGGCAATTTAAGGCTGCAGGACCCTGAACCATTTTACAGGCTTTTTCCCTGGGAAACAAAACTCACAAGCCACTGTTCTGGGTGTCAGTTTTCAGGACCCACTTGACACTCTCAAAGCAGACCGAGTTGGCACTGGTGCCACCTTGCGTCTGGGAGGCATCCTGCGAGAGGCGCAATTCCAGGAGGCACCCGGCAATTTAAGGCCGCAGGACCCTGAACCATTGTACAGGCTTTTTCCCTGGGAAACAAAACTCACAAGCCACTGTTCTGCGTGTCAGTTTCCAGGACCCACTTGGCACTCTTAAACCAGACCAAGTTGGAACTGGTGCCACCTTGTGTCTGGGAGGCATCCTGCAAGAGGCCGAATTCCAGGAGGCACCCGGCAATTTAAGGCCTCAGGCCCCTGAACCATTGTACAGGCTTTTTCCCTGGGAAACAAAACTCACAAGCCACTGTTCTGGGTGTCAGTTTTCAGGACCCACTTGGCACTCTTAAACCAGACCAAGTTGGAACTGGTGCCACCTTGCGTCTGGGAGGCATCCTGCGAGTGGCCGAATTCCAGAAGGCACCCGGCTATTAAAGGCCGCAGGCCCCTGAACCATTGTACAGGCTTTTTCCCTGGGAAACAAAACTCACAAGCCACTGTTCTGGGTGTCAGTTTCCAGGACCCACTTGGCACTCTTAAACCAGACCAAGTTGGCACTGGTGTTGCTTAGCGTCTGGAAAACACCTGGCGAGATGCGGAATTCCAGGAGGCACCCGGCAATTTAAGGCCGCAGGACCCTGAACCATGGTACAGGCTTTTTCCCGGGGAAACAAAACTCACAAGCCACTGTTCTGGGTGTCAGTTTGCAGGACCCACTTGACACTCTCAAAGCAGACCAAGTTGGCACTGGTGCCACCTTGCGTCTGGGAAGCATCCTGCAAGACGCCGAATTCCAGGAGGCACCCGGCAATTTAAGGCCGCAGGACCCTGAACCATTGTACAGGCTTTTTCCCTGGGAAACAAAACTCACAAGCCACTGTTCTGGGTGTCAGTTTGCAGGACCCACTTGGCACTCTTAAAGCAGACCAAGTTGGCACTGGTGTTGCTTAGCGTCTGGGAAACACCTGGCGAGATGCGGAATTCCAGGAGGCACCCGGCAATTTAAGGCCGCAGGACCCTGAACCATTGTACAGGCTTTTTCCCTGGGAAACAAAACTCACAAGCCACTGTTCTTGGTGTCCGTTTTCAGGACACACTTGGCACTCTCAAACCAGACAAAGTTGGCACTGGTGCCACCTTGCGTCTGGGAGGCATCCTGCAAGAGGCGGAATTCCAGGAGGCACCCGGCAATTTAAGGCCGTAGGACCCTGAACCATTGTACAGGCTTTTTCCCTGGGCAACAAAACTCACAAGCCACTGTTCTGGGTGTCAGTTTGCAGGAGCCACCTGGCACTCTCAAAGCAGACCGAGTTGGCACTGGTGCCAACTTGCGTCTGGGAGGCATCCTGCGAGAGGCGCAATTCCAGGAGGCACCCGGCAATTTAAGGCCGCAGGACCCTGAACCATTGTACAGGCTTTTTCCCTGGGAAACAAAACTCACAAGCCACTGTTCTGGGTGTCAGTTTTCAGGACCCACTTGGCACTCTTAAACCAGACCAAGTTGGAACTGGTGCCACCTTGCGTCTGGGAGGCATCCTGCGAGTGGCCGAATTCCAGGAGGCACCCGGCAATTTAATCCGCAGGACCCTGAACCATTGTACAGGCTTTTTCCCTGGGAAACAAAACTCACAAGCCACTGTTCTGGATGTCAGTTTGCAGGACCCACTTGGCACTCTCAAACCAGACCAAGTTGGCACTGGTGCCATTTTGCGTCTTGGAGGCATGCTGCGATAGGCGCAATTCCAGGAGGCATTCGGCAATTTAAAGCCGCAGGACCCTGAACCATTGTACAGGCTTTTTCCCTGGGAAACAAAACTCACAAGCCACTGTTCTGGGTGTCAGTTTTCAGGACCCACTTGGCACTCTTAAACCAGACCACGTTGGCACTGGTGTCATTTTGCGCCTGGGAGGCATCCTGTGAAAGGCGGATCTCCTGGAGGCACCCGGCAATTTAAGGCCTCAGGCCCCTGAACGATTGTACAGGCTTTTTCCCTGGGAAACAAAACTCACAAGCCACTGTTCTGGGTGTCAGTTTCCAGGACCCACTTGGCGCTCTTAAACCAGACCAAGTTGGCACTGGTGTTGCTTAGCGTCTGGAAAACACCTGGCGAGATGCGGAATTCTAGGAGTCACCCGGCAATTTAAGGCCGCAGGACCCAAAACCATTCTACAGGCTTTTTCCCTGGAAAACAAAATTCAGAAGCCACTGTTCTGGGTGTCAGTTTGCAGGACCCACTTGGCACTCTCAAACAAGACCAAGTTGGCACTGGTGCCACCTTGCGTCTGGGAGGCATCTTGCAAGACGCCGAATTCCAGGAGGCACCCGGCAATTTAAGGCCGCAGGAACCTGAACCATTGTACAGGCTTTTTCCCTGGGAAACAAAACTCACAAGCCACTGTTCTGGGTGTCCGTTTTCAGGACACACTTGGCACTCTCAAACCAGACAAAGTTGGCACTGGTGCCACCTTGCGTCTCGGAGGCATCCTGCAAGAGGCGGAATTCCAGGAGGCACCCGGCAATTTAAGGCCGCAGGACCCTGAACCATTGTACAGGCTTTTTCCCTGGGAAACAAAACTCACAAGCCACTGTTCTGGGTGTCAGTTTTCAGGACCCACTTGACACTCTCAAAGCAGACCAAGTTGGCACTGGTGCCACCTTGCGTCTGGGAGGCATCCTGCGAGAGGCAGATCTCCAGGAGGCACCCGGCTATTAAAGGCGGCATTAACCTAAACCATTGTACAGGCTTTTTCCCTGGGAAACAAAACTCACAAGCCACTGTTCTGGGTGTCAGTTTCCAGGACCCACTTGGCACTCTTAAGCCAGACCAAGTTGGCACTGGTGTTTCTTAGCGCCTGGGAAACACCTGGCGAGATGCGGAATTCCAGGAGGCACCCAGCAATTTAAGGCCTCAGGGCCCTGAACCATTGTACAGGCTTTTTCCCCGGGAAACAAAACTCACAAGCCACTGTTCTGGGTGTCAGGTTGCAGGAGCCACCTGGCACTCTCAAACCAGACCAAGAGTGCACTGGTGTCATGTTGCGCCTGGGAGGCATCCTGTGAGAGGCGGATCTCCAGGAGGCACCCGGCAATTTAAGGCCGCAGGACCCTGAACCATTTTACAGTCTTTTTCCCTGGGAAAGAAAACTCACAAGCCACTGTTCTGGGTGTCAGTTTTCAGGACCCACTTGACACTCTCAAACCAGACCAAGTTGGCACTGGTGCCACCTTGCGTCTGGGGGGCATCCTGCGAGAGGCGCAATTCCAGGTGGCACCCGGCAATTTAAGGCCGCTGGACCCTGAACCATTGTACAGGCTTTTTCCCTGGGAAACAAAACTCACAAGCCACTGTTCTGGGTGTCAGTTTTCAGGACCCACTTGACACTCTCAAAGCAGACCTAATTGGCACTGGTGCCAACTTGCGTCTGGGAGGCATCCTGCGAGAGGCGCAATTCCAGGAGGCACCCGGCAATTTAAGGCCGCAGGACCCTGAACCATTGTACAGGCTTTTTCCCTGGGAAACAAAACTCACAAGCCACTGTTCTGGGTGTCAGTTTTCAGGACCCACTTGGCACTCTTAAACCAGACCAAGTTGGAACTGGTGCCACCTTGTGTCTGGGAGGCATCCTGCAAGAGGCCGAATTCCAGGAGGCACCCGGCAATTTAAGGCCTCAGGCCCCTGAACCATTGTACAGGCTTTTTCCCTGGGAAATAAAACTCACAAGCCACTGTTCTGGGTGTCAGTTTTCAGGACCCACTTGGCACTCTTAAACCAGACCAAGTTGGAACTGGTGCCACCTTGCGTCTGGGAGGCATCCTGCGAGTGGCCGAATTCCAGGAGGCACCCGGCAATTTAAGGCCGCAGGCCCCTGAACCATTGTACAGGCTTTTTCCCTGGGAAACAAAACTCACAAGCCACTGTTCTGGGTGTCACTTTCCAGGACCCACTTGGCACTCTTAAACCAGACCAAGTTGGCACTGGTGTTGCTTAGCGTCTGGAAAACACCTGGCGAGATGCGGAATTCCAGGAGGCACCCGGCAATTTAAGGCCGCAGGACCCTGAACCATGGTACAGGCTTTTTCCCGGGGAAACAAAACTCACAAGCCACTGTTCTGGGTGTCAGTTTGCAGGACCCACTTGACACTCTCAAAGCAGACCAAGTTGGCACTGGTGCCACCTTGCGTCTGGGAGGCATCCTGCAAGAGGCGGAATTCCAGGAGGCACCCGGCAATTTAAGGCCGCAGGACCCAGAACCATTGTACAGGCTTTTTCCCTGGGAAACAAAACTCACAAGCCACTGTTCTGGGTGTCAGTTTCCAGGACCCACTTGGCACTCTTAAACCAGACCAAGTTGGCACTGGTGTTGCTTAGCGTCTGGGAAACACCTGGCGAGATGCGGAATTCCAGGAGGCACCCGGCAATTTAAGGCCGCAGGACCCTGAACCATTGTACAGGCTTTTTCCCTGGGAAACAAAACTCACAAGCCACTGTTCTGGGTGTCCGTTTTCAGGACACACTTGGCACTCTCAAACCAGACAAAGTTGGCACTGGTGCCACCTTGCGTCTCGGAGGCATCCTGAAAGAGGCGGAATTCCAGGAGGCACCCGGCAATTTAAGGCCGCAGGACCCTGAACCATTGTACAGGCTTTTTCCCTGGGAAACAAAACTCACAAGCCACTGTTCTGGGTGTCAGTTTTCAGGACCCACTTGACACTCTCAAACCAGACCAAGTTGGCACTGGTGCCACCTTGCGTCTGGGAGGCATCCTGCGTGAGGCAGATCTCCAGGTGGCACCCGGCTATTAAAGGCGGCATTAACCTAAACCATTGTACAGGCTTTTTCCCTGGGAAACAAAACTCACAAGCCACTGTTCTGGGTGTCAGTTTGCAGGAGCCACCTGGCAGTCTCAAACCAGACCAAGTTGGCACTGGTGCCACCTTGTGTCTGGGAGGCATCCTGCGAGAGGCGCAATTAAAGGAGGCACCTGGCAATTTAAGGCGGCAGGACCCTGAACCATTGTACAGGCTTTTTCCCTGGGAAACAAAACTCACAAGCCACTGTTCTGGGTGTCAGTTTTCAGGACATACTTGACACTCTCAAACAAGACCAAGTTGGCACTGGTGCCACCTTGCGTCTGGGAGGCATCCTGCGAGAGGCGGATCTCCAGGTGGCACCCGGCTATTAAATGCGGCATAAACATAAACCATTGTACAGGCTTTTTCCCTGAGAAACAAAACTCACAAGCCACTGTTCTGGGTGTCAGTTTGCAGGAGCCACCTGGCACTCTCAAACCAGACCAAGTTGGCGCTGGTGTCATGTTGCGCCTGGGAGGCAGCCTGTGAGAGGCGGATCTCCAGGAGGCACCCGGCAATTTAAGGCCGCAGGACCCTGAACCATTTTACAGTCTTTTTCCCTGGGAAAGAAAACTCACAAGCCACTGTTCTGGGTGTCAGTTTTCAGGACCCACTTGACACTCTCAAAGCAGACCGAGTTGGCACTGGTGCCACCTTGCGTCTGGGAGGCATCCTGCGAGAGGCGCAATTCCAGGAGGCACCCGGCAATTTAAGGCCGCAGGACCCTGAACCATTGTACAGGCTTTTTCCCTGGGAAACAAAACTCACAAGCCACTGTTCTGGGTGTCAGTTTTCAGGACCCACTTGGCACTCTTAAACCAGACCAAGTTGGAACTGGTGCCACCTTGCGTCTGGGAGGCATCCTGCGAGTGGCCGAATTCCAGGAGGCACCCGGCAATTTAAGTCCGCAGGACCCTGAACCATTGTACAGGCTTTTTCCCTGGGAAACAAAACTCACAAGCCACTGTTCTGGATGTCAGTTTGCAGGAGCCACCTGGCACTCTCAAACCAGACCAAGTTGGCACTGGTGCCATTTTGCGTCTTGGAGGCATGCTGCGATAGGCGCAATTCCAGGAGGCATTCGGCAATTTAAAGCCGCAGGACCCTGAACCATTGTACAGGCTTTTTCCCTGGGAAACAAAACTCACAAGCCACTGTTCTGGGTGTCAGTTTTCAGGACCCACTTGGCACTCTTAAACCAGACCACGTTGGCACTGGTGTCATGTTGCGCCTGGGAGGCATCCTGTGAAAGGCGGATCTCCGGGAGGCACCCGGCAATTTAAGGCCTCAGGCCCCTGAACGATTGTACAGGCTTTTTCCCTGGGAAACAAAACTCACAAGCCACTGTTCTGGGTGTCAGTTTCCAGGACCCACTTGGCACTCTTAAACCAGACCAAGTTGGCACTGGTGTTGCTTAGCGTCTGGAAAACACCTGGCGAGATGCGGAATTCTAGGAGTCACCCGGCAATTTAAGGCCGCAGGACCCAAAACCATTCTACAGGCTTTTTCCCTGGAAAACAAAATTCAGAAGCCACTGTTCTGGGTGTCAGTTTGCAGGACCCACTTGGCACTCTCAAACAAGACCAAGTTGGCACTGGTGCCACCTTGCGTCTGGGAGGCATCTTGCAAGACGCCGAATTCCAGGAGGCACCCGGCAATTTAAGGCCGCAGGAACCTGAACCATTGTACAGGCTTTTTCCCTGGGAAACAAAACTCACAAGCCACTGTTCTGGGTGTCAGTTTGCAGGACCCACTTGGCACTCTTAAACCAGACCAAGTTGGCACTGGTGTTGCTTAGCGTCTGGGAAACACCTGGCGAGATGCGGAATTCCAGGAGGCACCCGGCAATTTAAGGCCGCAGGACCCTGAACCATTGTACAGGCTTTTTCCCTGGGAAACAAAACTCACAAGCCACTGTTCTGGGTGTCCGTTTTCAGGACACACTTGGCACTCTCAAACCAGACAAAGTTTGCACTGGTGCCACCTTGCGTCTAGGAGGCATCCTGCAAGAGGCGGAATTCCAGGAGGCACCCGGCAATTTAAGGCCGCAGGACCCTGAACCATTGTACAGGCTTTTTCCCTGGGAAACAAAACTCACAAGCCACTGTTCTGGGTGTCAGTTTTCAGGACCCACTTGACACTCTCAAAGCAGACCAAGTTGGCACTGGTGCCACCTTGCGTCTGGGAGGCATCCTGCGAGAGGCAGATCTCCAGGAGGCACCCGGCTATTAAAGGCGGCATTAACCTAAACCATTGTACAGGCTTTTTCCCTGGGAAACAAAACTCACAAGCCACTGTTCTGGGTGTCAGTTTTCAGGACCCACTTGGCACTCTTAAACCAGACCAAGTTGGCACTGGTGTTTCTTAGCGCCTGGGAAACACCTGGCGAGATGCGGAATTCCAGGAGGCACCCAGCAATTTAAGGCCTCAGGGCCCTGAACCATTGTACAGGCTTTTTCCCCGGGAAACAAAACTCACAAGCCACTGTTCTGGGTGTCAGGTTGCAGGAGCCACCTGGCACTCTCAAACCAGACCAAGTTGGCACTGTTGTCATGTTGCGCCTGGGAGGCATCCTGTGAGAGGCGGATCTCCAGGAGGCACCCGACAATTTAAGGCCGCAGGACCCTGAACCATTTTACAGTCTTTTTCCCTGGGAAAGAAAACTCACAAGCCACTGTTCTGGGTGTCAGTTTTCAGGACCCACTTGACACTCTCAAACCAGACCAAGTTGGCACTGGTGCCACCTTGCGTCTGGGGGGCATCCTGCGAGAGGCGCAATTCCAGGTGGCACCCGGCAATTTAAGGCCGCTGGACCCTGAACCATTGTACAGGCTTTTTCCCTGGGAAACAAAACTCACAAGCCACTGTTCTGGGTGTCAGTTTTCAGGACCGACTTGACACTCTCAAAGCAGACCGAGTTGGCACTGGTGCCAACTTGCGTCTGGGAGGCATCCTGCGAGAGGCGCAATTCCAGGAGGCACCCGGCAATTTAAGGCCGCAGGACCCTGAACCATTGTACAGGCTTTTTCCCTGGGAAACAAAACTCACAAGCCACTGTTCTGGGTGTCAGTTTTCAGGACCCACTTGGCACTCTTAAACCAGACCAAGTTGGAACTGGTGCCACCTTGTGTCTGGGAGGCATCCTGCAAGAGGCCGAATTCCAGGAGGCACCCGGCAATTTAAGGCCTCAGGCCCCTGAACCATTGTACAGGCTTTTTCCCTGGGAAATAAAACTCACAAGCCACTGTTCTGGGTGTCAGTTTTCAGGACCCACTTGGCACTCTTAAACCAGACCAAGTTGGAACTGGTGCCACCTAGCGTCTGGGAGGCATCCTGCGAGTGGCCGAATTCCAGGAGGCACCCGGCAATTTAAGGCCGCAGGCCCCTGAACCATTGTACAGGCTTTTTCCCTGGGAAACAAAACTCACAAGCCACTGTTCTGGGTGTCACTTTCCAGGACCCACTTGGCACTCTTAAACCAGACCAAGTTGGCACTGGTGTTGCTTAGCGTCTGGAAAACACCTGGCGAGATGCGGAATTCCAGGAGGCACCCGGCAATTTAAGGCCGCAGGACCCTGAACCATGGTACAGGCTTTTTCCCGGGGAAACAAAACTCACAAGCCACTGTTCTGGGTGTCAGTTTGCAGGACCCACTTGACACTCTCAAAGCAGACCAAGTTGGCACTGGTGCCACCTTGCGTCTGGGAGGCATCCTGCAAGACGCCGAATTCCAGGAGGCACCCGGCAATTTAAGGCCGCAGGACCCTGAACCATTGTACAGGCTTTTTCCCTGGGAAACAAAACTCACAAGCCACTGTTCTGGGTGTCAGTTTGCAGGACCCACTTGGCACTCTTAAACCAGACCAAGTTGGCACTGGTGTTGCTTAGCGTCTGGAAAACACCTGGCGAGATGCGGAATTCTAGGAGTCACCCGGCAATTTAAGGCCGCAGGATCCAAAACCATTCTACAGGCTTTTTCCCTGGAAAACAAAATTCAGAAGCCACTGTTCTGGGTGTCAGTTTGCAGGACCCACTTGGCACTCTCAAACAAGACCAAGTTGGCACTGGTGCCACCTTGCGTCTGGGAGGCATCTTTCAAGACGCCGAATTCCAGGAGGCACCCGGCAATTTAAGGCCGCAGGAACCTGAACCATTGTACAGGCTTTTTCCCTGGGAAACAAAACTCACAAGCCACTGTTCTGGGTGTCAGTTTGCAGGACCCACTTGGCACTCTTAAACCAGACCAAGTTGGCACTGGTGTTGCTTAGCGTCTGGGAAACACCTGGCGAGATGCGGAATTCCAGGAGGCACCCGGCAATTTAAGGCCGCAGGACCCTGAACCATTGTACAGGCTTTTTCCCTGGGAAACAAAACTCACAAGCCACTGTTCTGGGTGTCCGTTTTCAGGACACACTTGGCACTCTCAAACCAGACAAAGTTGGCACTGGTGCCACCTTGCGTCTCGGAGGCATCCTGCAAGAGGCGGAATTCCAGGAGGCACCCGGCAATTTAAGGCCGCAGGACCCTGAACCATTGTACAGGCTTTTTCCCTGGGAAACAAAACTCACAAGCCACTGTTCTGGGTGTCAGTTTTCAGGACCCACTTGACACTCTCAAAGCAGACCAAGTTGGCACTGGTGCCACCTTGCGTCTGGGAGGCATCCTGCGAGAGGCAGATCTCCAGGAGGCACCCGGCTATTAAAGGCGGCATTAACCTAAACCATTGTACAGGCTTTTTCCCTGGGAAACAAAACTCACAAGCCACTGTTCTGGGTGTCAGTTTCCAGGACCCACTTGGCACTCTTAAGCCAGACCAAGTTGGCACTGGTGTTTCTTAGCGCCTGGGAAACACCTGGCGAGATGCGGAATTCCAGGAGGCACCCAGCAATTTAAGGCCTCAGGGCCCTGAACCATTGTACAGGCTTTTTCCCCGGGAAACAAAACTCACAAGCCACTGTTCTGGGTGTCAGGTTGCAGGAGCCACCTGGCACTCTCAAACCAGACCAAGTTGGCACTGGTGTCATGTTGCGCCTGGGAGGCATCCTGTGAGAGGTGGATCTCCAGGAGGCACCCGGCAATTTAAGGCCGCAGGACCCTGAACCATTTTACAGTCTTTTTCCCTGGGAAAGAAAACTCACAAGCCACTGTTCTGGGTGTCAGTTTTCAGGACCCACTTGACACTCTCAAACCAGACCAAGTTGGCACTGGTGCCACCTTGCGTCTGGGGGGCATCCTGCGAGAGGCGCAATTCCAGGTGGCACCCGGCAATTTAAGGCCGCTGGACCCTGAACCATTGTACAGGCTTTTTCCCTGGGAAACAAAACTCACAAGCCACTGTTCTGGGTGTCAGTTTTCAGGACCGACTTGACACTCTCAAAGCAGACCGAGTTGGCACTGGTGCCAACTTGCGTCTGGGAGGCATCCTGCGAGAGGCGCAATTCCAGGAGTCACCCGGCAATTTAAGGCCGCAGGACCCTGAACCATTGTACAGGCTTTTTCCCTGGGAAACAAAACTCACAAGCCACTGTTCTGGGTGTCAGTTTTCAGGACCCACTTGGCACTCTTAAACCAGACCAAGTTGGAACTGGTGCCACCTTGTGTCTGGGAGGCATCCTGCAAGAGGCCGAATTCCAGGAGGCACCCGGCAATTTAAGGCCGCAGGCCCCTGAACCATTGTACAGGCTTTTTCCCTGGGAAATAAAACTCACAAGCCACTGTTCTGGGTGTCAGTTTTCAGGACCCACTTGGCACTCTTAAACCAGACCAAGTTGGAACTGGTGCCACCTTGCGTCTGGGAGGCATCCTGCGAGTGGCCGAATTCCAGGAGGCACCCGGCAATTTAAGGCCGCAGGCCCCTGAACCATTGTACAGGCTTTTTCCCTGGGAAACAAAACTCACAAGCCACTGTTCTGGGTGTCACTTTCCAGGACCCACTTGGCACTCTTAAACCAGACCAAGTTGGCACTGGTGTTGCTTAGCGTCTGGAAAACACCTGGCGAGATGCGGAATTCCAGGAGGCACCCGGCAATTTAAGGCCGCAGGACCCTGAACCATGGTACAGGCTTTTTCCCGGGGAAACAAAACTCACAAGCCACTGTTCTGGGTGTCAGTTTGCAGGACCCACTTGACACTCTCAAAGCAGACCAAGTTGGCACTGGTGCCACCTTGCGTCTGGGAGGCATCCTGCAAGACGCCGAATTCCAGGAGCCACCCGGCAATTTAAGGCCGCAGGACCCAGAACCATTGTACAGGCTTTTTCCCTGGGAAACAAAACTCACAAGCCACTGTTCTGGGTGTCACTTTCCAGGACCCACTTGGCACTCTTAAACCAGACTACGTTGGCACTGGTGTTGCTTAGCGTCTGGGAAACACCTGGCGAGATGCGGAATTCCAGGAGGCACCCGGCAATTTAAGGCCGCAGGACCCTGAACCATTGTACAGGCTTTTTCCCTGGGAAACAAAACTCACAAGCCACTGTTCTGGGTGTCCGTTTTCAGGACACACTTGGCACTCTCAAACCAGACAAAGTTGGCACTGGTGCCACCTTGCGTCTCGGAGGCATCCTGAAAGAGGCGGAATTCCAGGAGGCACCCGGCAATTTAAGGCCGCAGGACCCTGAACCATTGTACAGGCTTTTTCCCTGGGAAACAAAACTCACAAGCCACTGTTCTGGGTGTCAGTTTTCAGGACCCACTTGACACTCTCAAACCAGACCAAGTTGGCACTGGTGCCACCTTGCGTCTGGGAGGCATCCTGCGTGAGGCAGATCTCCAGGTGGCACCCGGCTATTAAAGGCGGCATTAACCTAAACCATTGTACAGGCTTTTTCCCTGGGAAACAAAACTCACAAGCCACTGTTCTGGGTGTCAGTTTGCAGGAGCCACCTGGCAGTCTCAAACCAGACCAAGTTGGCACTGGTGCCACCTTGTGTCTGGGAGGCATCCTGCGAGAGGCGCAATTAAAGGAGGCACCTGGCAATTTAAGGCGGCAGGACCCTGAACCATTGTACAGGCTTTTTCCCTGGGAAACAAAACTCACAAGCCACTGTTCTGGGTGTCAGTTTTCAGGACCCACTTGACACTCTCAAACAAGACCAAGTTGGCACTGGTGCCACCTTGCGTCTGGGAGGCATCCTGCGAGAGGCGGATCTCCAGGTGGCACCCGGCTATTAAATGCGGCATAAACATAAACCATTGTACAGGCTTTTTCCCTGAGAAACAAAACTCACAAGCCACTGTTCTGGGTGTCAGTTTGCAGGAGCCACCTGGCACTCTCAAACCAGACCAAGTTGGCGCTGGTGTCATGTTGCGCCTGGGAGGCAGCCTGTGAGAGGCGGATCTCCAGGAGGCACCCGGCAATTTAAGGCCGCAGGACCCTGAACCATTTTACAGTCTTTTTCCCTGGGAAAGAAAACTCACAAGCCACTGTTCTGGGTGTCAGTTTTCAGGACCCACTTGACACTCTCAAAGCAGACCGAGTTGGCACTGGTGCCACCTTGCGTCTGGGAGGCATCCTGCGAGAGGCGCAATTCCAGGAGGCACCCGGCAATTTAAGGCCGCAGGACCCTGAACCATTGTACAGGCTTTTTCCCTGGGAAACAAAACTCACAAGCCACTGTTCTGGGTGTCCGTTTTCAGGACACACTTGGCACTCTCAAACCAGACAAAGTTGGCACTGGTGCCACCTTGCGTCTCGGAGGCATCCTGCAAGAGGCGGAATTCCAGGAGGCACCCGGCAATTTAAGGCCGCAGGACCCTGAACCATTGTACAGGCTTTTTCCCTGGGAAACAAAACTCACAAGCCACTGTTCTGGGTGTCAGTTTTCAGGACCCACTTGACACTCTCAAAGCAGACCAAGTTGGCACTGGTGCCACCTTGCGTCTGGGAGGCATCCTGCGAGAGGCAGATCTCCAGGAGGCACCCGGCTATTAAAGGCGGCATTAACCTAAACCATTGTACAGGCTTTTTCCCTGGGAAACAAAACTCACAAGCCACTGTTCTGGGTGTCAGTTTCCAGGACCCACTTGGCACTCTTAAGCCAGACCAAGTTGGCACTGGTGTTTCTTAGCGCCTGGGAAACACCTGGCGAGATGCGGAATTCCAGGAGGCACCCAGCAATTTAAGGCCGCAGGGCCCTGAACCATTGTACAGGCTTTTTCCCCGGGAAACAAAACTCACAAGCCACTGTTCTGGGTGTCAGGTTGCAGGAGCCACCTGGCACTCTCAAACCAGACCAAGTTGGCACTGGTGTCATGTTGCGCCTGGGAGGCATCCTGTGAGAGGTGGATCTCCAGGAGGCACCCGGCAATTTAAGGCCGCAGGACCCTGAACCATTTTACAGTCTTTTTCCCTGGGAAAGAAAACTCACAAGCCACTGTTCTGGGTGTCAGTTTTCAGGACCCACTTGACACTCTCAAACCAGACCAAGTTGGCACTGGTGCCACCTTGCGTCTGGGGGGCATCCTGCGAGAGGCGCAATTCCAGGTGGCACCCGGCAATTTAAGGCCGCTGGACCCTGAACCATTGTACAGGCTTTTTCCCTGGGAAACAAAACTCACAAGCCACTGTTCTGGGTGTCAGTTTTCAGGACCCACTTGACACTCTCAAAGCAGACCGAGTTGGCACTGGTGCCAACTTGCGTCTGGGAGGCATCCTGCGAGAGGCGCAATTCCAGGAGGCACCCGGCAATTTAAGGCCGCAGGACCCTGAACCATTGTACAGGCTTTTTCCCTGGGAAACAAAACTCACAAGCCACTGTTCTGGGTGTCAGTTTTCAGGACCCACTTGGCACTCTTAAACCAGACCAAGTTGGAACTGGTGCCACCTTGTGTCTGGGAGGCATCCTGCAAGAGGCCGAATTCCAGGAGGCACCCGGCAATTTAAGGCCTCAGGCCCCTGAACCATTGTACAGGCTTTTTCCCTGGGAAATAAAACTCACAAGCCACTGTTCTGGGTGTCAGTTTTCAGGACCCACTTGGCACTCTTAAACCAGACCAAGTTGGAACTGGTGCCACCTTGCGTCTGGGAGGCATCCTGCGAGTGGCCGAATTCCAGGAGGCACCCGGCAATTTAAGGCCGCAGGCCCCTGAACCATTGTACAGGCTTTTTCCCTGGGAAACAAAACTCACAAGCCACTGTTCTGGGTGTCACTTTCCAGGACCCACTTGGCACTCTTAAACCAGACCAAGTTGGCACTGGTGTTGCTTAGCGTCTGGAAAACACCTGGCGAGATGCGGAATTCCAGGAGGCACCCGGCAATTTAAGGCCGCAGGACCCTGAACCATGGTACAGGCTTTTTCCCGGGGAAACAAAACTCACAAGCCACTGTTCTGGGTGTCAGTTTGCAGGACCCACTTGACACTCTCAAAGCAGACCAAGTTGGCACTGGTGCCACCTTGCGTCTGGGAGGCATCCTGCAAGACGCCGAATTCCAGGAGCCACCCGGCAATTTAAGGCCGCAGGACCCAGAACCATTGTACAGGCTTTTTCCCTGGGAAACAAAACTCACAAGCCACTGTTCTGGGTGTCACTTTCCAGGACCCACTTGGCACTCTTAAACCAGACCAAGTTGGCACTGGTGTTGCTTAGCGTCTGGGAAACACCTGGCGAGATGCGGAATTCCAGGAGGCACCCGGCAATTTAAGGCCGCAGGACCCTGAACCATTGTACAGGCTTTTTCCCTGGGAAACAAAACTCACAAGCCACTGTTCTGGGTGTCCGTTTTCAGGACACACTTGGCACTCTCAAACCAGACAAAGTTGGCACTGGTGCCACCTTGCGTCTCGGAGGCATCCTGAAAGAGGCGGAATTCCAGGAGGCACCCGGCAATTTAAGGCCGCAGGACCCTGAACCATTGTACAGGCTTTTTCCCTGGGAAACAAAACTCACAAGCCACTGTTCTGGGTGTCAGTTTTCAGGACCCACTTGACACTCTCAAACCAGACCAAGTTGGCACTGGTGCCACCTTGCGTCTGGGAGGCATCCTGCGTGAGGCAGATCTCCAGGTGGCACCCGGCTATTAAAGGCGGCATTAACCTAAACCATTGTACAGGCTTTTTCCCTGGGAAACAAAACTCACAAGCCACTGTTCTGGGTGTCAGTTTGCAGGAGCCACCTGGCAGTCTCAAACCAGACCAAGTTGGCACTGGTGCCACCTTGTGTCTGGGAGGCATCCTGCGAGAGGCGCAATTAAAGGAGGCACCTGGCAATTTAAGGCGGCAGGACCCTGAACCATTGTACAGGCTTTTTCCCTGGGAAACAAAACTCACAAGCCACTGTTCTGGGTGTCAGTTTTCAGGACCCACTTGACACTCTCAAACAAGACCAAGTTGGCACTGGTGCCACCTTGCGTCTGGGAGGCATCCTGCGAGAGGCGGATCTCCAGGTGGCACCCGGCTATTAAATGCGGCATAAACATAAACCATTGTACAGGCTTTTTCCCTGAGAAACAAAACTCACAAGCCACTGTTCTGGGTGTCAGTTTGCAGGACCCACTTGGCACTCTCAAACCAGACCAAGTTGGCGCTGGTGTCATGTTGCGCCTGGGAGGCAGCCTGTGAGAGGCGGATCTCCAGGAGGCACCCGGCAATTTAAGGCCGCAGGACCCTGAACCATTTTACAGTCTTTTTCCCTGGGAAAGAAAACTCACAAGCCACTGTTCTGGGTGTCAGTTTTCAGGACCCACTTGACACTCTCAAAGCAGACCGAGTTGGCACTGGTGCCACCTTGCGTCTGGGAGGCATCCTGCGAGAGGCGCAATTCCAGGAGGCACCCGGCAATTTAAGGCCGCAGGACCCTGAACCATTGTACAGGCTTTTTCCCTGGGAAACAAAACTCACAAGCCACTGTTCTGGGTGTCAGTTTTCAGGACCCACTTGGCACTCTTAAACCAGACCAAGTTGGAACTGGTGCCACCTTGCGTCTGGGAGGCATCCTGCGAGTGGCCGAATTCCAGGAGGCACCCAGCAATTTAAGTCCGCAGGACCCTGAACCATTGTACAGGCTTTTTCCCTGGGAAACAAAACTCACAAGCCACTGTTCTGGATGTCAGTTTGCAGGAGCCACCTGGCACTCTCAAACCAGACCAAGTTGGCACTGGTGCCATTTTGCGTCTTGGAGGCATGCTGCGATAGGCGCAATTCCAGGAGGCATTCGGCAATTTAAAGCCGCAGGACCCTGAACCATTGTACAGGCTTTTTCCCTGGGAAACAAAACTCACAAGCCACTGTTCTGGGTGTCAGTTTTCAGGACCCACTTGGCACTCTTAAACCAGACCACGTTGGCACTGGTGTCATGTTGCGCCTGGGAGGCATCCTGTTAAAGGCGGATCTCCGGGAGGCACCCGGCAATTTAAGGCCTCAGGCCCCTGAACGATTGTACAGGCTTTTTCCCTGGGAAACAAAACTCACAAGCCACTGTTCTGGGTGTCAGTTTCCAGGACCCACTTGGCACTCTTAAACCAGACCAAGTTGGCACTGGTGTTGCTTAGCGTCTGGAAAACACCTGGCGAGATGCGGAATTCTAGGAGTCACCCGGCAATTTAAGGCCGCAGGACCCAAAACCATTCTACAGGCTTTTTCCCTGGAAAACAAAATTCAGAAGCCACTGTTCTGGGTGTCAGTTTGCAGGACCCACTTGGCACTCTCAAACAAGACCAAGTTGGCACTGGTGCCACCTTGCGTCTGGGAGGCATCTTGCAAGACGCCGAATTCCAGGAGGCACCCGGCAATTTAAGGCCGCAGGAACCTGAACCATTGTACAGGCTTTTTCCCTGGGAAACAAAACTCACAAGCCACTGTTCTGGGTGTCAGTTTTCAGGACCCACTTGGCACTCTTAAACCAGACCAAGTTGGAACTGGTGCCACCTTGTGTCTGGGAGGCATCCTGCAAGAGGCCGAATTCCAGGAGGCACCCGGCAATTTAAGGCCTCAGGCCCCTGAACCATTGTACAGGCTTTTTCCCTGGGAAATAAAACTCACAAGCCACTGTTCTGGGTGTCAGTTTTCAGGACCCACTTGGCACTCTTAAACCAGACCAAGTTGGAACTGGTGCCACCTTGCGTCTGGGAGGCATCCTGCGAGTGGCCGAATTCCAGGAGGCACCCGGCAATTTAAGGCCGCAGGCCCCTGAACCATTGTACAGGCTTTTTCCCTGGGAAACAAAACTCACAAGCCACTGTTCTGGGTGTCACTTTCCAGGACCCACTTGGCACTCTTAAACCAGACCAAGTTGGCACTGGTGTTGCTTAGCGTCTGGAAAACACCTGGCGAGATGCGGAATTCCAGGAGGCACCCGGCAATTTAAGGCCGCAGGACCCTGAACCATGGTACAGGCTTTTTCCCGGGGAAACAAAACTCACAAGCCACTGTTCTGGGTGTCAGTTTGCAGGACCCACTTGACACTCTCAAAGCAGACCAAGTTGGCACTGGTGCCACCTTGCGTCTGGGAGGCATCCTGCAAGACGCCGAATTCCAGGAGCCACCCGGCAATTTAAGGCCGCAGGACCCAGAACCATTGTACAGGCTTTTTCCCTGGGAAACAAAACTCACAAGCCACTGTTCTGGGTGTCACTTTCCAGGACCCACTTGGCACTCTTAAACCAGACCAAGTTGGCACTGGTGTTGCTTAGCGTCTGGGAAACACCTGGCGAGATGCGGAATTCCAGGAGGCACCCGGCAATTTAAGGCCGCAGGACCCTGAACCATTGTACAGGCTTTTTCCCTGGGAAACAAAACTCACAAGCCACTGTTCTGGGTGTCCGTTTTCAGGACACACTTGGCACTCTCAAACCAGACAAAGTTGGCACTGGTGCCACCTTGCGTCTCGGAGGCATCCTGAAAGAGGCGGAATTCCAGGAGGCACCCGGCAATTTAAGGCCGCAGGACCCTGAACCATTGTACAGGCTTTTTCCCTGGGAAACAAAACTCACAAGCCACTGTTCTGGGTGTCAGTTTTCAGGACCCACTTGACACTCTCAAACCAGACCAAGTTGGCACTGGTGCCACCTTGCTTCTGGGAGGCATCCTGCGTGAGGCAGATCTCCAGGTGGCACCCGGCTATTAAAGGCGGCATTAACCTAAACCATTGTACAGGCTTTTTCCCTGGGAAACAAAACTCACAAGCCACTGTTCTGGGTGTCAGTTTGCAGGAGCCACCTGGCAGTCTCAAACCAGACCAAGTTGGCACTGGTGCCACCTTGTGTCTGGGAGGCATCCTGCGAGAGGCGCAATTAAAGGAGGCACCTGGCAATTTAAGGCGGCAGGACCCTGAACCATTGTACAGGCTTTTTCCCTGGGAAACAAAACTCACAAGCCACTGTTCTGGGTGTCAGTTTTCAGGACCCACTTGACACTCTCAAACAAGACCAAGTTGGCACTGGTGCCACCTTGCGTCTGGGAGGCATCCTGCGAGAGGCGGATCTCCAGGTGGCACCCGGCTATTAAATGCGGCATAAACATAAACCATTGTACAGGCTTTTTCCCTGAGAAACAAAACTCACAAGCCACTGTTCTGGGTGTCAGTTTGCAGGAGCCACCTGGCACTCTCAAACCAGACCAAGTTGGCGCTGGTGTCATGTTGCGCCTGGGAGGCAGCCTGTGAGAGGCGGATCTCCAGGAGGCACCCGGCAATTTAAGGCCGCAGGACCCTGAACCATTTTACAGTCTTTTTCCCTGGGAAAGAAAACTCACAAGCCACTGTTCTGGGTGTCAGTTTTCAGGACCCACTTGACACTCTCAAAGCAGACCGAGTTGGCACTGGTGCCACCTTGCGTCTGGGAGGCATCCTGCGAGAGGCGCAATTCCAGGAGGCACCCGGCAATTTAAGGCCGCAGGACCCTGAACCATTGTACAGGCTTTTTCCCTGGGAAACAAAACTCACAAGCCACTGTTCTGGGTGTCAGTTTTCAGGACCCACTTGGCACTCTTAAACCAGACCAAGTTGGAACTGGTGCCACCTTGCGTCTGGGAGGCATCCTGCGAGTGGCCGAATTCCAGGAGGCACCCAGCAATTTAAGTCCGCAGGACCCTGAACCATTGTACAGGCTTTTTCCCTGGGAAACAAAACTCACAAGCCACTGTTCTGGATGTCAGTTTGCAGGAGCCACCTGGCACTCTCAAACCAGACCAAGTTGGCGCTGGTGCCATTTTGCGTCTTGGAGGCATGCTGCGATAGGCGCAATTCCAGGAGGCATTCGGCAATTTAAAGCCGCAGGACCCTGAACCATTGTACAGGCTTTTTCCCTGGGAAACAAAACTCACAAGCCACTGTTCTGGGTGTCAGTTTTCAGGACCCACTTGGCACTCTTAAACCAGACCACGTTGGCACTGGTGTCATGTTGCGCCTGGGAGGCATCCTGTGAAAGGCGGATCTCCGGGAGGCACCCGGCAATTTAAGGCCTCAGGCCCCTGAACGATTGTACAGGCTTTTTCCCTGGGAAACAAAACTCACAAGCCACTGTTCTGGGTGTCAGTTTCCAGGACCCACTTGGCACTCTTAAACCAGACCAAGTTGGCACTGGTGTTGCTTAGCGTCTGGAAAACACCTGGCGAGATGCGGAATTCTAGGAGTCACCCGGCAATTTAAGGCCGCAGGACCCAAAACCATTCTACAGGCTTTTTCCCTGGAAAACAAAATTCAGAAGCCACTGTTCTGGGTGTCAGTTTGCAGGACCCACTTGGCACTCTCAAACAAGACCAAGTTGGCACTGGTGCCACCTTGCGTCTGGGAGGCATCTTGCAAGACGCCGAATTCCAGGAGGCACCCGGCAATTTAAGGCCGCAGGAACCTGAACCATTGTACAGGCTTTTTCCCTGGGAAACAAAACTCACAAGCCACTGTTCTGGGTGTCAGTTTGCAGGACCCACTTGGCACTCTTAAACCAGACCAAGTTGGCACTGGTGTTGCTTAGCGTCTGGGAAACACCTGGCGAGATGCGGAATTCCAGGAGGCACCCGGCAATTTAAGGCCGCAGGACCCTGAACCATTGTACAGGCTTTTTCCCTGGGAAAAAAAACTCACAAGCCACTGTTCTGGGTGTCCGTTTTCAGGACACACTTGGCACTCTCAAACCAGACAAAGTTGGCACTGGTGCCACCTTGCGTCTCGGAGGCATCCTGCAAGAGGCGGAATTCCAGGAGGCACCCGGCAATTTAAGGCCGCAGGACCCTGAACCATTGTACAGGCTTTTTCCCTGGGAAACAAAACTCACAAGCCACTGTTCTGGGTGTCAGTTTTCAGGACCCACTTGACACTCTCAAAGCAGACCAAGTTGGCACTGGTGCCACCTTGCGTCTGGGAGGCATCCTGCGAGAGGCAGATCTCCAGGAGGCGCCCGGCTATTAAAGGCGGCATTAACCTAAACCATTGTACAGGCTTTTTCCCTGGGAAACAAAACTCACAAGCCACTGTTCTGGGTGTCAGTTTCCAGGACCCACTTGACACTCTTAAACCAGACCAAGTTGGCACTGGTGTTTCTTAGCGCCTGGGAAACACCTGGCGAGATGCGGAATTCCAGGAGGCACCCAGCAATTTAAGGCCTCAGGGCCCTGAACCATTGTACAGGCTTTTTCCCCGGGAAACAAAACTCACAAGCCACTGTTCTGGGTGTCAGGTTGCAGGAGCCACCTGGCACTCTCAAACCAGACCAAGTTGGCACTGGTGTCATGTTGCGCCTGGGAGGCATCCTGTGAGAGGCGGATCTCCAGGAGGCACCCGGCAATTTAAGGCCGCAGGACCCTGAACCATTTTACAGTCTTTTTCCCTGGGAAAGAAAACTCACAAGCCACTGTTCTGGGTGTCAGTTTTCAGAACCCACTTGACACTCTCAAACCAGACCAAGTTGGCACTGGTGCCACCTTGCGTCTGCGGGGCATCCTGCGAGAGGCGCAATTCCAGGTGGCACCCGGCAATTTAAGGCCGCAGGACCCTGAACCATTGTACAGGCTTTTTCCCTGGGAAACAAAACTCACAAGCCACTGTTCTGGGTGTCAGTTTTCAGGACCCACTTCGCACTCTTAAACCAGACCAAGTTGGAACTGGTGCCACCTTGTGTCTGGGAGGCATCCTGCAAGAGGCCGAATTCCAGGAGGCACCCGGCAATTTAAGGCCTCAGGCCCCTGAACCATTGTACAGGCTTTTTCCCTGGGAAATAAAACTCACAAGCCACTGTTCTGGGTGTCAGTTTTCAGGACCCACTTGGCACTCTTAAACCAGACCAAGTTGGAACTGGTGCCACCTTGCGTCTGGGAGGCATCCTGCGAGTGGCCGAATTCCAGGAGGCACCCGGCAATTTAAGGCCGCAGGCCCCTGAAGCATTGTACAGGCTTTTTCCCTGGGAAACAAAACTCACAAGCCACTGTTCTGGGTGTCAGTTTTCAGGACCCACTTGACACTCTCAAAGCAGACCAAGTTGGCACTGGTGCCACCTTGCGTCTGGGAGGCATCCTGCGAGAGGCAGATCTCCAGGAGGCGCCCGGCTATTAAAGGCGGCATTAACCTAAACCATTGTACAGGCTTTTTCCCTGGGAAACAAAACTCACAAGCCACTGTTCTGGGTGTCAGTTTCCAGGACCCACTTGGCACTCTTAAACCAGACCAAGTTGGCACTGGTGTTTCTTAGCGCCTGGGAAACACCTGGCGAGATGCGGAATTCCAGGAGGCACCCAGCAATTTAAGGCCTCAGGGCCCTGAACCATTGTACAGGCTTTTTCCCCGGGAAACAAAACTCACAAGCCACTGTTCTGGGTGTCAGGTTGCAGGAGCCACCTGGCACTCTCAAACCAGACCAAGTTGGCACTGGTGTCATGTTGCGCCTGGGAGGCATCCTGTGAGAGGCGGATCTCCAGGAGGCACCCGGCAATTTAAGGCCGCAGGACCCTGAACCATTTTACAGTCTTTTTCCCTGGGAAAGAAAACTCACAAGCCACTGTTCTGGGTGTCAGTTTTCAGGACCCACTTGACACTCTCAAACCAGACCAAGTTGGCACTGGTGCCACCTTGCGTCTGCGGGGCATCCTGCGAGAGGCGCAATTCCAGGTGGCACCCGGCAATTTAAGGCCGCAGGACCCTGAACCATTGTACAGGCTTTTTCCCTGGGAAACAAAACTCACAAGCCACTGTTCTGGGTGTCAGTTTTCAGGACCCACTTGGCACTCTTAAACCAGACCAAGTTGGAACTGGTGCCACCTTGTGTCTGGGAGGCATCCTGCAAGAGGCCGAATTCCAGGAGGCACCCGGCAATTTAAGGCCTCAGGCCCCTGAACCATTGTACAGGCTTTTTCCCTGGGAAATAAAACTCACAAGCCACTGTTCTGGGTGTCAGTTTTCAGGACCCACTTGGCACTCTTAAACCAGACCAAGTTGGAACTGGTGCCACCTTGCGTCTGGGAGGCATCCTGCGAGTGGCCGAATTCCAGGAGGCACCCGGCAATTTAAGGCCGCAGGCCCCTGAAGCATTGTACAGGCTTTTTCCCTGGGAAACAAAACTCACAAGCCACTGTTCTGGGTGTCACTTTCCAGGACCCACTTGGCACTCTTAAACCAGACCAAGTTGGCACTGGTGTTGCTTAGCGTCTGGAAAACACCTGGCGAGATGCGGAATTCCAGGAGGCACCCGGCAATTTAAGGCCGCAGGACCCTGAACCATGGTACAGGCTTTTTCCCGGGGAAACAAAACTCACAAGCCACTGTTCTGGGTGTCAGTTTGCAGGACCCACTTGACACTCTCAAAGCAGACCAAGTTGGCACTGGTGCCACCTTGCGTCTGGGAGGCATCCTGCAAGACGCCGAATTCCAGGAGCCACCCGGCAATTTAAGGCCGCAGGACCCTGAACCATTGTACAGTCTTTTTCTTTGGGAAACAAAACTCACAAGCCACTGTTCTGGGTGTCAGTTTCCAGGACCCACTTGGCACTCTTAAACCAGACCAAGTTGGCACTGGTGTTGCTTAGCGTCTGGGAAACACCTGGCGAGATGCGGAATTCCAGGAGGCACCCGGCAATTTAAGGCCGCAGGACCCTGAACCATTGTACAGGCTTTTTCCCTGGGAAACAAAACTCACAAGCCACTGTTCTGGGTGTCCGTTTTCAGGACACACTTGGCACTCTCAAACCAGACAAAGTTGGCACTGGTGCCACCTTGCGTCTCGGAGGCATCCTGAAAGAGGCGGAATTCCAGGAGGCACCCGGCAATTTAGGGCCGCAGGACCCTGAACCATTGTACAGGCTTTTTCCCTGGGAAACAAAACTCACAAGCCACTGTTCTGGGTGTCAGTTTTCAGGACCCACTTGACACTCTCAAACCAGACCAAGTTGGCACTGGTGCCACCTTGCGTCTGGGAGGCATCCTGCGTGAGGCAGATCTCCAGGTGGCACCCGGCTATTAAAGGCGGCATTAACCTAAACCATTGTACAGGCTTTTTCCCTGGGAAACAAAACTCACAAGCCACTGTTCTGGGTGTAAGTTTGCAGGAGCCACCTGGCAGTCTCAAACCAGACCAAGTTGGCACTGGTGCCACCTTGTGTCTGGGAGGCATCCTGCGAGAGGCGCAATTAAAGGAGGCACCTGGCAATTTAAGGCGGCAGGACCCTGAACCATTGTACAGGCTTTTTCCCTGGGAAACAAAACTCACAAGCCACTGTTCTGGGTGTCAGTTTTCAGGACCCACTTGACACTCTCAAACAAGACCAAGTTGGCACTGGTGCCACCTTGCGTCTGGGAGGCATCCTGCGAGAGGCGGATCTCCAGGTGGCACCCGGCTATTAAATGCGGCATAAACATAAACCATTGTACAGGCTTTTTCCCTGAGAAACAAAACTCACAAGCCACTGTTCTGGGTGTCAGTTTGCAGGAGCCACCTGGCACTCTCAAACCAGACCAAGTTGGCGCTGGTGTCATGTTGCGCCTGGGAGGCAGCCTGTGAGAGGCGGATCTCCAGGAGGCACCCGGCAATTTAAAGCCGCAGGACCCTGAACCATTTTACAGTCTTTTTCCCTGGGAAAGAAAACTCACAAGCCACTGTTCTGGGTGTCAGTTTTCAGGACCCACTTGACACTCTCAAACCAGACCAAGTTGGCACTGGTGCCACCTTGCGTCTGGGAGGCATCCTGCGAGAGGCGCAATTCCAGGTGGCACCCGGCAATTTAAAGCCGCAAGACCCTGAACCATTGTACAGGCTTTTTCCCTGGGAAACAAAACTCACAAGCCACTGTTCTGGGTGTCAGTTTTCAGGACCCACTTGACACTCTCAAAGCAGACCGAGTTGGCACTGGTGCCAACTTGCGTCTGGGAGGCATCCTGCGAGAGGCGCAATTCCAGGAGGCACCCGGCAATTTAAGGCCGCAGGACCCTGAACCATTGTACAGGCTTTTTCCCTGGGAAACAAAACTCACAAGCCACTGTTCTGGGTGTCAGTTTTCA